>NW_026590061.1:1138270-1144235 GCF_907164565.1 Psammomys obesus | reverse complement strand
GGGGTCACTGTGGGTCAGGGGTCACTGTGTGGGGTCACTGTGGGTCAGGGGTACTGTGGGTCAGGGGTCATTGTGGGTTGGGGGTCACTGTGGTGGTGTGAATTAGAATGGCCCCTTTAGGTCACAGACCTGGATGCTCCGTCACCAGGCAGTGGCACTATTTGAAAGTATTAGGTTAGCCCCATTAGGAGGTGTGGCCTCACTGGAGGAAGGCCCCACTTGGAGGTGGGCTTGAGGTGTCAGAAGCTCATGCTTGGCCCTCTCTTCATGTACACATCATGACAGAACTCTCAGTTGCTGCTCTAGCACCCGCTGGCCGCCACCATGCTCTCCACCATGATGGTAACGGACTAAACCTCTGAAACTGTAGGCCAGCCCCCATTAAATGTCTTGTCTCATAAGTGCTGCCTTGGTCATGGTGTCTCTTCACAGCAACAGAAGGTCGCCGTGGGTTGGGGCTCATTCTAGGGGGTGGTTCCCAAGCAGGCTACTAGAGTAACACAGACGCCTGCCCTGTCACACATGTGTGGGTTCCCTAAGGCACCCACTCAGGAAGGCTCCCTCACTCTTACAGCTGCGGGCATGGTGGCCCCCCAGGGGCCCTGAGGACATTCTCTAGCCCAGGCTTCCATCACGAGGCGAGTTCAGAGCCCGACCCACTGCAGGTCCTACCCCAGCAGCCTGGAGGAGCGTCTGGGGGGCGGGGGACAGTGGTCGCTGAGGACCTGAGATGAGGAATGTAAAGGGCCTCCAGCTGCCCACCTGAGGACCTGCATTTCCCAACGCCCCCCAGGCTGCCCGGGCTGGGTGGCTGAGGGCTCTCTCTGGCTCCGGCCCGCTTTCCCCGGACTTGGCACAGCATCACATTTCTGAAAGCGCGTAGTCTCTTTCCCCACCCACAGGGGCGCACAGAGGCTCAGAAGAATGCATTGTGCCTCAGGGAGCCCCCTTCCTACTTGCATGGGGCCAAACAGCCTGTGTGAACTGTGTCCCAGATGTGAGCAGCACTGAACCCAGTGTTCAGTGCCCAGAGCAGCCTCCAGCACACACAGAGCCCTACTGTCTCACACTTCACCTTAAAGATGTGTGGTTCCGCTACAGATCTTGTTCCTGTAGAGTTCATCATGCTACTGTTACCTCAGTGCCTGTGCCGCTCAGGTGTGTGAGGTCCCCATGCCTGCTCTTCCAGCTCCAGACAGCTTCTGCCATCCCCCAAGCTATCCAGGGTGCTCTGGGGCCATAACATGGTCCTCTAGACCCTGATCTTTCCTGCATTGTAAGTGTTCTCCGAAGAATGTTGATTTTGACTTGTTACTGTGTGGAGTCAGAGGTGATGGGGAGTCTCCTCTCCCCTCTACCTTTCCCCGGGTGCGGGGGATCAAACGCACCTGAGGCCCAGCCCTCACTCACTGTAAGTTAACGAACGAACGCTGTGTAGGTATGAGCCCTGCAGACACTGAGACCTTCTCTATGAAGATCAAGATTGTAATTATCCCGGAACACGGGAGGAAACAGTGAGTGAGTGAGGAGGCTAAATGCAGAGCACATGTAAATCGCAGAACGCTACATGAAGCCAAGCAATCGACGGGGATTTCAGCACGATGGCTGAAGAAGAACCCGCAGGCAGCTGAGCAAAGACCCGGAAAGCACGGGGCCATGCTGCGCAGCCCCTGCAGCTCCGGCTTGCTCTCTCCGCTCTCCTCTGCACAGAGCAGACTGCTGATGGCGGCGGTAGCGCCTTCTGTCTGACTCGGAGGCATGGCTTCTCATGCTACGTGTGCCACAGGTTTGTAATCCCAGAAGACTCGGGCAAAGAGGAGGATTGTACCGAGTGAGGCCACACATCCAGTGAGCAGAGGGGCAGTGGGCCTAACCCAGGGATTCAGGCTCAACACCTTGCCCCTCGTGCTGACCTGCTGTGGGGTTTCTGCTGTGACAGGCGGCTCCTGTGCCTTACCCCACCCACCCTCAGCGGGAGACCTCACTAGCTGTCACAGATCTGCCCTGTGACAGGAAGAAGAGCAGGAAGCGCAGAATCCCAACAGTGGACAGCCGTGCACCGCAGTGGGAACAGACCAGAACCAGGGAGACAATGACCGAAAGCATCGGGGTTCATGGGCGTTCCTCTGTGCTCCAAGCATGTCAGGGCAACGCAAGCGCCAGATCCCAGGTCACCATGCTCTAAGTGAGGACACTGAAAACTGGCCAGCTGAATAACTCACCTCCAGCCCCAAGGCTGGCATTCAGTAAGGCAGATATGCACACTGACAGAACCCTAAAATTACAGGCTTGCAAACCCCTCCTCTAAGAGGGCAGACGTCATAGTGCAGACGTTCTGTATGCTGGCTCACAAAGCATCACCCGCAAGTACGCTGGGCATGGCCAGACTGAAGCAGCACCCTCAAGGGCTCTATGACCTCCCCACCCCGGCCTGCCGTCCTCTGTCTCTCAATCCTGTTTTCTTAGAAACACGTGGAAGGGCTTGCGCTGCACTGTCTGTGCATATTAACACAGCTGCTTGCCTTTTCTGCTGCCAGGCTATTTATTGTCAGTTCCTTTTACTGGACTGAGATATCTGGACCTCTGGAGCTCAGAGGGTAAATTCCCTTCATCTCTATGTAGGCCGGGATGCCTCTGCCTCTCTTCTTCATATTGTTTTTGAAACAGCAAGTGCACACCACATAAATGCATGGGTGTGTCCTTGCTCCAACAAAATTTAGTTGTAAAAACAGCAGAGGCCAGAGCTGACTCGTGGCCACAGTTTCCTGGCCCCTGCTCTGTGGATGAAGGAGAAACCCCCCCACACCCTTATCATTTGGCAGAGATTTTAGTTTCAAGTAACATGAGAACTTGGCTTTTTGTCCAAAGTCCTTGAATTGACACATGGCCTCAGAAATGTTAAGCCATAGAAAATAATCTCTGCAAGGTTGGCAACTTCTTGAGAACATTCTTTCAGATACAAACACTACAGTGACTGACACCCGCCTCCATTCTGAAACTTCATCCTTCAACATCTGTTTTAGTGCAGTTCCCAGCAGCAGGCATAGGAAATGTTCTTTTTCCATCGCCAGGGGCAGGATGAGGCCTCATGGACAAAGTGGGAAACCAAGCAAATGAGAAACTGTGAGCTTCTGTCTCCAGAGCCAGGGACCTGAGGGCACCCTGCTCTGCTTACTCCAGCTGAGGAAGCTCCAGGCTGCTGGGCAGACATTTCCACACAGAGCACACAGGAGCCTACAGGCCCAGTGCCAGGCAAAGGGGAAACCTGCGGAGCCGCAAGGCAACAGCGCACTTTTGGAATCATTTCACAGACCTACAAAGCCGTGCACAAATGGCTCTACTCATCACTAGCTCTCTCTCCCACCCCCCATGGGTGTATTCCCCCCACGGTTCAGAGTGAAGCCCAGGAACATGGTGAGCTGAGGGAGCCGCACCCCAAGCCAGTGGTGACTACTCAGAAGCTGCAGGTGCTGTTAGCCAATACTTGAGAGCACCCCCACTTCTGCTCCACTCTTCTCCATCACAAACATTTAATGGAAAATTCCCCAGAAGACTAAATTTATTTGGAGGTGAGAGTTCACTCCGTCTAAGGAAGCACCCTGGTGGCAGAGCTGGGCAGCTCTCCAGCCCTGCATGAGCCTGTGCTCTGAGCTGGGACGGAAGAGCTCTTCATCCAACATGAAGAGCGATTCTATATGAACGTTTGCTGTGTCATTTTCCAGCATGTTTTCAGGGTAACCGGGGCAACTGTCAATGGTTTCCAACCTTTGAGCTATGTGGCTCGGAAAACCAACATAATTCTCCTTTGGGTCCCTGACAATACAAAGCTTCCTTTTCCTCTCACAGTTAACCTAACAGCACTAAGATTTATAAGGCCTTTCCTGGCGAATAAAGCAAGTCTCTGATGTTGGACCAAATCGTTGGTCTGCATCTCAACTCTGGACACTTGTTGATCTTGAGAGAAGTATTTAAATTCACGGGCTCTTACTTCTCTCCCTCTGCAAAAGGGCATGGCTTGATCAGCACGCCCACTGCACAGCAAATAGCAAAGGATGACACTGAGAGCCTTGTGCTGCTGTGCCGTCAGCAGACAGCTGTTTCTGCAGAGTGAGGAAGAGGGCAGGAGATCTACGTGACAGAAAATGTCCAGGTCAAAGCAGCTGACCGCGCCAGCCTCCCGTAAACACAGATCCCAGGCAGCCAGCACGTGGAGGCGTGCAGGGCGCCCACGCAGCTGTCTGAAGCTTTGGGATGAAGGAGGGGGAGCTCCTGAGAGAGCCGATCAGAAGCACAGGCAAGGGGACTTCCGGATTCCGAGGCCACAGATGAGCCACTTAGCCTCTCGGAGGCTTAGCTGTGTGGATTACAGATGGACACTGCCTGCACGCCTGCTTTGAAAGGTTGCATAAAATAATGTGTGGAAGTGTTTCATGAACTGGGAGAAGCAGGAGAAGCCATGTTGCCATGCAGTGTTTCAGGTTCATGAGTGCCTTTACTATTACTCTTCTCACATGGATAAAGCATGTGATTAGAGCTACAAATAACCTCAGTTTATCAAAGTCCCGCTTACACAAAGCATCTGATTTACAGGACAATTCCAAGCATTCATGAGCAACTCTTGAAAAATACCCTTGAACTGCAGGTTCACTTGCGCAGTACTATTTGCTTCAATACTGAATTTATCTGCCATGTTTTATGGTACAGATCTCACACAGTATAAGCTAAACCGGTAGTATGTAGAGTATACGCAGTCCTGTACTGACACTGACAGTCACAGACCTCAGAAACAAACACAAGCAAATCTTCCCTTACACCCGTTTCAGCTTTAACAGATGCTGTCACCACAAACTCACGGTGGAGGACTTTCTGAGAGTCTGGGGTGACGGTTTTCTTCCACGCAGACTCGCAGTGCTGACCACCAGCCTTCCCTGAGTCCTGCACAGTCTCCTCTGCAGTGGGTGGAGACGTGCTCTGGGTCGGAGCAGAAGGGCCTCCAGCTGGCGTGAGGGTGAGCACAAGTGTTTATCAACGGCCTGACCACTCTCAGCAACTAGTTTTGCTTCATCAGTTCTATGGAATTTTAGGGTTTCCCTTTCTTTTCTCGCCCTCTCTCTCTTTCTTTCTTGGCCTTCCAGTGTGTCTTTTTTTACATATAATGCACAAAGATAGCCATATCATTATATGTCTCCCTTGGGGTCATAATAAAAGAGCAAAATTCCCGAGAAAGACTGATTCTAGCCCCCGACTTGCCTGCTCAGTTACAACACGCACAAAGTGGCATTTATCAGAGCAGGAAAATGTTAGTTCAGTGTGTTTTGATGGTAAAACTCTGACCCTGGAAGCCAAGCAAATAGTCTAGTTCTGTCTCTTTTCTCCAAAGATTTCTGGCAGCAAATAAGAAAAGGGCCTTTTCTGGGTAGGCTGGAAGGCTGGAAGGAGAACAGAAGCTGAGCGCTGAAGCAGCTTAGGAATTGTTACTCACAAAGGAGGAAGAGAGAAGGGCACCAGGAGTCAGGCTCAGTCTGGCTTCTCTGGTAAAAACAGCCAGAGCAGCTCCTGGACCAGCAACCTTCCAGGGGGCTGTACTTGGCTTCTCTGTGGTCAGGTCAGGGCACTCAGGCCAGGAGTGCGACAATGTGGAACAGATTTACATGGGACACAGACAGCTAAGTGCCCTTTCCTCCCTCCTTTCTTCCCTCTCTTCTTCCTCTCTTTTTATAATTCTCAGTGAAACTGGGGTTTCCTTTTGTGGATCCCTAGTCCACAGGACTTGAAAGAAGCTGAGAACTACTGGAGTCTGGGAGAAAAACCATAGGGTAGATAAGCTGACATTTCAGCAGCTGCAGCAAGTCTGCTCCCATGTACTCCTTCCTCCTCACAGGGGAGCCCCTCACAGCCACAGGGCATGGCAGGCCTGCCCTCCCTCCTCACAGCCACAGGGCAGGGCAGGCCTCTCCACCCTCCT
>NW_026590061.1:1076120-1138260 GCF_907164565.1 Psammomys obesus | reverse complement strand
AGGCCTGCTTGTCCTCCCTCCTCACAGCCACAGGGCAGGGCAGGCCTGCTTGTCCTCCCTCCTCACAGCCACAGGGCATGGCAGACCTGCTTGTCCTCCCTCCTCACAGCCACAGGGCATGGCAGACCTGCCCTCCCTCCTCACAGCCACAGGGCAGGGCAGGCCTGCCCTCCCTCCTCACAGCCACAGGGCAGGGCAGGCCTCTCCACCCTTCCTCCCCTCTGAGGAAACGACACCAGGGCTCAGGACACCACTGCCTTACAGGGTTTGTCTCTCTGGAGCTCTGGCTCGGATGACGCGTCAGGGTAATTACCTAGGCATGTACAGGACTCTCTCGGCCACCACGAAGCCCACCCTGAAGAAGAGGTTGCTGGCTGGAATGAACGGGAACACCAGGAACAGCAAGCCAGTCAACACTTCCTTGTGCTCCAGCTTCTGAAACACACAACAGGGAGAGGACATGTGGATCTCTGCTCGTGTGCCTCAGTCGCCATCTGACCCTCAGGGTCTCAGGGATGACTGAGCGGACACATCAGAGAGCCGAGCTGAACCACAGCTAGAGGTGCTGGCCTGTCACACACACACATCTGTACCCAATACACACCTGTTCCAGAGACATTTGAAATGGGCACATTTGGTGGTGACCACGGCCCACCAGTCTGGGAAGCCTGACCACTTTGCTGCTCAGCCTGTCTCACCCCGTGCCCATGGCCTCAGGACTGTAGAGAGGGCAAAGCAGCCGGGCCACACTGGGCACTGAGATACAGTGGAAACCCCTCTAAAGAAGAGACCAAAGGGTCACTAGCAGGAGCCACGTCCTGCATCCCGGAAATGCTGTGCTGAGGGTAAAACTGAGGGGTATCAGGGGAAGAGGCAGCTGAACTGTATGTTTCTTGGCACCTCTCAAATTACACTAAAGCAGATTTTTATTTGAGCTGCTTTGGGTTTTTTAGACAAGATCTCTCTCTCTCTCTGAGTGTGTGTGTGTGTGTGTGTGTGTGTGCGTGTGCGTGCGCGTGCTGTCTTGTTTCTTTCTCTGTAGCCCTGGCTGGCTTTGACATCCAACAGCCCTCCCTTGGCTTCCCCTAGCACTGTGATCACAGGCCTGGGTTACCAGGAGTAGCTGCAAAGTTCTTTAAAAAAAATATATATATATTAAATACATTATGAAAACTCACTAAATTGGTAAAAGACCTTTTCACAATATTTGTCAAGACGTTTCTTCATCTTCATGTAATTAAAATGTGTAAGTTAACTTGAATGGTTCTATTAACTTAAAAAAAATAAATAAAGCCCTCCCCTCAGAGCTCAGGGAACCCCACAGAAGAGGAGGCAGAAGGAATGTAAGAGCCAGGGGCACGAGGGCACCAAGAGGAGGCCCTCTAAGACATGAGCAAAGCTTGTGTGAACTCACAGCGCTGGGGCAGCAGCACAGGGCCTGAGGGGTGTGCACCAGGCCTCTGGGCTTACACTCCGGCTTCCAGCTTGGTGTCTGCATGGGATCCCTGAGTGTGTGAGAGTGGATCTCAGAGTCTTGTTCCCGCTCTTAGGCTCTTTCCCTTCTGTTGGTCTGTCTTATCTGACTTGAATACGGTAGTTTCTGTTTTATCTTGTTACATTTTAAAAATGAATGAAAGCAAACACAGGTATAGGGTAAATGAGGCTAACAGTGGAACCGCCATCTACAGCTGCTGGAGAGGGCAGTGTTCCCTGACGCAATGACCGTCAGTTGCTCAGAGGCAGAGCTCATGTTCGGGAGTGCTGACCAACAAATAATGGACAGTCCACTTCTTAATGTGCTTTTACTTGCTTACAGTTTGGTGGGTTTGTTTTGTTTCTTCTGCATGATGTTGTGTTTTGGTTTTTAGGCCTTGGGACTTTGGCTGTTGCGTTAGTTTGGGTTTTTGTGGAGGAGAGGATCTGGACAAACTCGGGGAGAGGCAAGAACATGATCGAGGATATCTAAATCTAAAATTGATCTAAATAAAAAGAATTTTTAAAAAGAAGAAAAAGTGGCCCTAGCTGGAACTGTGTTTCCATGTGTTATATGCAACAGAAGGGCTTGAGAGTCTCAGCGAGGACACAGCAGAGTATTTTGGACGTTACTGCATTTAGGGGTGTACGCTGTATCCCAGCACTCAGGAGACAGAGGTAGAAAGAGGTCGCAATCCCAGGCTAGCCTGGGCTGCGGACTGAGATTCTGTTTCAAAAACAAATAAAAAGCTTAAGAAAGAAAGCAGGTCTCCGGGCAGCTAAGAGTTGCTAGGGGAGGAAGAGGCGGTTCCGTCAGGGGTGCAGCCACAGGGGACTCGCCCACGCCCTGTGAATAACCCCTCACCCAGGATCCTGTAAGAAACCCTAAGGGGAAAACAAAACCCAAACTGCACAAAAATAGAAGGGTACAAGGTGGGGAGTTGAGCAGAGAGGGAGGAGAGCAGGGAAGGGTAATGGGAGCAAATGTGTTAACATCCATGATTAACATAGGAAATGCTGCAATGAAGCCTGTTACTGTGCATAAGAACATGTGCTAACAAACAAAGGAGGCCAAGCGGAACTCGCCACAGCGCATGCTGCATCGTTAATGAGTCCCATAAACACTTAAGGGGGTGTATTACGTTTAATAACTAGAACAGAACAAGACAGCATCACAAACATAAATAAAGTTCCCCATCAGGAACTACAACATGGCGAGCGGGCAAAGCAAAAGATTCATCACTGGGGCCTTATTAAAACCTTTGTCTTATTAACCACCACATACAGAGATGAAATCTCTCGAGACATTCTATATAATGTGAACAGTTTCCTCAGATAATTCCTTCTGTTAGTAATGACCTGCAGCACCAAACTCTGCAGGAGAAATGGGATAAAGGTCATTTTCACAGCCTTCAAATCAGGCGGCTGCCGATCAAAGTTACATGTGACAGAGCACATACTGTCCATATACAGTTTATATATTTAGTCTCCCTCAAAATTGACAAAAAAAAAATCAACAAGAGAAGAAAAAAACTGAGCCAGTCAATTGTGCTGTAAGTTAGAAACTGTCTGCCTTAGCTTCCTTTCTGATGCTCTGATAAACCCAAAAGCAAATCAGAGAGGGAAAGGCTTCACGTCATCACTGGGGAAGCCAGGGCAGGAAGCTGAGGCAGGCCCGAGGCTGTGCACACCCTTGCCTCTCCCAGGGAACTCGGCTCACAGCACAGGAGTGACACAGAAACCTTGGTGTGGCTCGCTGGCCGGAAGGGAGGCTCACGCTCAGTCAGCTCTCTCACACAGTCAGGACCTCTAGACTAGGCAATGCGGCCCTACAGTGAGCCTGGTCTCCCTATCAATTATTAATTTAAATTAATAACTATTAATTAATAATTGATAATTAATTAGTAATTGATGGGGACATCCCCCCCCAGACACGTCCACAGGCCAAACTGGCCTACCAAATCCCTTCGTTGGGCTTCTCTTCCCAGACAATTCCAGTTGTGTCAAGCTGACGGCTAACCAGAACAATATCCTTAGAATTCAGGTAACAGTGTGAGGTTACCAAGGTCACTTCAGTTCAAGAACCTGGAGTACAGAACAAGCAACACACACCCTTCCCAGAATGCCACACGACCAGGTCAGGGCCTCCTTGCTAGCAAACACTGAAGACAAATCCCAGCCTGTCTTCTCTGTTCCTGGCTCCTCATTAACTCTGAGTCTATAATCTTTTTATGTACTTTCAGTTTGTAGAGATGGTTAATTTTCACTTTCAGCTCTTCAAAAGCTAGTCCTTAGGAAATCTAGCTCTGATTCTCCACTTTAGATTTAACTCTATGGTACATTTAAAATACCATGAAAGTGGCTGTGCTACTAATGATGTAGAGAGCAGACTCGCCAGGTGGCTGAGACTGATTTTACCCTCAGCAGAACACTTTCCAGACTGCAACAGAGCCTGCTGAGGCAGAGGAGCTGGGCAGAAGCAGCGTGCACAAGACCCCTAGCCCATTCCACAGTGACGCCTGTCCTGCGGGGTGTTTCCATTCCCACCCTCCAGCCTCTCCAGACTCTGCCTCTCTCTGGCAATGCCTGGCTTGCCTGTCTATGGCACAGCTCCTGCCTAGACTCCGTGTTAGGCTTTGAATATTGGTCATTCCTACAAACTCATGCAGGACTTTAATCCCCAGGCTCATGGTAAAAGTATTAAGCATATGAAGAGTGGCATTCAGAGCTGGGGTCGTGCAAAGTGATTAGATTTGATGGAGTCATTAGTGTGTGCTCCCAGAGTGACTCCTTTAGGCTTATGAGGAAGACCACACAAGCGAGAGCTATGCGCACATTTGCTCCACGATACGATGCAGCCAAAGGGGACCCCTCACCAGAGCCTGTGCCACGCTCGGGTAGCAGACCGCAGGGGCAGAAGAGCGCACAGCTTTAAGGAAGACCGGAGGGCTGGCCCTGAACTGACGAGGCTGGCTCCAGGACACCCAGACGACGCACTCCTGTCTTCACGTGGTGCTGATGCTGCCTTCCCATTAGGCTTCAGCCCGTTAGTAAAACTCTTACTTTAAGATCAGGAAAGAGGAAACTTAACAATGCTGTGTAAAAAATAGTAAAGATGGGTCTGGGGAGACGGCATAGCTGGTAAAATGTAAGCCTGAGGACCCGAACTGGAGCCCCAACACCCTCGTAAGTAGTCACGTGTGGGAACACACCCTGTGATCTCGGTGCAGGGGAATGGAAGAGGGCAGATGTTGGGGTTCACTTGACAGTCTGCCTGCCCTGCTTGGTGAAGCCCATCAAGAGACCCTGTGTGTGCACACACAAACACAAAATTCAGAGCTGATTCCTGGGGCCTGGTCACAGCTGCCTTACTCATTCTACACACTCAGCCCGGACCCCTACAAAGCTCTAAGAGGGTCAAGCACACCTCAGGCTGGACTACCGTTTCCTCTCCTCACCTGGTGTTGGCGGGACGGGCTCGGCGTGGCACAGTGCTTGGGCAGCACCAGTGTGCTGCCTGCACTCTGCCTGGCTCAGGCTGCTGGCGTACTTCCCTGACGCTCCTGAGTGTTGGCGTTTCTTTGTGAATTTCCACAGAGTAAGAGTTCAAGGGGGAAAGGAACGGAGAGACTGTGTGCCCTCTGCGACAAAAGGAGCGTGCATACTCCATGCCTTCTCCCAGCCAAAGCACAGTGTTCCAGGCCCAGACTCTGGGCCTAAAGGCAGCTCCCGGCTCCCTCAGGACCAGAGCCGGGGGTGAGCGGAGTCATGCCGCTCAAAACCAACAGTTGGGATTTCTGGTCTTTCATTTTGAATCTTGGTTGTTTGTTGGTATAATGTTCTTTTGGAATGTATACACTTTACCCTTGTTCATTCAAATACTGATTTCTCTCCCCCACTCTCTGGTTTCAATCCCGACATTGCATTGTGATACTTATTCTAAGCATCACCTGTCTAAACTTTGTGTAAACATGCCAAAATAAAGCAACTGGCCACAATGTTGAGCCGGAAGGAAGCAGGAAGAGAGGGAGGAGCCAGAGGACAGGAAGCAATAGGAGGCAGAGGCTGGGAGAACAGAGGCAGGAGAGAGATCTTGGAACGACATGGACTGGACCTAATATATCACTAAAAGCAAGTATAATGTGGGAAATCTAAATGTTAGGAAACTATGAGGGCTTGGAGGTTTAGGATGCAGTAACTATTGCCCAGCATTGTGTTCTAGGTTAACTAAATAAATCACAGTCACTGTGTGGTGATTTGGTTATACAGCTGTTTAGGATTAACAGCAGCCTTACCAGAAGATATATCAATAGCAAATATTAATCATCACCTGCAACAGTTGTTTTTTTCCTAACAAAGCTTTGTGTTTGATTTTTATTTAATTAACAGTCTGCACTTTCTTGCCGGCACTGGATCCAGAGATTTCCACTTCTCACCTCAGTCAAGGGTATAATTACACAATTTCCCTGCAGGGTTAAACGAGGTGGAATGCCACCCTGCTCAGACTAGCTTACTGTGAACATAAGCTAATTTATAACTTTACTTGGAAATGTAAAATCAGGGTTTTGCTTAAATGTCTTGTTAATTTTTTTTAAATTAAAGCAGATATCTTCAAAGTTAAATTATAAGAAAATGATAAAAACATACATTTACTTTAAGCTAAGTAAGCACTCAGAATGAGTTAAGGGAAGTTAGTGAAGTATAAAATGCTGCTAAATAAATCTTCACCTAATTAGAATGCAATGTTTCAGTAATTTAGGGAGACAGGAACTCTGAAATGACTGTCTTCACCACCAGCTTTGCTTCTGAGCAAAGTTGAAAACAGGTAGGAGAACGTTGTGTAATTTTGTTTCTGAAGGGCTTAGAGATGGAAGGAAGCAAGAAGAGGACCCATCTTCCAAGGGTCTACTGACTTAGAAGTCACTCTGTGAGGGCCAAGCCATGCTGCGCCCCATCAAAGCCCCCTGCCAGGCTGCAGGAGTGGGGGGCAGAGAGCCAAGCGCTTCTCTTGTCTCACAATGCCCCCTGGCGCTGTCCGAGGCCGCCACTAGTCCTGTGCTCAGGGTAATAAGGAGACACGGGGGCACAGTCCTGTGAGAACACAGTGGCTGTGCCCTCCTGGGGAAAGCCTAACCCGCTCATGGGAGCATCTTAACAACAACTCTCCTGCTTTATCACGCAGACCCAGAGACGGGGCTGGCCTACTGCAGGCCCCTCCACGGGTGACCAGAAGCACTAGAGGAAAAGGACACCGGGATTCAGGCACGGAACTCAAGTCCTGAGAGTTCTCACAGGCAGGTTTCCGTTTCCATTCAGTGTCTTCACCCAGAAGCAAAATCGCTTCTCTACAGAAAAGCGTTGCAACCCAGCCAACGTCGCTCTGCCTCTGAGGTGTGTGAGGGTGAATGCCTGCTGGGTAATTCTGTTCTCACGAAGGCAAGTTACTGGCTCTTTTCACAAATTACTGGCCCAGTGTTCTTCAAACAGCTTACCTACCGCAGCTTAAATTTACTGGACTAATGACATGGGGCAAAGGACGGAGGACAAGACTTTATGACTTAGAAGATGATTTAAAGCCTGTAATTTTACAAGTTCAGACATATACAGACCAACTTTCTTGTTTCAAAGCAAGGAGGAGGCAACCATCAAAGGCCTGTTTCTGTCAGACAGAACAGTCTGAATCTCTAATGCAGACGTGTAGTGAGACGTGGAGAGGCAAGGTCTGGCATGAGAGAACAAGATTGCCCAAGGGACCTGACGTGGAGCCTTGTTTTCTTGGGCATTGCTTGTACGGTGCAGATTCAGACAGAACAGTCTGAATCTCTAATGCAGACGTGTAGTGAGACTGTGGAGAGGCAAGGTCTGGCATGAGAGAACAAGATTGCCCAAGGGTCCTGACGTGGAGCCTTGTTTTCTTGGGCATTGCTTGTACGGTGCACACTAACAGAAAAGCACTCTTGACAGAGAAATCAGAGGGCAACGTGTTTCCTTAGCAAGTGCTGTCCAATCATTCTCAAGTGATGACACCAGTGTGATAAGAGTCCAAATGTTTGAAAACTCAAGTTCACTCGCCAGTCACTCAAAGCCAAACAAGCTGCGGGTGCCTGAAACAGGGCAGTGCCAAGGAAAGCACCAACTGCTAGAGTGGTGAGCCACAAGCCCATAGCCAGCTTGGCTGTGTGGACGTGCCAGGCCCTCCTGCAAACACTTGTGGCCTCTAGCAGTCACAGCCAGATGGGGTACACACACAGAAGCACATCTGTGACATGAGTCTGCTCCAATGTAATCGCGTATCTGCAGGAACACGCGGGCTTCAGGAAGCTCCAGGGATGCCCGCCTCTGCCCTCCACCCTCTGCCCTCCTACCAGAACCTTCCTCGAGCCAGGCCTGGTAAATTGTGCCACCTGACCCTAGCATGTGTGAGCTAAAATCAGAGGCACCCTAGCTCTAGGATAGCCTGGGCTACATGAAGTCGTGCCTCTAAACTAAGAACTTTCCAGGAGAGCGACCCTCTGCAGTGAGCTCACCGCAGGGCCCTGGGGGCTGCCGCCCTCTGCTCTTAGAGCGTGGAGAAGCAGCTGAGACAGGCTTTGCTTGCTCTGGGTGTGGTGTGCTCACACTTTGGAACCAGCTTTTCATAAAGAGTGAAACTGGTGTTGGTGGCACTGCCTCCCGGACTGATGGGTAACAGACGGCTCCGGAGGAGCCGGGCACAGCCTGACTCCACAGGCATGCAATACCCTCAGTGATGGTGTCCTAGGCCTTGAACCAGGAAAGAAGCAGAGGGCGGGAAAGTGCTCCCCGTGTGGCTGACAGGAATTAAGTAGACACGCCGGAGCTGGGGGAAGAGCAGGGAGAGAGAGAGACACAGAGGAAACACCTCCAGAATCTCGGCTCAGGCAAGCCGTGGAAGGCACTGGGTGGAAAAGGCTGCCGGGGAAATGGACGGAGGACTTTGCTCTGCGGCTAACAGGGACGAGGACAGCACTTTGCACACAAGCTTGTCGTGGTGAGGCGCTGTGAACATGACTTCATTCATCCTTAACACACTGTAAGTGAGAATGAAGCTCACACTCATCCTGTGTCAGAGCTCAGACGGGGCACTACGGCTCCTGTTACAAAGCTGTTGTCCAGTGCCCTCTGCCCTTTAGGCAATGTGCACAAAGAATGCGTTTTCTCCTCTTGCTCAGCGACAGCTGTGCCCGTGCACCCACCTTCCACAGAACCTGGCAGTGCATCCTGGCTCATGCTGCCCCATTCAATAAGCAACACAACAGGAGTTTTGTTCTCGGCTGCTCCTTCCGGCTGCTTTTATTTCTGAAATTCGTAATTACATATTTCATGGCTAAGAACAAGATGAAAAATGTGCTTCTTTAAATAAAACCTTATGTTCTGATAGAGATAGAAAGGACCGAGTGGCTTGAGGAGTTATGAAAATATCTTTGACCTTGGATGTTTAAAATTGTCAAAGTGTCACACATCTACACGGACACAGGTAGTCAAGGTGGCTCATTAAATTAAGAGAAACATCAGTGTTGGAAAGGCCACAGGGCTGGGGGATGATGCAGCCCGCAGGCTGCTTTCTGCACATGCGTGAGGACCTGAGTCTGGTCCCCACTTCCACACTTTGTAAAGCTGGGCACAGCAGCTGTAACCCACGGCAGGGAGGGTGGACAGAGCTGCTTGAGGCTTGCCGGCTAGCCGGACACCCTAACCAGTGAGTGCCAGGCTCAGTGAAAAAGAAAAGAAAAGAATAAGGTAGGGGTGGCTGAGGAAGATGCTCAATCTCAGCCTGTCCTCCAGGTGTGCTCACAGCTGCGTGCACGCGCGCACACACACGCGCACACACACACACACACACACGCACACACACGCACGCACACACACGCACACACACGCACGCACACACGCGCACACACACGTGCAAGTGAACATTACCTTTCACAATGAAATCAAAGCATTCACTGTGGAACTAAAGTTCCCCGACAATCACGCAACACACAAATCAAGAGAAAGACACAAAGCAGGCAGTGACGCACGACAACGGCCATTAGTGTTACACAACACTGATTTCCGGTTAAGACTTTTGGCGAGTGTCTCAACCACGGGCGCACACACGTCAGAGCTCGGGTAGGTCGTTTTCCTACTAAGCAGGGCGACTTGTGCCAATGCGACTGTGCTTCGAAGGCAAAGAAGACAGAGGAGTAATAAATGATGTGGAGAGCTTCCGGGGGTCAGATCAAGAGCAGAGCAGACAGCTCCGGGGCGAGCAGAGCACACACAGGGCACCTGGGAACCGGGTGTGCGGGCTTCGCTGCAGAGGAAGGCAGGAGGGCACAGTGGCGTCCACACACAGAAAAGCCGGGGAAGGCCTGGCTACCCGCCTCCGGTTTCCAACAGCCTCGGGACGAGAAGATGCAGTGTTAATGCTGCCTGCTCCACTGTTCGCCACAGGAAAACAGACGCGGCAATCAGCTTCAAGGGGGCTGGGAGGCAGCTGCGGAGGAGCGTGAGGACTGTGGAGGAGGTCATGTCACAGGAGGCCCCTCTCTCGCACGGTTGGCTCGGGTCCCCGCTGGCCTGTGCGGCATCCGAATCCACAGCTCTGCAGACTCTGATTTGAATGGGGACTGTCATGAGCATGTCTAAGTGTCTGTACCCATCCTGGGAGGCTGAGACTCAGGAGGCAGAGTCCGCTGGAAGAAGTGGTTTGCTGGGGGAAGGCCTCATCGCCCTGCCCATCTCTGCTTCCCATCTGTCCTGATGTGAGCAGGTGGCCTCACCCTCTCACCACCACAGCTGGGCAAAAATGGACGGCACGCCCAGACTGTGGGTCTAAAGAAGCATTCCTCCAAGCCAGAGAGCAGCTACAAACACTGGATCCTTCAGACCTTAAAGATGCTTCCTGTCACTGGGGAGTAAGGCAGCTGGGGGGGGGGGGGGGCTGACACTGTAAAGTAACAGTCACTCTATGTCCATTCTGACCGCAAGCACGGGTCTTTAGTCACAGAGACAAAAGGGGCAGTCAGTGGCTTTCTCTCTCTTACCCCTGCTATCTGCACACAGGAGCTCTTCTGTGCTCCTGGGGTTAAGCTGTGCCGCTCTCAGGGTGCTAGGACTCGTGTGCCCAGCGGCCCCTGTGAGGACTACTGCGCTGTGTCAGGAGGCACGTCATGCCCTGGTCTGACCTCACAGCCCAGTGCAGGAAGGCTCCGGGAGGGGAACAGATGCAGGAGACCAAGCTGACCCCAACAGTGGCCTCCCCCCCCCCGGGCTTGGGGTCCTCTCCCCCAGCAGAGAAGCCAGGCTTCCACCTCAGCTGTGTGCTCCCGAGTGTAAAGTGAGGTGACCACAGAAGAGAAGGGCACCTTCCTCTTATGGCACCGAGACACCAAGCACAGCAGAGCGGCAGTCTTTGAGCAGGTTGCACTGCACCACAGAAACAGGGAAGTCTACTTCCAAACTCACCTTGGAAAAAGGTTACATATGAAGTCGTGGTTCCTTAGTGCCGGTGAAGGGCAAGCACTGAAGAGAGCTACGGAGGCCTGTTACCGTGGCCACGAGTAACAGGCAGCAGCAGGTTCACAGAGGCCAGAGGCTGGAAAGCTGCCCTGGCCAAGCCCACTTTGCAGCTGACCGTAAAAGGAACTTTTATTCCCCTGCTTAAGTTTTTGTCTGGGAGGCTTACTCCCTCCATCTGCTGGCCTAGGCCTAGTCCTGGATGCTTCCAGCCTCCATACAATCTAATCTAGACCTAGAATGTTTTCAGCCTCTCAGACTCACTCCTGAGTAAACTCACCCTTTCTTGTTCTTTCTGAACTCTGGGCTGGCTGGTTCAACTCAGCTTTTCTGGCTCTAACTCCTCTCCCAGCTGATCTATACAATCTGGCTTCTCTCTTGGCCTCTGAATTGCGCCACTTGGCCTCAAACTAACTCCAGCAATCTCTTCTAGACTGTTTTCCATATTCTGTAACAGAGGCTTGTATGTCTGCCTGGAGAATACAAGTACAGAGGAAGAGAAAGAAGAGGAGGAAATTGAGAAAGAGAGGGAAGAGGGAGAGAGGAAAAGCAGGAGGAGGGCGAGCAGGAAGAGCGAGAAAGGGGATAGAAGGAGGGAGACACGCATGGGGCTGGGTGAGCTCTGTATCTGGGAATGAACCCAGGGCAGTGACTGCAGGGAAGTCTGCACAAAGCTATGATGGAGCTGCTGCCTGCGTCAGCAGTACACCTCAGGGGAATGAACGCACGCCACTCAC
Organism: Psammomys obesus; assembly: GCF_907164565.1. NCBI lineage: Eukaryota > Metazoa > Chordata > Mammalia > Rodentia > Muridae > Psammomys > Psammomys obesus. The sequence goes on along the minus strand of NW_026590061.1, from coordinate 1,126,531 downwards.
TGGTTAGAAAGTCTGCCCAGCAGACCCCGGGGACCCTCCTGTCTCCATTTCCCTGGTGCCAACACAGCAGGTGACTGCCACAGCAGCTCTGCGTCCAAGCTCAGTCTTGCTTTCATGAAGGTGACCGCTGAGGCAGCTCCAGCCCTGTATTTTTGACAGTCCTGAGATTTTTGGTCAGAATTTGAAAACGGTTGTTATTGTTTCTTTGTTTTGGTTTTAGTTTCTGTGCGGAACTCTGGGTATCTGTGCTGTGCCTTGCTGGCTCTGTGGCAGCCGGTTATTTGAAAAGGTATACCAAGAAAACTGACACTCTCTCCACTGCTGACCCAGTGTGCAGGCGAAGAATTCACTCGGGCTCGCCCCAGACAAGCCTCAGCTTCCAAGGGTTTCACACACACATTTAATGGCCCAGCAGTCTCACAAAGCCATGGAAAGGCTTCTGGGCAGCTCTCTCCAGCTTTCTCACTTTCTGTCTCCCCTCAGATCCTTGCTGCTAGCCTGGCCACACCTGCCTGTAATCCCAGGATTCCGGATGGGGAGGCAGGAGGATCAGGAGCTCAAGGTCAGCCTCAGACACAAATGGAGTTCAAGGTCAGCCTGAGCTACGTTTGAGTCCCTGTCTCAAGACACTGAACAAACAACACTTCCAGCTGCCTTGGCTTTTCCTCACAATCGAATCAGCTACTTCTCACCAGGAGGCCTGTGAGCTCTTTTCACTCAGTCTGGGAGAGCGAGGGCAACCGACAAGAGGCGTCCCTCAGTGTAGCGACAATTTCTCTATCAACATTTCCTAGTTTCTTCTACCCTTGATCTTTTTTTTCAAATGAATTAATTTAGTAATTTTGTTAAACTTTATACTTTTTTCTGTCTGGAAAAAACCCATCTAATTTAATATAAGAGTGGATATGAAATCTTAATCATATCTTAAACATTTATAAATGTTATTTATTAAGATTTCATTCATTATGACATTGTATCAAATAAATTCCCTCAAATATTAGCCAACCACATCAGGAGGAAACTTTTATTTCTATAAAGTTATCTAGAATATATATATTCAAATATACATATATATTTAAATAAAACTACGCAGAGCTGAAGAGGTGGCTTGTGGCTAAGACAATTGCTCCTCTGCCAGGAGTAGGGTTTGGTTCCCAGCACCCAGATGGCCAGCCAACAGCCACCTGTAACTCCAGCTCCAGGGCATCTGACACCTTTTTCTGGCCATGACAGGCACCTATACACACACAGGCACACCCACATAGAGACACAAAAATACAAATAAATCTTTTAAATGAGAAATCATAAAATTAAAGTGAACATGGCCTGTAAGCCCCGCTAAAGTCTTCTAAATACATATCACGTATGAGGAAAGCTTGCCAAGTGCTGTGAGTATCGTGGGGCTTTGACCCCATTAAAAGAGAAGCAGTAGTGAGAGACGGTACGTCTTCACTGCGAGAACCCACTTGCTCTCAGAGATTACCTTGAAGGCCGCCACACAGTGCAGGCTCAGCGAGGCCATCGCCACTGCCAGGAGCACGGTAGCCAGGTTCCTCACGTCCCAGACGGTCTCCACCAGAGGAATGCTGCCCACTTGCCAGTCGTAGCACAGGGTGATGGGTGCGAGCAGAAGCCACATGTTGAAGGCCAGGAGGTAGGAATAGGTAAGGAACCTGTGAGGAGAACAGCTGTGAAATACAACTTCCCGCGCTTTACAAATACTTGCTTACCACAGCTGGAGGAAGGGCATGCACTTCTGACCGGGGAGAGGCACCATCCTTACACCGATCACCTGGAACTTATCTCACAGCTTCCAGCCGCTGTGTTGGGTGCTGACCTCAGCAGAAAGCAAGTTAGACACAAGTCCTCCGTCAGATATCTGAACTGATTACACATGCAAAAGCAAAGGGATAAAGGCAGGGAAGGAAATCCTGATGAGGGCACACGGTAATCACGCTCTTGCTTTGTAGAGAGCAGTTGTCTAGACCTTCTCATCTTGCTACTGTCCAGAATCCCATGACACATTTGAAAACAACTCATCATTTTGATAACAGACTGACCCAGACGGAACTATTTCAGTAAAATGTCTGCGGCAAAGAGAGCAGACCTCTTATTCACAGTTGGCAGGGTAGAGGACGGGGGAGGAAGACAGTGGTGGTTCTTAACCCACTTCCTGCCTAGGCTCTAGGGTGAAGAACATGGCATTCTACTCAAGCATTTCTGGGTTAGAGGGAAGTGAGTTCACCTTCATTCAGTTAGCCTGCATGGCCAGTAGGCTGTATTCAAGGTCCTTGAGAACCTCCGGGCTCTCAGCACAGAACAGAGCCACCCAAACCTCAACACTAGGATGTGAGCAACTGCCGTGTCTGAAGATGATCTGTCCACCCCAACCGCCATTAAAATGTTCACCTGAGGAACTGCACGGCTAAGAGAGAATGTGCTCTTGTCTCAGTCAGCATCTAAGAGGCCTCTCTAGGCCTCCATCCTAGACTGGGTGAAAGGGGCTGAGGACTGTAACTGTGTATACATTAAAACTAAGACGAAGAGTAAAGAATCTGGTTTAGCAGGCAGAATCCTTGACATACAAACATCTGGACCCCAGAATTCATTTTAGAAAGCCAGGCATTCTGATGTCCCCAGTGATATCGGCTGGTGATGAGGAAACAGGACAATCCCTAGAGCAACACGGCAGCCAGCAAAGCCTGCTCAGCGAGAGACTCCATCTCAACAGAGGCAGCCAGCAAAGCCTGCTCAGCGAGCCTGAGGCCAATGAGAGACTCCATCTCAATAGAGGCAGCCAGTTTCTGAGGTAGACACTGGCCTCTGGCCTCCAAGCACACGCACATTCCTCCACTCACAAGCACTCATACGCACATGGGCACTGCCTATGTTAAACAGACAGACCCAGAATTACCGTTCTTCAGGTTAAGAGGCACACTTTAAACTCCAACCAACGAGGAAGGCTAAAACACCCGTCTCCACTGCTGTGGGAGCAAGCTCCTAATCAGTATCTGCCAGTAGGCAGATAAGGGCAGCATCTTCATACAAACCAAACGGACTCCGATCTTTCCCCTATTGTCAAGTTACTGGTAAAAACCTGTTTTCACCACTGTAAGTGATGGACAACGTAGTCCCATATGCTATTAAATAAAAACAAACAGGGAATATCCTGTCTCCAGACACTATATACTACAATAATGGCAATTATATACCGGGAAGGAACAAGGAAAATGAGCTGGATGTCATACGAGGACAGGGCCTGAGAAGCCCTTCCCAGAGGAGGATCTTGGCTTGGCACAGAGGTCGGAGCAGAATTTCTGTTGTCTTCTGTGACAGACATCTAACATAGTGTCACCTCGACAGGAGTTAGAATCACCAGGAGTCGCGCTTGTGCATGCGTCTGTGAGGGCATCTCCAAGGGGATTGAAATGAGGCGGGAGGACCCGTCTTGAATTTGGAGAGCAGCACTCTTGGGCCAGGTGCCAGACTAAATATAAAGGAGAAAGTAAACTGAGCACCGGCCCGAGTCTCTGTACTTCCTGCTTGTGGCCACAGTATTCCCAGCTGCCTGAAAGCCCCGCCCAGCCGTCCCCACCATACTAAAACAATAACTCAAAGGGTGGACCAAACAAGCCCATCCGTAAGTTTTTCTTGTTAAATACTTTCCTCACAGCAACAGGAAAAGCCGCTATCACAAGTCCTGTGGCCGAGTGTTACTTTACCCTGAAACCATCAACAAGAGCTCAGACAATCCAAGCCAACCTCTTCCATCGCCTCTTCTCCCTCCAAACTTTGCAGTGAGAATCCTCCCATGTCAGTGAGGGAGACTTCCCTCTGCTGACTCTCAGGCCACAACACAGAGATACTCAGGAGCCGACTGCGTCGACAGTTCTGTCTGCCCCTGTCTTCTCTCGTGGCTCTCACCAAAATGCTAACAGCAAACAGCAAATAGGGACCGACTCCTTCTTAGTCTTGCTTGGGCTTGCACTGTCACCCGAGAATGCCATCCCACTGAAAGCCAGCAGCACCACTATGGGCTGCTTTCCATGCATGGAATGCGAAGGCCCTCCCTTCAGCTCAGTGGAAAGTCTCTGCACGGCCTGACGGGCGGATGCTGAGCTACCTGCTTCACAGACGAGGCAGCTGTCACTCACACCCATCTCTTAAAATTACTTACAATCTTTTCTGCTTGAAATAAATTGATGCAGGGTAGCCATCAGTGAGTGCTAATGAGTACGGTTAGAGGCAGAGAATGCAGCTCACTGTATGATGGACAGATCAGGCAGGTGCCTACGACCCCAGTACTCAAAAGGCTGAGGCAGGAAGACAGCCATGAGTCAGAGGCCAGGCTAGGGCACCTGCTGAGTGAGACCTGTCTCAGACGGGCACCTAGAACCCACTAATTCATTTTAATGTCACCAAGAGAGACAGAGAGTTTAATACACCCCTAATAGAAATATAGCCAAGAAGAAATAATACTGTCAAAACTACAACAGAGGCAAAACCTTGAATGTAAACCAGTTCTAAGACAAACTGCTGCTACAGAATCCACACCAGAACCAACAGAATATGTTACATGACGTATCAGGGACCCATTGTCCAGGATGTGGGGGAAACCACAGAACCAATGAGTAGTTTCCTAAACAAGCACATGTACCAGAGGACCTGTATTAAGTTGAAATGGCCTAAGAGCCATCACGCGGCACTCTGTTTAGACGCTGTGGTGGTTAGTGCCGATTGTCAATCTGACAGGATCAAAATCACCTCAGAGACAGGCTCCAGGCACATCTGTGAGGAGTTGTTTAATTTAGGTTAGCCCTTTGGTGCACCTCAGGAGATTATCCTGATGAGGTGAACTGAAGCAGAGGACCCAACCTAACAGTGGGTCTCAGCATTCCCCAGCCTCAGTCTTGGGCTAAACACAAAGGGGGATTGAAGCTGAGCAGTAACGTTCAGCCATTTGCTTCCTGGGCCCAGTCTGATCAGCTGCCCCAGGCTCCTGCCACCATTACTCCCTCACCACAGTGGAAGTGCCCAGGAACTCTGAGCTAAATTAAACTCTCCCTCAAGTTGCTTTTGTCAGGGAATTTTATCACAACCCTAGTAACTAAGGAAAAGGTTAATTCAAGGGAGTCATGGGAGCCATCATTCAGCTTACATACTAAACTGGAAAAACTATAATATTAATGGGAAATAAAGCTGGATGCAGAGACTTATCAAGTTTTAAAGATGTAAAAACGCCACATGAAAGAAATGGCTGTGATGGACACAGGGGCAAAAGCAGACCACAGGCAGTGGCTCTTTACATAAAAGCGTGGCTGGAGTCAGGCTCCTCTTCACCTGGACCGTCAGCCACTCTCCCTGATGAACTTGGAGTTATCAAAATCGAGACTTAGAATTGCTTCAAAGTCTGAGCGGGCGCAGAGGGCATGAGAGGAGGAGTATGACTAAAGCAGATGGCCGAGGACCGTGGGGCGGAAACGGCACACAGAGGCCGCCTTCTCTCCTCTTGTGTATCTGATATCTTCCATGATGGAACCTGAGGCGGGAGGTGACAGACTGCACTGCCATCTCAGTCCTGGCTTCTTCTGGCCCACGGAAGACCGGCCTACTCTGGGTAGGGTTTCTTATTTGAAGTTCTTATGTTCACTTTGCCCTCAGGTTTCCTTCTCCTGCTTGTTCTCTGGAATTGGGATGTTGTACCAACTAAAAGAGAACTAAGATTCATTTTTAAGTTATAATCTTATTGAGAACAGAGAAAATCACAGAGCAGCAGCGGTCACTGCTTTCTAGTTTGTATGGATTCTGATCATCTAGCTAGCAAACTCTTTAAGTACTTTCTAAGACACAGACATAGCAGTGAAAAAAATGCTTTGCAAATATAAGCAACAAAGGAGCCATTTGGAATCACTCCAAAAGCTAATTATCTTTTAGGGAGGGCTATTTGAGCCAACTGTAATCAACAATTACAGGGTTTCTTTTTAACTCCTTTTCCATGAATTACATTCAAATTGCTAAAAATTCAGAAATGAAATAGCCTGAGCAATATTTCTGCCCTGCTGGGTTTCTCCCTCTCTCTCTTTAAATCAAGAGCAAAAACAAAATTATTTACTTACCCACTTTCTATTATAAATCCCATTAAAAGGAGGGAAACCACTAAAATGTTTGCTAACAGAACGGAACGTGCAACACAGGGAAGTGAAGTTCCGTGTAAATAATGCAGTGATTCGTTTTTACTGGGAACCCAGGAAAGACTGAAGGACTGTTCCACAGCTGGAAGCGGTGGCTCATGCTTAGAATCCCAGAACTTGGGAGGCTGAGGCAGGAGGACCACTGCGAGTTTAAGGCCAGCCCGGGCTACTGTCATGATTACACCGTGGTGACTTCTGTTCAGTTAAACAGGACACATACCATCCGCAGAGTCACAAGGACTGTCGAGGTCAGCAGGCAGTAGGTGACTCCAGCCATCCTAACTGGAGAAAGACCGAGCAGCCTCCTCTGATGAGGAAGCAACCTTTGTGTGCTCTGACATGGAAGGAAAGCTAACTGTGAAAGTCCTACTAAGCTTACATATCTGGTACAGGAAGTGGCATGGGACCGAATCAGGCCAGAAAAGTGGCATCTACAGAAGCCCTGACCTCCAGTGCAACTCCTGGAGATTCTGTTACCAGGAGGTCATGAGGGCGCTGTCGTGGTTTGAACTTGAAGTGCCACCCACAGGCTCACTGGTTCCCAGTCACCAGTGCTGCTCTGGGAAGTTGTGGAAGCGTTCGCAGTGGGTTACTAGAGGTGAGCCTTTGTGACCTACAGCTTGGCCTGGTTTCTGGCCTCTCCCTCAGCTCCCTGGAACAGCCGGCCACCACTTGCTCCCAGAGCCATGGATTAAGTTACCCCACAAAGCTTTCCTTGGAAAGCTTGGGGCAAAATAAGCCTTTCTGCCCTTCAGCTGTTTCTGAAAGGGTTTTGCTCCAGTGTCAAGAAAAATAACTAACACAGAGAAAGTCTCATACATCGGGACTGCTTCCTTACAAAATCGACGTCAGGGCTGGGAGAGCCGAAACACTGCTGTCCATGCAAGCAGGAAGCCCGGAGTCATCACCCAGCACCCAGGTGAAGCTGCGCCCGGCACTCGACGCTCTATGATCCCACCACCGAGGGCAGAGTCCGGCAGTCCTGGGGTTGCCTGCCAGTCAGCTCAGCCCAGTCTACCTGTCCAGTTCATGGCTGTGAGAAGTTCTACCTCAAAAACAAGGTAACCAGCACCTGAGGAAAGACGCCTGAAGGTACCCTCCATATGCATACACATACCCGCCTGCCTGCACCACACACACACACACACACACACACACACACACGCACACACACGGGAAAACACCAGAACCTGGAGAGAGCAACTCAGGAACAGACATCTCACGCTTACCAACTCTGATGCCATCTTACTGTGGGACTTCCAACCTGAAGAATTAGGAGGGACTTCGGTCTGTGGCTCACGGCACACAGTTTGAAGAATACTGTCCTGTTGTCCTAACAGATAAATGCAGGACTGTGCAGCTAAGGCTGACTGGCAAACCCAAGTGACCAATTTGGAAGCCGTAGGACAGACCCCATGGAGGCCGTGCAGACAGCCAAGTCGGGTGATCATGAGCTGGCTCGGCAGAAGAGGAACACACAGGAAAGCTCCGCTAGAGAGGCAGCAGCGTGCCGGGGCAAAGTGTGTACTCCAGGCGGCGTGCTGGAGGCAGGCACAGCTCTTCTAGTGCAGCCACCCCAGAGGAATGCAGATGGCCCAGGGTTCTCCACTGTCGCTGCAGCCTTCCCCCTCATCAGCTGCTTCTGTCAGGGTGTTTGGTCTCAGTGTCAAGAAAAGTAGCTTGTATGGGAGATCTTGAAGTCTGCAACTCAAGAACATAGATGCAGAGGAATAATGGCAGGCGTGGTGGTGCATGTCTGGGATCCCAGTGCAAGGGGGACCAAGGCAGGTGGATTGCTGTGGGTTTGAGTCTAGCCTGGGCTAGTCAGCCCCTGTTTCAAAACTCTGACAGGAGGGAGAAGATGTGAAGATGGGTTACTAGACATTCCACTCTCTCACGCTGTTACAGACTGAATTACCAGAGCTGGATGGTAAATGCTGCTGGCAATGTTTCAGACCTCGCTGAAGAACTGGTACCTCAGGAGTAAGGAGCAAGACCTGAGAATATCTGGCCAAAGTCCTAATTTTGCCATGGATTCTACAAGAGATTGTTGCCATTAGGCCACCAACCAGAAGATTTTGGTGGTGGGATGGTACAGCTAAGACGTCCATGATTAGAGATCCAATGCAGTATCCTGACACTAGGAGCCTGGGTCAGGCACTGGGGTTTGCTGGTGGCATGGGACACGAATGAAATGCTCAGTTGCCACCTGAGTATTTGCTTCCTCTCTCCACCCTGGCTGAGGCTCTGGGTTATGGCGGGAGCTACGTGTGACTGTGGAGCCGACAGGGTCGCCTTGTTCATACACAGGAAGCCCGGCAGATAATAACTACAAAGACAAGCAACGCTGCCCTAAAGCTGAAGGGAAACCACCACAACATTAGAGGACATCACCCCAAAGCTGAGGGGGGTAGTGGTTTGAGAACGGCCCACAGACTCACAGATCGGAACACTTGCTCAGAAAGAAGGGGCTCTGCTAGGAGGTGTGCCCTGTTGAAGTGGGTGTGGCCTGTTGGAGGAAGTGTGTCACTAGGAGTAGGCTTTGAGGTTTCAGAAACTCAAGCCACACCCATGGCTCATTCTCTCTTCTTGCTGTCTGCCCACCTGGCTGCAGAACTCTACTCCCTCTCCAGTACTGAGTCTACCTCACGCTGCCATGCTCCGCACCATGATGGCAGTGGACAAAATGTCTGGACTGCAAGCCAGCCCCAACCAAACGCTTTCTGTTGTGAGAGCTGCTGTGGTCACAGCGTCTCTTCACAGCGGCAGTGCCCCTAAGACAGATGGTCCACCAGGCAGAAAGAGTAGCCACCCAAGAAGCCACAGACCAGAACCATTCCTCCATGAATTGTCACACCTAAAAATACCCAGACAAAGAGCCTGCAGACTGAATGTTGGAGACAGGTCTAAACAGGACAGGCAGCATTACCAGAGAGTTAAATTTGAGATGGCAAGCTGAAGACTGAACGACTGTTTGAAAATGTTTGATACTAACGACATCACAAGGCTTTTATGCTACTTAAGGGTAAGCCAGTGTAAGAGATCTGGGAAACGGTATTCAAGGTCATGAGCACAGACAGGTGTCAAGGGAGTGACAGCGATTTTGACTGGGTACTTACTACAAAAACATGTCAGTCAGATGGAAGACACCCTTGAGTGCTAACCAAGAGGTCTGCATGAGGAAGGAGGCACAGGCCGTGCAGTCCTGCACTAACCCGGCCCTCAGCGCCAAGGGTAAAGAGACAGACAAAGACCCACAACGAAAGGAGAAAGCCCTCACACACCACAAGACAACTCATACAGGCAAAAACAAGTAATGAGGTATACTGATTAAAACACACACACTACCCTGCCAGGGCAAAGATTGCTGCCTAATGTAAACTAAGGTCAAAATTCTGTCATCTCTAAGCCTACAAACAAGCCCAAATAACTCAGCCACTCATCAGGTTTAGTTTTAAGACTTATCATAAGTTGAGGGTTTGTCAACCGTGTTGTATAGTGAGCCCCTGTCCAAAAACAAAAGATTCCCCATGTTTTATAATGTATTACAAAAACATATACACCAAAATAGTAAAGGCTAGTTCCATCAAATGATCATTAAAGTGATATAACATTATAGGGTATTTATAGCATCCGTGATCATGAGAATAGCTGAACATGACAGGCTACTATTTCAGTCACTCCGGAGACTACAGACTGAAGCTATCTGAATCGTAACTGCGACCGTGTCTTAGAGCATTAGCAGCACAGCACAGCACAGCACGTAAGCGTGGGTAAGTGTGGGCACTTCCCAGTGCTCCGGGCACACTCGTCAACACTACTTCCTAACGCCTCTGTGCTCTGCTCTATGGTGCTTTTTTACAACCACTCAATAGATGTGTGTATTACACACCAGCAGCAGCTAATAAAATATTTGCCAAATAAACAGAAACACCGGTGAAAACCATAGCCACAACCCTGCCCAGATGGTCACATGGTGTTGCGGGATATTTGATCCCACTATAAACCCGAAGATTGTGAACTATAAAATCCTGTTTTCTAGTTGTGGTGCTCAGCCCTGGCACATACCTTTAATCCAGGAGCTTTCTGTTCAAAGATTACATTAAATAAAGTTAAACCTAGGTCAAGAGGCGGAGCAAGGAACCAGCTGACAGGGAGTAAACGGGAAGGAGGGGCATTGGGAGAAGGGTCTTTAAGACAGAGCGGAGCGGGAGAGGAGGCTTTGGGCTTTGGGCTTCAGGCTTCTTCCTTCTGGGACACTGGCTAAGGAGGAAGGTCAGCCGGGTGCTTTCTCTGCCTCTCTGAGCTAGTAGGTTACCTCAGCATCTGGCTCCTGAGGCGTCACAGGTAAGATAGAATGGTTGAGATTTTCATGCATTAAAAAACAACATGGTTGAAAAGAAAACATTAAGTGTTTCCCTTTCTGACCTCATACTGGCTAGGTTATGACTATTATTTCCTCGAAGCGCAAAGCCGAACTGTGGTCTAACCTTACTGAACAGGATTCGGCATGGATGAACTCATTTACAAGGAGACCTGCTATTTTGTACAAATGATTTATGGCAATAAAAATGTCCAACAAAACTACTAAGTCCCAAGTGAATTTACGGAATGTACGCCACTGACCTCGTAAGGAAGTAGGGTGAAAAGGAAGCGGGGTTGTCCTGCTCTGAGAAGAGGGGCATAGTTCCTCCCATTATCCACAGGCGGAAATACAAAATGACAGTCACCTGGAGGAAGGAGGAGACCCGATGAAACGTCCACCCGCACCTCTCCCATCTTTGTACACACACTCTGACCCTCTCTCAAGGATGGAGTCAGTTGTCCCCTCCCCTTACGGGTGACAGACAAGCCTGCCTGTGGTAGCTCTGGCCCCAAAGCACAATACCAGCTAAGCTTCCATACTAGGCGAGCAGTAAGCGGCCGCAGCTATGCCTCTGGGTCCCGGGCCTGGAGACTTTGTGCAGCCGTTCGTGACTGATATAACCAGGTCACTCCAAAAACGCTCTGAGAGGGACTTTAGACTGTGTGTCATTTGCACTGCGCCATCAGATCCCCATGTGTGCTCAAAAGTAACATCTACCTCCGGCAAGCCTTCCTCATGAGACGATGCTGGCAGAAAGTGTATTAAACAGCGCGCCCTTGAGTTTAACTGAAAACACCCCTTATTAGCTAGAGTTGCTGCATATATTATATACTTACATAACTGACGACCAAAATGGCCCGTTTTAAAAACGGTCTCAGGGTGAGCAGGAAATTCCTGTTGCTTCCTGTCAAACACCTGAAACAGGAAAGGAAAAATGAGCATCTTAAGAGGAGAATCTGCAGAAATGGGATCCACCACATAAACAAACTGAAGGAGAAAAACCACGTGATCATCTCCTTAGATGCCAAAAAAGCATTTGCAAAATCCAACACCCACTCATGTTTAAAGTCTTAGAGAGATCAGGGCTACAAGGCACATATCTAAACATAGTAAAGACAATATACAGCAAGCCTATAGCCAACATCAAACTAAACGGAGAGAAACATAAATCAATCCCACTGAAATCAGGGATGAGGCAAGGCTGCCCACTCTCTTCTTATCTCTTCAATATAGTACTTGAAGTCCTAGCTAGAGCAATAAGAGAACTAAAGGAGATCAAGGGGATACAAATAGGAAAGGAAGAAATATCACTATTTGCCAATTATATGATAGTATACATGAGTGACCCCCAAAATTCAACTGCAGAATTCCTTCAGCTGATAAACACCTTCAGCAAAATGGATGGATACAAAATTAACTCAAAAAATAAGTGGCCCTCCTGTATACAAAAGACAAAAGGGCTGAGAAAGACACACATGGCATATACTCACTTATAAGTAGATATTAGACATATAGTACAGGATAATCATACTAAAATCTGTACACCTAAAGAAGATAAACAAGAAGAGGTTCTGGGATAAGATGATCAGTCCTTACTCAGAAAGGCAAACAGGGTGGACATAGAAGAGGGAGAACACAGGGAACAGGACAAGAGCCTACCACAGAGGGCCTTGAAAGACTCTGCCCAGCAGATGCTGATGCTCATAGCAAAACTTTGGGCAGAGTTCAGGGAATCTTCTGAAAGAAGGGGGAGATAGAAAGACCTGGAGGGGACAGGAGCTCCACAAGGAGAGCAACAGAACCAAAAAATCTGGGCACAAGGGTCTTTTCTGAGACTGATACTCCAACCAAGGACCATGCATGGAGATGACCTAGAACCTTTGCACAGATGTAGCCCGTGGCAGCTCAGTGTCCAAGTGGGCTTCCTAGAAAGAGGAACAGGGACTGTGTCTGACATGGCTGTCATGACATATGTCAGTGGCTGGCTCTTTGATCACCTCCCCCTGAGGGGGAAGCTGCCTTGTCAGGCCACAGAGGAAGACAAAGCAGCCAGTCCTGATGAGACCTGATAAACTAGGGTCAGATGGAAGGGGAGGAAGACCCCCCCCCATCAGTGGACTTGGAGAGGGGCATGAGAAGAGATGAGGAAGAGAGGGTGGGATTGGGAAGGGATGAGGGAGGGGGCTATAGCTAGGATACAAAGTGAATAAACTGTAATATGTAAAAAAAATATTTTAAAACATAGAAAAAAAAAAGATGAGCATCTGCAGCACAATGCTTGTCTCTGGGCAAACAGTCTGGAAGTATCCGGGAAGGGCTCTGAAGTCGCCCAGAGGCTGGCTTTGGAGCTAGAGCACCTGGGCCCCATTCGACACCCCATTCTGCCACCTGCAACTTGAGAAGCGGGAACAGGTTTCTTCATTTCTCTGTGCGCTCGTTTTGCTCATTTAAAAGGTGGTAACATCTACTCTGTGGAGACACTGCAGGGAATAGAGACACTATATGAAACCAGACCCTGCTTTGTTAGCTCTAATAAACACTGCCTTCCCACCTGTCCCTGACTATGCTGTAGACGCTGGTGTACCTCCTAATGAAGTATGAGGGGCACAATGTCTTCAAAGCATAAACCACCTCACAGTGTCCCTGAAGAACAAGGATGCCAAGATTATGTTCTGGGTGGATCAAAGGCCCCTCTTACACCCTGAAGAATTTGCTCACTTGCTTACTGTCTGTTCTAGGAAACAAATTAAATTGCCAGGATGTCAGCTTCAGGAAGGGCAGAGATTAGCGGCCACCCCGCATCTGCCACAGTTCCCACTGCAGCTTTGTGACCAGCACTGCCTGGCTTCTGTGACCAGAAGCAAGAGCTGAGCTTGACAAGCTCCCTGTGAAAACATAAAGGGTCCACACACCCCTCCGTGCAGCTTGTCCACTTCAAAGCAGAGAAAAGAAGTTGAACCCAATCATGTAATCCCACTGGCATTCCCCTCCTCCTCGGTTTCCCTAATGCTTTTCATTTTTCTTTTACTCCTTTTAATCCGCTTCTCCCTCAAAGGGTTTCTCTCTTAAGCTTTGCATTTAAATGAGGGCCTTTCACTGGAGAGAAAATTTAGTCCAGACGTTGCTTTTCAGTGAAACCCGAGTGGGTTAGCTTCCTGCAGAGGTGGGTCCACCTGAGACTGCTCAAGGAAGATGTGTGGTCCCTGCCGTGGAGCACATGCTTTGTAACTGCAGGAACGACATCTCCACTCAAAAGCAGGTCTCATCCTCCGTGCTCCCTTTGTCCTCTTTCTGGTTCATGCGTGCTCAGAACTGGCTATCCAAGCACTTGATAACTAGCAAAAGTGAGAAGGGGGCAAGCCACCAAATAGTTTGCTACTAACAACTTCTGGACAGGTCCATCTTCTAGAGCAGCAGAAAGTTTGGCATGAGGCCAGGCCAGGAACACTGTGGCTGCCATGGCAGGGTGCATGGCGGCTGGCCCTGCCTGGGCATTAGAGAGTCTGGAATGGTAGAGTGTGAGTGTGTGTGTGTGTGTGTGTGTGTGTGTGCATGCACGTGTGTTCATGCATGTGTGTGTGTGTGCAGGTGTTCTTGCATCTGGATGTTTTACTGGGGTAGCCCAAGACTTCTGTGTTTGGGCAGCTGGGTTACGATTCCCAGAGCAGTAGCACAAAGCCACACATCCTTCTCTGGGTTCTTCCTCCTTGTGACTGTCATTTTCAAGTAAACTAAACCAAGACTATCCCTTGGCACTTCTGTGTCTTGAGAAATGCAGGGTAACTCTCAGCAGGCAAAGGAAACAGACAGGGTCCCAGGTGCTGAGGAGTGAGGCTGGGCCCAGGCTTCCCAGGTGGTTGCTCTTGGAGGCCTCATTGCTAAGCTCCCTCTGCACCGTGTTTCACACTGGAAAAACTAGACATGGCTTTCCTTTCCATAAAACAAGCCACAGAGGCTTTTCTTGAGGTTAGACTTAGATTGCGCTGCCATACATCATCCTTGATGGTTTGCTATGACGGCTATTTTCAGTAGCCGCATTTATATTGTGTTCTCTGGTTCCAACATTCTTGGTGGAATTCCATTTCCACAGGAAGGTGGGCTAAGGGCACCAGATAATTTACTCTCAAAATATAACATCCCAAAGTCACATAAGCCAAAAATGGTACAGAGATTCTTAGTGGAGAAGCAGTATGTCAAGGTTTCTATTTTAAGCCGTAGAGCCACAGTAAATGAGAAAACGAGACATATGACAGGGCGCCATTTCTGGAGAATCACTGGACAGGTGGAAAGCGTGCCACAGGCTCTGTTCTCTACATTTCCTCCTCCACTCCACCCCAGACAGGAGGCTCTCCCCACTGGCGACTTCTTACAGCCGATGGGGAGACCTGAGCAATGGCCAACATCAACAGTGGTAAGAACAAGCAACAGTACACGCCAGACCTGTGTTCTGGGTGAAATGTGATGGCCTGTTTACCCTTCAGAGTAATTCCATGAGACCAGAAAAGTAGAATAATTTTTAAACCTGATTTCTCAGTGATGCATTTCAATCATAAGAAAAACATGCCACTACAACATTTTATTTACTTGTTTTGTGCTTCTTTATTTGTGAGACAGGGTGTCACTAAGTAGTCTGTTGTACTGCCCTGGCACTCAGTATGTAGCACAGGATGGCCTCATGGCAATCATCCTATCCCAGCCTCTATTATACTAGGGCTACAGACGTGTGCCACCAAACCTGGCTATCGACACTTGAATTTTAGCCAAATTCTCCATGGAGTTTGCACATTCCTTAGAAAGCAGCAACAATAACAAAGTCCAAGCCCCCACGAAAGCACTGGAATAAGAACCTCGGATCCAGGCTTCTGTCCTTTGTGCTCATGGCTCACATCAAGACTACTGGCTCCTGCTTTCTTCCTCTATTAAAAAAATAAAAATAAAACTATCTAAATAGCCTCAGAGCCCCTAAAAGATTGTAATTTCTAGATGTTTTTTTTTATCAGTGATGACATCACAAATAACTGGAAAAATAATAATAACTGGAATAATAATAAATAACTGGGGAAAAAAAACACAAAGAAACCAAGTTTCAAGAGAAAAGATGCCATGGCACCCATGAAGGAAACATTAGCAGATACTCCGCTTTGAAGAGGTAACTGAAAGCTCAGTGTACACAGTGACTTAGCACTGGCACGGGAGACTGTTGTTGTACAGTGACTTAGCACTGGCATGGGGGACTGCTGTCAAATGAAGCATTTTATCCACCTTTAGATCAAGATTACCCGAAGTGAGTTCCTTAACTTATGCTCTCTCACATCCCAGCCTTCCATCTGCAAAGCAGGTACCTTTGACTGCAGACTGACAACTCTCTGCCCATCCAGGGTGCCCTTTCCATTCTCAGCTCAACTCCAAGCTGAAAGCTGAGCATGCTGAGAGATACTTTCTGGAATTTTGACTTTGAAGACATGTTCTCCAGGACCTTGAACTTAGCATGTTCTAAAATGTCTCTACATTCTTGCTTCTTAGACTGAGCATGCTCAGGAATGCACCCACCTCTGTGGTTTGTCATCTCAGAGGCTTACTGCTGAACTCACCCTTTCTTGTTCTTTCTGAACTTTGGGCTGGCTGGTTCAGCTCAACTGTTCTGGCTCAAACTCCTCTCCCAGCTGACCGATTCTATCTGGGTTTTCTCTCAGCCTCTGAATTGCTCTGCTTGGCCTCAAACTAACTCCAGCCATTTTTTCTAATCTTCTGGCTCCTTCTCATTCTCTGGCTCATTCAGTCTTCATCTGAGTTCTCTCTCTGCAACCTGTCTCTCTATTAAAGTCCTGGTAAAAACCTCCTTTCTCTTTCTGCATTGTTTCTTAAGTAGCTTTCCTTCCCTCTCTCATCTCATGAGTTGGGCGTATCCCATTCTGTCAAGTCTTTCTCTGATTCGTCACTGTTTCTGCCACTCAAATAGATATCACTTTCAAACATGGGTGCTTCCTTCTATAAACTAACTTTACCTTCATTGTGTGGGATTAACGGCGTGCACCACCACACCTGGACCTAAGCTTTTCTTTACCTGAAACTTGCTCTACACCAGGCTGGCCTTGAACTCATTTCTGCTTGCCTCTGATTAAAGGCATGTCTGTTTGTATTCCAGCCAGAGCACACAGACTAGGTCTTTGGGTGTGATCTCCTGCCAGAACAGCCATGTTCTGAATTAAAATTCTTCCACAACTATTTTTGTACATATGAGTTCAAGTTCTGAAAGACCTTTCAATGAGCATCCATCAAAGGTCAGTGCGTGAAGGGGTGCTGAGGTTGAAGCTTTATGCTTTCCTACGTAAGGGGTGACTTAGAACATCCAAGTGGGAAACCACAGGAGAGGAGGCTGGGTTGACAAAGTCACTGAGCCACGAAATGTCGGGCCAGCCAGCCTCACAGAGGTGAACAGGAAGCAGCAGAGGACACTGGAGTGCACAGTGGAAACTATAGCTGATATCTGGGAGGAGAGAAGATGAAGAGGGTAAAGTCAGCCATGAGTGTAATCCCAGCACTCAGGTGGCGCATGCCTGTGATCCCAGCACAGAGGAACGCGTATCTCTCCAAATCAAGTCCAGGACAGCCAAGACTACACACAGAAGCCCAGTCTTGAAAAAGAAAGAGAGAGAGAGAGGGAAGAGGGAAAGAAAGAAAATTAAAGTGCTTACAATGGTATAGGCACTTTGTCTCTAAACTTAGGGGCCTGAGTTCAATTCCCAGGCCCCCACAACAGGAGAGCCTGAACTCCCGGGAGTACCGTGCACACGCACGCCCACTACAGAAAGAAAAGGAATAGAACGAAGAGTATGAAACATGTATTCGAGTGAGTTCTCTTGATCTACAGCCTGCGCTGTCTCTGGAGGGAGGCAGCACTTTCCTCTCGTCTCTCGGCCAAGCACAGACGCTGCTAGGCTCAGCAGCGCTGGCAGGAAGGCCCCAGGGCCCTCTCAGCTCCGCTCTTCCGGCCTCCTCCCAGCAGGGGGCGCCAGGAAGTCCCGCCCCGGAAAAGGACCCGGATGGGCGTGGCCTCTCCAGCCGCGCGCGCACGCCCCCGGCCTCACTCGGTCGTGCTGCGGGAAGGGGACGGGCCTGCTGCCGCCTGCTTCGCCATGGCTCGCGGTCCCAAGAAGCACCTGAAGCGTGTGGCCGCTCCGCGCCACTGGATGCTGGACAAGCTGACCGGCGTGTTCGCGCCCCGCCCGTCCGCCGGGCCGCACCGCCTGCGCGAGTGCCTGCCGCTCGCCATCTTCCTGCGGAACAGACTCAAGTACGCCCTGACGGGCGACGAGGTGAAGAAGATCTGCATGCAGCGCCTCATCAAGGTGGACGGCAAGGTCAGAACCGACGTGGCCTACCCGGCGGGCTTCATGGATGTCATCAGCATCGACAAGAGCGGCGAGAACTTCCGCCTGGTCTACGACACCAAGGGCCGCTTCGCGGTGCACCGCATCACGCCGGAGGAGGCCAAGTACAAGCTGTGCAAGGTGCGCCAGGTGTTCGTGGGCACCAAGGGCATCCCGCACCTCGTGACGCACGACGCCCGGACCATCCGCTACCCGGACCCGCTCATCAAGGTCAACGACACCGTACAGATCTCGCTGGCCACCGGCAAGATCACCGACACCATCAAGTTCGACACCGGCAACCTGTGCATGGTGACGGGAGGCGCCAACCTGGGGCGCGTCGGCGTCATCACCAACCGCGAGCGCCACCCCGGCTCCTTCGATGTGGTGCACGTGAAAGATGCCAATGGCAACGGTTTCGCCACGCGCCTCGCCAACATCTTCGTGATCGGCAAAGGCAACAAGCCGTGGATCTCCCTGCCCCGGGGGAAAGGCATCCGGCTCACCATCGCCGAGGAGAGAGACAAGAGGCTGGCGGCCAAGCAGAGCGCGTGAAGGGACCCTGAGGGACGCTGGGGGCCTTTGTTTGTTTACACTTCAAGTAGAGCAGTATGTTGAATTAAAAGGAAGCACGCTTCATTGTGGTGCCCTGTGTTTCTTCCCGTGCCACACTGGCGCATCGTGGGGAACTCCCCAGATGTGTTACCTCGTTTTGAGAAAGAGATGGGAACATGCAGGGCTCAGCTACCCATGCTGGGGACAGCCCTGGCACTTCAATGTGCCAGGGTTAGGGTCAGGGTCCGGTGCTTAGGTAGCAGTGAAATCAGGAAAACGTCAGACTTGTAAAGTCAGCCTCCTTACCAGCAAGCATCCACAAACAGTAGAGAACCCCAGAAGTTACCCAGAATAAAAAGTCGATCATTAGAGAAAATGCTGAAATGCCATCCCTAACCTGTAGTCAGTCCATTGTGTATGACGTCAGCACTAAGCTTTCTGTTGCCAGGGTTTTCTTTAAAACACAAGTATAACTGTAATCTTCTCTTTCAGAAAAACCGTAAGTTTACAGAAGCAGCAAACCCAACACAAGGAAAATAAAACTGAAGCAAGGCTTACCAAGAAACTAAGTGCATTATCAGAGCATACAGTTATCATCAGAACAGCAGCTTATAGGAAAAATGAAATTTCATTTCTTAGCATTTTAATGTCAATGAGCCAGAAAAGTTAAATAATAGCTTTCCTATTTTGCCCTTTTGCTAGCTAAAAGATTTCCAGAGCAGTTTTATGGTATTGACTAGAGAAAGAATACTTGAATTTTAGATGTTTGTGAACTCCCAGTTAAAGGAAACTAAAGATTTTTGGTTTGTTTTCTTCCACTTCAGAGCATACTTAGTGAATACACATCCAAAGATGGGAGTTAGCGCAGGTGCCCAGGGAGGGCGGAGGCTGGCAGATCCTCTGAAGCGGGGGTAATAAGCAGTTGTAAGCTACCTGACCTGTGAGTAGAAACTTGGGTCCTCTGCAGAGAGCAGTGTCTGCTAACCACTGAGCCACCTCTAGTCCCAAAGATAAGGATTTTATTTGCAAAGAGATGATTTTTGATTCTACATTAGAGCTGAGTCCCTTTAAATGAACTGGCATCTGATTAATTTGCTAATGTTATACCCAAACTTAGGTCACTGGTCAGTGTTTCTTTTTATTGCTGAAGACACTAATCAGCTTTGTGGGAAGATGGGATGGTTGTGGGTGCAGCTTGCTATAGCTTGCCTAGCACACGGAATGAGTGGGTTCTGTTTTCTTTTTCAAGACAAGGTTTCTTTGTGTAGCCTTGGCTGTCTTGGAATTCAGAGATCCACCTGCCTCTGCCTCCCCAAGTCCTGGGATTACAGGCGTGTACCACTGCAGCTGGCAAGGGTTGTTTTTTAATTATATTTGAGTGTTTGCCTGCATGTATGTGCAACACCTTCTGCCTGGTTCCCTTAAAGACCAGAAGAGGCTGCCTTGGGACTGGAGCCAGATGGTTGGTAGAAAACGAACAGGTCCTGTGTAAGATCCATAGGTCCAGTTCAGAGGAAGGCTTGGGTCAAGCCTCACCGTGGAGATCGGTTCTCTGTCCCCAGTGTCTGCGCTGGCAGAGCCATCTTGCCAGCCCCATTCGAGATTTCAGTTGCTAACACCGTGAAATAATCTCTAGAGGCAGACCTGGATTTAAATCCTGGCTACTTCCACCTGGGTACAGCTGCAGCTTGGAGCAAGCGCAGGAACACGATCCAAACAAGGGGGGCAGAAATGCGCACGCACACACAGTGGTTAGCAGTGTATTCCAAAGGTCAGGGCAATCATCCTCGTGAATACACAGACCTTTTCCCCAAGTCATCAGTAACATAGAAAAGCCTAGTTCAGAGATGTTATTCTGTGTTCAGTAAAACTTACAGCTATTTGTTTTTGAGACAAGGTACCCTGTCCCTGGAGAGTTAACTTGGCTGTGCGGCCAAGAGCGTCTGATTCTTCTGTGGGCTGAGATTATAGGCTTCTGTCCAGCAGCCAGGCTAACCCAGCCAGTCTTTCCAGTCCCCTGGCTCTGGGGATCACGTCTCAGCCTCCCAGGGCCGGATTGCAGGTCTGTGCGGTACTAAGGACTGACTCTAGGGCTTCCTAAACGCTAGGCCGGCACGTCACCAACACAGCTGCACCACTGGCTCGTACCGGACTTCAAACGGTTAGGGCCTGGAGACAGACCTCGGTTTCTTAGAGCGCTTGCCCAGCACGCACAAGACGCCTGGCTCAATCCCAGCCCGGGGAAAATGGACGTGCGGAACAAGGGTCCTTGCGGGCGTGCTTAGGAAAGCCCCTCTTCCCGGAGCCTCGGGGAACAGCCGGTTGGCAGAGGACTGGAGGTGCTCGGCCATCCCAGCATCTGCCCCGGAACTTGGACCTTCCGCCTTCATTTAAATTAGAGAAAATAAGCCAAGACCTTTCTTGTCTAACAGCACCTAAGCCAAGGTCCCAAGGGCATTTTTACTCAAATAGCACGCGCCCACGTGCAGCTCTGGGCTCTCAGAGACAGTGCCTTGCTGCGTAGACCAGACTAGCCAGAGAGCCGCCTGCCTCAGCCTCCCGAGTTCCAGGGTAACGGCGTCGACCACCGGCCTGCGTCGACAGCGAACGCGAACCAGGATGCTGAGTCGGAGTTCCTTCCTTTCGTGTATGGCACGCGCGTGGGCGCAGGCAGGCTGTTGGCAGCCAGGTTTTGTTTTGTTGCCTGCGCGTCCTTGTGCGCATGCGTGTTAACTGCGGGCGGTGTCTGGAGGCATCTTCACTGAGGCAGGGCCTCGCAATCAAACCCGAGCGCGGATTCGGCGCGTTTCCAGGCCTCCTGCCTCATCAGGTCCAGCCTCCCAAGGCTGGGATTGCAGGCAGCCGCCCGGCACACCCAGGGTCCAGTCGGGTCTTCGGGACCCGAACTCCGGCCTAACACGTCCACAGACCACTACGTCCTGGGCCAGGCGCGAGGATTGCCGGGTGACTGCTGGGCCGCCTCCTGCGTGCGCCCTCCTCCCGGCGTCCCACGCTCTTGAAGCCACCCACTGCGGTGAGCCCCGCGTGAATGCTCACGGCCCAGCTCCGTTCTTGAACATTAATTACGGGTGGAAGTGCACAGTTGGCCCAGCCTTATCTGAGCACGTCCGCACCCAGCACCTTACCGCACACCGCCCTGCTGACCCTGCTCCAGTTTAGGAGGTGCAGGAAACCTCCGTAACGTCGAGGCCGCGCCCTTTCAGCGTAAGAATCTTTCTGACAAAAGGCTATTAGAGCGCTTTTGTAATAGCTAGTGAGAATGGGAAGGAGGGGGTACTGCCTCTGAGGACCAAGTCTGCAGGCGCATTCTGTGCTTTAAACATACGGCTTTTCTTAGGAGATGGGAGAAAAACACGTAATTGGAATCTCAAAATAGCGTAAACCAAGCACCAGGCAATGTAGGAGATGGGAATCTCTATTTATTTATAAGCCCAATTACTAAGGCATATTGCTTTAGCATCTTGTATATGAAGTGTGACGATAAAGAAATGAGATCTGGCTTTTTGTTGTTTGGTTCATAAACTGGCACTGATGGAATTTTCAAAATAAGAGTTTCTAAACAATATTAAAGAATTCAGAATGAGTGGAACAAGTTTATAGCTATGACCTTTTCCAAAGATAAAACTGGGCTGCTGCTGTGTAGCTGACTTCCGTGCTGAGACCAGTCCTAACACGTGAGCCGCACAGCTCACACAGTGTTAACCTGACAGGAAACTCAAATGGTGGAGAACACATACCCCCATCTTTTTAGTTTTATACGTCCTGGGAGCCATAGTTGAGTGGCAGAGCTCTTGCTTGCGTGCTCAGTCTCTGGATTACAATACGAAAGCCCTTCACATATAAATGTTATCTGGCTGCGCTGGGCGTGGGAGACGCTATCCTTCGAGAGTGGGATCAGTAACTAGGGAGTGGGCTCACTGGTGATTTATTCCACTGAGATCTGCCATAACTGCCCCCAGTTCCCTTTCCAGGGGACCTGGAGCCCTCCTCTAGCTCTGAGGGAAGTCTCACATATGGGTCACACATACATGTGAATAAAAATTTAAAAAACTAGACCACCTGGTCTAAGATGAATGGGCAAAGCTATCTCCCCTCCCTCCCTCCTCTCTCCTCCTCTTCCTGAAGCTTTCCTTGCTTTCATCCTTTCTGAGGTACGAATGTTAGGATATAGAATGTCACGAATGCTAGGCAACCGTTCTACTAATGAACTATATATCCCCAGCCCTACTTTTACTTTAAAAAAAAAAATCTTATTTGTCAGTTGCCTGTGTGTGTGTGTGTGTGTGTGTAAGTAAACATATTCAGGCCCCCAAACCCTTCTCTTCCCAGCTCTCTTTTGTACTTTGTGTTTTGAGGCAGGTTTTTATTAGGGTGTGCAGGATGGCCTTGAACTCACTCTGTAGCTCAGGTTGGCCTCAGTGTTTGATCCTCCTGCCTCAGCTTCCCGAGATCCTGGGATTACAGGGTTGTGCTGCCAGACAAGTTTGAGAAGTCTATCGCTATTCCCCCCAGACAGAGAGAGAAGGCAGCAACAGGCCAAGGGAACAGTTCCAACTGGGTGTAGCTGGGTGAGCCGGTGAGTTTATGGGGACTCACAGGAGGATTCTAGATGCAGTCACGGAAGGCGCCCGGGCAGCAGCCCATCAAAGCGTCTCCTGTACAGCAACCGTCGGCTGCTCACACATCCCAGGAAGATGCCCAGGCACCTGCCCTCCTGCCCTTTTGGGAGACAGTGTTAATGAGCCCGATATAGCCAGGTTCGTGTGAGTAAGCAGGGGTCTGCAACAGCTCTGGCTAGCCTCAGTGCAAAGCACTGCCCATCCCAAGCGCTCTGAGATGAGCCAGTGAGCTGGCATGCGACACCACTACTCTGGACACAGCTTCCAAGCTAACCATTCTCACTGCCTCGACAGTGTCGCCACGAGAATGTGAGCTGGCTCTCAAAGCACTGGCATGTGCTCTTTTGAATAAGGTGTCTTCCTCCTTGCCTGCCCACACCACACACTTCCTTTATTCAAGTTTTTTCTCTCAATAGCTTCATTATTTCACTTTTCTCAATTCTGTGTGGAGGAATTTTAATCCAGCAACATGGCTACTCTGACTAGAATACAGACATGCTTTTAGCACACACCTTTAATCCCTCTGGCTGGAATGCAAACACGCCCTTAAGTATACACCATGTTTGAAAGGAACATCTAATTCAAGGGCAGACAGTGATGAATGAAAGATTTGACAGAATGGCCATAGATAAAAGATGTTCAACTCTGAGAACAGAGAGGAAAGAGAGGTGACTTAAAAGGGGGTGGCGGGGGAGGTGGGCACAGGGAGGTTATGGGGGAAGCAGTTTTACCATGACAGTTTCACATAGAGAAGTTGCATAAAGAACAAGCTAGACACAGGTACAGACAGAATGAGCTAGAGAACAAGAAGGAGACAGAAGATTAGAGCAGATGGCTTGAGTTAGTTTGAGGCCAAGCAGAGCAATTCAGAGACCGAGAGAAGCCAGATTGAATCAGTCAGCTGGGAGAGAAGTTTGAGCCAGATCAGCCGAGTTGAACCAGCCAGCCAGAGTTCAGGAAGAACTAGAACAGGTGAGCTTATTTAGCAGTGAGTCTCAGAGGCTGAAAACATTCTAGGCTGAGGTTATATTGTATGGAGGCTGGAAGCTCCAGGACTAGGCAGTAAGCCTCCCAGACAAAAACACATCAAATTCAAGTCTTTAGGTTATTTATTGCATGCCTTCTTATATATTAATAGGTGTGTCAAGAAGAACTTGCTTTACATGTTTTCCTTCTGAGGCAAACACTGCTGTGACCTACATAACTGGCAGTGTTATGATTAACTCTGGCCTAACAACCTGTTGACACCCTGGATGGCCATGGTCCACCTCATGTCTACGCACTGCCCCTGTGTCAACTTACGGCATAGGCTGTGCTCTCAGCAAGCTGTTGTAACTCCCACACAGCTGTTCCTCGGGGAACCATTGCTGGGCCCTGCATGCACTACATTCTGGTTACTTCATCAAATTCCCACAAGCCACTGACTTCAGAGGTAAGCTGTCAATAAGGCCCCGCTCCCGCTGAAGGTCTAGGCCAAGGTCCCTGCTGCCCCTTCCAGCTCCCGGCAACACCGGCGCATCCCTCCACTTCCTCTGCCTGCATCTGTGCTCTGACTTCTCCTAACCTGTCCTCTGAGGTTAGACGACAATGCTGAGGAGCAGCAGGGACCCCTCAGGTAATCCAGCAGAGTGCTCTCTCATGACCCAAATAAAGTCACATCACAGGTCCTTAAATTTGTGTGGATGGTTCAGAGAACTGTCACATAATCCACTACGCTATATAAACAAAATCTATTTTAAAGTATGTCAAGAGGCTTGACAAGACCCATATCAAAAAGCAAATAATTGGTATAGCCTTGTGGCTCATCGGTAGTTTCTGATTAGCTGTTGTGGGTTTGATCCCAGCACCAGAATAAAAATAAATTAAGTTTAAAAGACAAAAAAAGGAAAAAGGGAGGTATAGAAGGTCAGCAAAGGGTAAGTCTGAGGTGTATGGAGGTCTGGCATGTTTAATTGTGATGTTTAATGGACATCTTTGCAGTTTAAGGTGACACTTTTAAAATAAAATTCTCTCCTAACATTGACTTGAGCCCTGCCACTCAATAGGAGAATCAGCAGAATCTGTAGGGTTTTATTTGGATTTGACATTCTCCGTTGTAACCTTATTTTTAACTTTCAATTTTTTTTTGTTTTCACTGGAAGGAAAAGATGCTCATTTTAAATGTTAATATGTACAAGCTGCTTTGTTACAGTAAGACCAATGTGGACACACACACACAAAAGACAAATCAGTGTTTCTCCCTTGCTGATTTATCCCTGACTGGAAAATAGCTTTCATTTTAAAACCTAAGTCTTCAACCTGAATTATGGAGGAAAGTTTTGTGATGGATTGGAGTATGGCCCATTGAGAAAATAGGAAGCAGCCTTTTCCTGACTGAAATAAACGTGGCTCACTGAGGCGTGAGCTGGCTGCACTTCCTCCTTTGCGGCTGCCTCAGCCCGTCCCTCCTTGTGACTGATGGCAGTTATTTTCTGACTCCTGTGTCTCTCTAGGGGTATTTTTCCAGAGGAGGTATGTTTGCCTACACCTCAAGCTAGACTAAAGCAAGCCCTATGATGAGCTTCGACAGTACAGCGAGGCAGCCTTTCTTATCACAGCCTTCAGCTCTGAGGCACGGCCAGCATCAATGTGTAGGCCACAGGGCATCTGGAGGACCACGGAAGGGGCTACCCAGAGCTGGCTTAGGGGAGGACATAGTTCTGCTGCTTTGATGCCTTAAAATAAATGACAAAATAATGTATTAGTAAATGTTTCAGAAATGACAACAAATGGAAAAGGTTGTTAGCTTTTGAAACCCAAAACAGTCCAGTTGTGAAACTGGAGCCTCACCAGTACTGGGACGCATCAATGCTTACTGACACCCCAAGAAATCTGAAGAATGTTAAAAGAAATGTTTTGATTTACAAAGATCTGAGGCCACCTCGCTTACCCCAACATAACCTTTTTCCACGCTGTGTCTGTGCGTTGCACAGAAGGGAACCTTTAACACTTGATTTCCAACACAGCAAAGGACTGAGCGGAACATCTGTATTCTTCAGCACCTGTTCTATATCACCTGTTTTCAAAGATGAGCTTGTTACATCTCCTGGATTTTCGGGATTCCAATGTTGTAGTGAGGACCAAGGTGTGAACCTAGGAATTACCGTCAACCTAAAACTCACAGTTGTTGCTGCTTTTGTTTTCTTACAAAAAAAAAAAAAGCATTTTACAATTAAGGCGTATTGGTGCTTTGTCAAGCTATGCTTTTAAGTTTTAAAGTTTATGGGATGCACAGCATGGGTGAAGCTGAGCTTCGACCTCAGCACTGGGAAAAAAACAATAAAACATGTCAGTGTTTTCTTGGGACAATTAACATGTTACACTAGACTGTGAGCAGATATCAGAGTAAAATATGACAAAAAGGAGGTCTTAAGATAAGAAAATATGCCAGACACGGTGAGGCAGGTAGAGCTCTGTGAGTTCAAGGCCAGCCTGGTCTACAAAACAAGTCCAGGACAGCCAGGGCTACACAGAGAACCCTGCCTCAAACAAACAAACAAACAAACAAACAAAGATAGGAAAATATTAAGAAAAAATCTGATATATGCAAAAAGGATCCATATGAATTAATAATCTTTTAAAAACAATTTTTATAATTCACACTCAAAGTATGAAGAACTTACTTCATCATTAATAAACACAGAAGAAATCTTATTCTTTTTAACGGAAAAGTGAAAAGAAAGGCTGTAAAAGCTTTAGAAGATGGGCGCCTATAGAAACACTGTCTTGGAAATCCTCCTCATTCATTGTAGAATTCATTCACTCAGCCATATGTGGCATAGACTGTGAATGCTCTATATCAGAAGAAAGCAAGCCATGGTCCATCCACAGATAGAACCTGGCCTGCTTCATGTTTTTATACATAACTTTTTAAAAATAATTTATTTAATTTTATTTTATGTGCATTGGTTTGAGGGTGTCAGACCACCTTGAACTGGAGTTACAGACAGTTATGAACTGCCATGTGAGTGCTGGGAGTTTAACCTGGGTCCTTGGGAAGAGCAGACAGTGCTCTTAAACACTGAGCCATCTCTCCAGCCCCTATACATAACTTTTTATTGGGATGAAAAAAAAAAAGAACTGTAAACTCCCAGGAAAGTGGGAGATTCCCATTACTGCCTCAGAACTCTGACCTTTTACCTCTGACCTTCCCACCTCATGTTCTGAGAACCTAGGCCCTCAGCCACTTTGGCTGAGTCTTGAGAAAGAGGGGCATGGTTGTCACTAGGGACCCCACTGAAGATTGTGCCCAGTAATTCCAACTGCATCTTCTGTTCCCTATTTATTGCCATGAAAAGAAGCCATGGCCACAAGTGGCCCCTGCTGGACTCCTGGCTTCTGTGCCTTCCCACAACAGACTGTGATCCTCTGGAACCATGAGCCAAAACAAGCCCTTTCCCCTCTTACGCTGTTTCCATTCGGTATTTTGTCACAGGGGAAGAGGCAACGGCTGCACAGCAGCTTCTCAGTGTGCTTGAAAGTAGAATGGATGTAGATGCCAGAGGAGAGGATGGTGCCACGGACCTAACTTGGAATGCAGCTCCTCTGGCTGACCTCTGCTCCTTCCCGCCCAGCCCCCGGCACCAAGCGAGCGTCCTCCTCGGAAACCTGTTCCCCTAGAAACATGCCTCCTCTAGACGTGCCCGCTGGGGTGCTGCATGGCCGTGCAGACACCCTCTCAACCTCTTGACAAGTGACGGAGAATGGCCACCATGAGTGGGACTGGAAGGCTGTTTTCAATAAAGCATCCATGCCTAAAGTCACAAATTAATACACGGCCTGAACCTCCGCCTGAGTCTGCAGCGAAGTGGAGCCCACACAGCACGGGCACAGAAGTGGCGGCACTGTGAGGGCTTTGGTCACATGACCAAGGAGACTCAGTACTGTCAGTGTTCCAGGGTGCCTCTGAGGAGGGGAGAGTAGATGTTGTGGATAAGGTCCACAGCTGCTGGCTGGGGGATTCCTCCTCGCTCTGGGTGCCAATCTCCTGTTCTACTCAGACTTTCAGCTGCCTGGGTGAGGGCCACCGTGCTGCCAAGAAGAATCTGCTTTCCTGAGAACTCACTGAAATATTCACTAATAACTGAATACCCTCAGCACCAATATTTAGAATCCCGGGCTAAACTTCTGAGTACACTCAGTCCAGACAAGGCGGTGCCCACAGTAGAGGCCACGATTTAATCTGGATACGAAGTGCCTTCCAAAGGGTCCATGTCAAAGGTTTGGTCCCCAAAGAGGGACACTCCTAAAGGGTGACAGACAGTGAGGTGAGCCTGTGAGGGCGGGTCTCCTCCTCTAACCTCTTCCTCTTCGATGCCATGAGGTGAACAGCTGTGCCACCATGTGTCCACCACAGTGTATGGGCGCAGAACCAATGGCATCAAAGAAGCCTAGCTGGAAGCTCTGAAGCTGCAGCCTCAGGGTGATCTGGCCTCCTTCTCAATTGCTTTCCACAGGGCAGTGAGATGACCCAGCAGTGAGTAAAGGCCAAACCTGAGAGCCTGAGAGCAATCCCTGGGCCCACGGGGTGGAAGGGAAGAACCTAGAATTGTCCCCTTAGCTCTGTGTGCACACTGTAGCACACGTGAAGGTCTGTGCATGCACACGAACATGTAAACAAATAAAAACACAGTAAGATCTTAACGTGGCTTTCCTCAGCATTTCTCAGAACGACAGCTGCTACCTGACACTCCTAGTACACTACCAGGTCTGATCCCAGCTGCTCTGGAAATGTCTGAGAATAAGTGCCCTGTAATTCTCATGCTCTAAGTCACAGCTGGACATTTTTGAAGAAGGGAAGTCTCATTATTCATCGACTCCAGGTGGAGACCTAACTCCCCCCTAAGGGAGGCATCCCTCAGCCGAGTACTGCATTCTGACACTGAGGCCTGGGCGGGGGCTGGGGACGGAGCTTAGCTGGCAGAGGGCTTTATAAACCTGGCACAGTGTGTGGGCCTGTAATCCCAACACTCTTGAGCTAGAGAATCTGAAGCTCACGGTCATCCTTGGCTGCACAGTGAATCTGAGGCCCGCCTGGGCTGCATGAGAAAAATAGCAACAAAACGAAAACAAAGAGCCTCTGGAATTATTCATTATTATGTCATGAAACTTAGACCAACCCTTCCTCGTCTGGCATGAGTGTGAGGGTGGGGTGTCGGGACCCCATCATATAAACATGAGTATCTGTTACAGAGACCCAAGTCCTATTTCTAAAGCCAAGCGATAAACAGGGGAGGAGAGAGTTAACTCACCCTGAAACCAGCCCTACGCTCCCAGCTGTGAACAATCAGGCTGTCAGCTTCCCTCCAGGAAACTCCTGCTGCTTTATTGGGATGAATGGGAAACAGCATTTTGACTTTTTTGATAGGTGAGGCTGTAAATCCACCATCTAGGCTGAGAGGACCAGCCGGGCTTACTACACAAGCTGCACCTTTAATTACAGACCACACACGATGCAGAGCTCAGGAATGCCCACTGTGTCCTCAGCAGAGTGGGGACAGATGGCCCACGGGTAATGGCCAAGGATCCATCTTCTGAAAGAGCCCAGGGAAGGGTAGCCGTGCAGAGAGACCCTCAGTACCCTGGTGGTCAATCTGGAAATGTTGGCTTATGCACAGGTCTTTCTCATGCTGAGTCACAATTCTGTGACTTCCTCTGAATTTTTTATCTAATTTTAACTTTGGCCTAAAAATGAACAATCCGGCCAGGTAGGCGGACGAGCACTCTTAATCCCAGCTCTTGGGAGGTGGGGGCAAGCAGATCTCTGTGAGTGTGAGGCCGGCCTGGTTGTTTAAGGAACCTTGAGAGCCAGAGAGAGAGCCTATGGGCAACAAGCTCGCCACGCACGCATGAGGACCTGAGTTGGATTCCCAGGCACGGAGGCATGCGCTTGCAATCCTAGGGTGAGGTGACGGGCGGAGAGATACAGGTCCGTGAGCCTCCTGAGCAGGCGGTCCCCAGGCCAATAAGAGGACCTGTCCCAGAGTGGAAGCTTTTCTGAACAGCAGCCAGAGTTGTCCCCTGGCCTCCGTCTGCATGTACACATGTACATGTACACGTGCTCACATGTAATTAAACGCCACACATACACACACGCACGCGCGCGCGCGCGCACACGAATGGGAGAAAACGGTGAGGTAACTGTTATACACTCACATGCACTCTGACAGCACACTGTACTATGGGGCACACACTGTGTGTTATTCCTCAAAGTCAGACACACCGGGGACTCACTTTCAGCTCTGTGCTGATGACTAACCCTTTAAAGTTCCTGCCGTTTAGAGATACCTGCTGGGATTTTTGTTTGTTTCAGGGGGTCTGTCTGTTCTGATAGGGTCTCACTGTGCTGCCCTGGCTGGCCCGGCGCTCACCTGTAGCCAGGGTGGCCTCAGCCTCATTACAGCCATCTCCTAAGTGTCCCACTGGGATGGCAGGCAGCACCCACCCTCTCAGGGCTCTTCTCTTCCTAATGTGAATATTGTTATGTCATTTTCCTAAAAGTGAATCCCCCGAGACTTCCTTTGATCCTTTTTATATTTGAACACCTGATGAGAGCAATATCCAGAAAACAGGAATACATCGTTCACTGAACAATTTGTGTTAATTATCTATTTGTACGTAACAGACTACTTTAAAGCCCGTCTGCTCTGACAGAGGATAGTTTTCTGCTCATTCGTGGTGCGTGGCCCAGGCCAGCCCTCTCCTGTGGCTGGCCTCGGGCTCAGCTCTGCGCTGGCTGACCACTGGAGGCTTCTCTCCACCTCTGTCATCCAGGTCTCTGGAATCTCTCAGGGCAGCAAGAGGAGACTTCTATGTTGCAACTTTTATGACTTAATCTTAGAAATAAGACACCAACATGTCTTGTCTTTTACACAAACATCCAGCCCACAGTCTAGTGATTACACAGGCACACCAACGCCAGGCGGCAGCAGCCTAACTACCGACCCCCCCCAAAAAAAAAAACCAAACCCCTGTTCTGTGGATACTGGCTCGAGATGCTTTGTTTTGTTCTAAAGACTGCTTTTTTATAAGGAAAAACAACAACAACAAAGCTGAGCGACAGCTAAGGACTGCCCCACCCCATTTTCTTTTCTTTTTTTTTTTTATTTGAAAAGTAATAAAACTGATCAAATAGAAATACACTCTGGAAATACACAGAAAAAAAGAAAATTTGTCTTCCTAAAGCATAAGTCATGTGGGGTATGCAGAAAACCAGGCTTTGTTCATCATATCGACCTAGAAAATCCTCTTTCAAAGGGAAGATTTTTCTTTTAATTGATAAAGCGCTGAAAAAACTTGGGGTTGTCATTATCAAGACAAGAGTTTAAAACAACAACAACAATGAATTCCATCACTGGTTTCTATGATTGATTTAAAGATTCTTAAAGCAATTTGCTGTTGGTGGAATCTAATTCAGTCAGCAAAATGCTACAGGCTTGACTCCTTATTGATTTAGACTAATCTCATGAGATAATTCTATGGTTTTCAAAGCTAGCACTAGTTTGAATGAGTCTGAGTCTGCCCATTATTAAATTGCATTGTGGGCTGAGGACAACCACACGTGACAATGAGATTATGGACACGTTTGCACAGAAAAATTCTGGATGCGATCTGGTTGGAGCCTCTTATTGCCGAAGTCTCCTGGCAGTAGCCCCTAATGTTACTATAGTTCAATTTCTCTTCAAACTTTCAGGCTCAGTAATTCCTAAGTCTGTATGAAACAGTTCTCAGCTTACTGAAAACACGTCAAAAATTTTAGCATCAAAAATAAAAAGACTCAACTTTAAACAACATACTTGGAAGGAGATGTAAACAAATTAATGACAGGCCTGTGAGGAAAAGAGTGGGTGTGAAGGTTGAGAGCAGATGATGTCATAGCACAAGGGAAGGGTGGCCATGTTTCTGTAACATCAGCAGCTCACAGGGAGGCAGGGGGAGGCAGAGGAGCGAAGGCACCGTAGTTCCTGGAACATCGGGTGCAGCCAGCCTCCAGGATTTCAGACAAGAGCTCAAATCTAACAGACTGAGATTGGATGTGACAGTGTTTGCATTAAAACTGAAGAATGTCCGACTTCACAGGAGAAAGGCAAAAGTGTAAGCAAGCTAAATTTACCAGAATTGAGGTTGAGGCTACATACTACTCACAGGTCTGGACGTAGTAAGGGAAGCAGGCATGAAGGGGGGGAGTTAATTAGGTTTAGCTACCCCAGGCAGACAGAGAGAAGCTTCTTCAGATCGCTATGTGAGAGGGAAGGATGGGGTAGGGCAGGAGGCTCCAAAACAAACTAAAGACCAAGAAGCGTGTGACAGACGTGGTTAGGCTTTCTGGGTCCTGCCCCTCTAAAGGATTATGCAGGCAGCACTTCTCCAAATGCTGAGTGCCAGGCCAAAGGGCGGGAGTGTTTAAAGGTTAAAGAAGCTGAGACAACTTTGCAGAAGAGCAGTCCCGGGGGCTGGAGGCCCTGCTGCAGACTGTTTAGTTTCCAGCCACAAGGCCATCTGCTGTTCAGGGGTGGCTTGCTGGCTTTCATACAGGTATGCGCAGAATCCCACCAGGTGAGAGCCATGGCTCTCTCCATGTCCAGAGCGACCAATGAGACTGACAGGTGCCTGTGAAATGAAAGCTAACCAGTGTGAAAGTGTCAGGCGTGGCCTGCTGGAAGGGTCAGACAGTGCTCCTCAGCAGGAGCACAGGAGCCGGTCAGCACTGGGGGGGAAACCGGGAAGTTGGGGGGGGGCAGCTGGCGGGCTGCTGGGCAGGGAGCCTCCTCACACCCTGAGGCCAGGGCCCA
Organism: Psammomys obesus; assembly: GCF_907164565.1. Lineage (NCBI taxonomy): Eukaryota > Metazoa > Chordata > Mammalia > Rodentia > Muridae > Psammomys > Psammomys obesus. The sequence goes on along the minus strand of NW_026590061.1, from coordinate 1,093,579 downwards.
GCCTTCAGGCACACCCAGAGGGCTGTTTTTCTCTCCTCATCTATTGCTAGGATTCTAGACTAGCATATGTTACCCCAAAATGTAGCTCCTCGGATGAGGCTTATTTTGAGCTAGCTATTCCGAGAAGCTGCAGCCACAGGAAAAGCTGCGGAAACAGAAGAGAAGGAGCCCTTCTGTAAGGGAAACCATGCTTCCCCAAAGACATCTCCATGTACAAGTGTGTCAGTAACAGGACAAGAAGGACGATCACAGCTTCAGAGACAGCAATCAATTCAGAGCGTTACTCCGTGGCCTGCTGCACCCTGACCTCCCGGTACTGTCCCTTTGCTAGGCTGCCCCACCTCTCTGTCTCTGTCTCTCTCTGTCTTTCCATCCCTCCCTCTCTCTCCCTTCCTTTTCTCTTTCTTAATTGAAATTTTTTCAATTAAAATTGTTTACAATATATTTTGATCCTTTCCCATCCCAACTCCTCCTCACTCCTTCCCACTTCACCATCTACCCAACGGCACGCTCTCTTTCTCTTTAGAAAACAAACAAACAAACAAACAAAAACAAACCAGAAGGGGGAGAAACCCACAAGAAATATACACACACTCACACACCTGTATAAAGACAAGATCGGAAACCATACTACACAACAAACAAAAGACTACTAAGACAAAAACAAGTATACAAAATTGCCCAAGCTCACTCCGTGCTGGCCATGCACTTGTGTGCTGAGGCCTGCCCTTGAGTATGCACAAGACACCCGTGACACTCGACTGGGGAAACTAATTCTCCTTTGCAGGTAACAGTCAATCACAAACACCTTCCTGGTTGGTGGTGGGCGGCCCCTCCTCGCCCCTCCTTAGCCCTGGGACCCCTCTGGCTCCCACCCCTCCAAGCTCTGTGCACGCAGCCACCGTCTCTGTGGGTTCCCGTGGACACCAGCCCTACTGTGTTTGGAAGACAGTTTCCCTGATGTCTTTCCACCTCCTCTTCTGCATAGCTCCCTGAGCCCCGAGGGGAGGGCTTTGGTGAAGACGTTCCATTTATAAGAGAATTTTCAAAGCTCTCTCCGTCTCTGCACACTGTCTAGCTGTGGGCCTCCGTGTTCGTTCTCGTCTACGGCGATAGAAAGCTGCGAGGATGGCTGAGCACGCCCTGATCCGCAGAGACGCTTTCCTGCTGTGTCCTTTAGGAGAACAGCATTGAGTGTCTCCCCTGGCCCGAGGTCCACAGCCTTAGCTCTTGGCCACAAGAGCAGCCTCGGGTTCTAGCCCCAGTGAGCCTTAAATCTGATCAGAGAGCCCTTGGTTACTACCACAATACTTGTGCCACTATCCTAAGAGCAGGCCACGTAGGCGGTCACACTGGAGGTGCAGGGTCCGTGTTTACTGTCTTCCTCCGGTGGTGCAAAGTGTGCCTTCCAGTACCGTGAACACTAGTCAGCGGAAGGAAGTGAAGGCTCTAGCTGGGTACCAGCTCAGCGTCTCCGAGTTCAGTGAGATTCAGTAAGTGTTCTCTTCAGCACTAGAGTCTCACCATTGGTTTGTGGAACGCACCCAATAGCCTGGGCAACAGCCTGGACTATTTAAAGGTTTCTATGAGGTCTCTTTGGCCAATGGCTCAACTAGAGGCAAAACCATTCCGAGCACTGGAGATTTCCCTTGCTGGTGAAAGATACTGACTCATCCCCCTCATTGATGACGCCGTTTAAACGTTTTTCATATACATTTTAGGAGGCCTCCATGGTGCAGGCTGCACTTGACCCCTCAAGAGGCCAGTATCCCACACCCTTTCTTGACTGAGGGCACCATGGAGCTTTAGCGGGGTTCAGCGAGTCACCTATTTTTTCTGTTCATTTCCATTTGGTGCGTGCTGCTCAACTTCTGTTTGTCTTCCTCTTGTCTTTACTATCATTTATTTACATGTGCATGTGCTTATGTGTGTACCTGTGTGTGTGCACATGTGTGTGAGACGTAGGTTATGAATTTACAAGGACTACCTCGGCGTTCCAACCACGTCCTCTCTGTCTGTCCTCCTAGGCCAGTCTCTGCCCCAGCCACACACACTGTGGTCTTTGCAGCCCTCCAGCCGTGGGTATAGATGTCCAAAGAGCATTCGACATCCTTCCACAAGCGGATATGCTAGCTGCGTGCGACGTATTCTGAACACTGGCTTCTGTGAGCCTCACATCAGCCTGCGTGCAGCTTTCTCTGCTCTCCAGCACGCATGGCCAACCCACTGCACTTCCTGACCCCCTCTCTAGCTGACAGAATTTCCTCTCCTCATCTCTCCCCTTTCTGGGGCTCTCCCTCACATCAGTCCTGTGAAGCCTTCCTGTGCCCCTCTCTCCACTTCTCATCTTCCCTAAGTGTGGACACTCCCCTCCTCCACACTCAAACAAGGCCTGTGAGGCTGAGCATGAAGTTCCTCATGATTACGTCCTCACAGGGAATGCGCTGTGTCGAGACACTCTGGAATGGCACAGGATGTCTTTGTTCAACAAATACTGCCCAAGATCCGTTCCCATGTCAGGTGTCGCCTGGTACCGTGGAACACATTCGAGGGTGAATGGACACCAGCCCTGGCCTTCTCCAGGGGCACAAAGCACAAACGGGTGACTACTGAGCATGACGACGGCTGAAATGGAACAGTGCAGGTCAGCGCAGGGAGCACCTAAGAAGCTGATCTGGCCTTCTCTGTGGGACAGAGCCCCTACCACTGTGCCCTGCACCGTAAGGACTTCAAAATAAACGAGTGAGCACAGCTGAGGAACAGACATTAGCCTGGAGCACCCCCACCCCACCGCATGTTACCAAAGAAGAACAAGAGAACGGCACGGAGGGACAGGAAGACATACACAGACTGAAAACCACAGAAGCACCGGATGGAATTCACTTCAGAGGTCACCAAGTCAAGCTCCTAACCAACAAGCAGCCTCTGAAACCACAACGCCAACACGACCAGTGTAACTACCAATGCCATCAAGGCCAGCAGCGACACTGACACAACAGTGTCAACAGTATTACCGCCAACGGTAACCGCCAACACCGCTGTCACCACCAAGAGTGACAATGTCATCACCACTGGCACCGCTGTCGCCACTGCCACCAACGGAAACTGCCACCACTGTCACCACCAACAGTGACAATGTCATCACTGCTGCCCCCCAACTCTGGAACAGCAGCACCAACCACTGCCTCCCTGTTCCCACAGGTGCTATGCAGGGCTCCTTAGACACCCCTGAACTCTGAGTAAGGGCTTTCACCTTGAAGGCATTTTTACCCATAATGCCCACTCCTAGACAGGGCGAGCTTCATGGAACACAGTACTATTTCACAGACTGTGGGTGCTATGGAGAACTTGGGTTTGTTCCTCATGAGAAGCACAGACACAGCAAGCACACAGGTGGTGCTCTTCTGAGCGCTCAGAGTCACCCTTGAGAGGCACAAAGGTGCCTGTTCCTGTGCAGGAACTAAGAGGCCAGACTCTGTGACTAACCAGCATCCCAAACAAATGGCTGTGCCCTGGCATTCACCTCAGCTGCCGTTCTCCTGAGGCATGAAGTGACTGCGTTTGCCGCTTCCGCCCAGAGTATGCCTTTCAAACCAGACCCACTAGAGAAAAAGAATCACGAGAAAGTATCAAGGGGTCAAAAGTAGAGAAGAGGAAAAGTCCTTAACTAACTTCTTTTTATTTTATCTGTCTGGCTGTTTTGCCTGCATGAATGTATGCACAGCACACGAGTGCCTGGTGGCCCTGGACTCCAGGAGGGAGCATCGGATACCCGAGAATTGAAGTTATAGATGGCTCTGAGCCACCATCTGGGTTCTGGGAATCACTCAGGTCCTCTGCAAGGGCAGCGAGTGTTTTTTAAGTGCTGGGATGGCTCTCCAGCCCTGGGTTGGGGGAGCAATGCTCGTTTTGTTTCTTTGTCATTATATAAATGAGTGAAAACAGAATGCCAATATGACCACGTAAAGTAAAAGTTCTACCCTGAATATGACACGCACGCACGTACACACACACTCACACACACGATGCTAACACGAAGAAAGCAAACATGCAGTACTGGGGGATGTTTCACAGTGGGGACAATGGTACAGAGTGGTCACAGGGGCTGGGGGCTGCGGTTAGAACACTGGAACTTATGCCAATGCTCTGACTCTGAATCACTGGACACCCATCTGTTCTGTAAAGTGAGAATACTAATATTCCAAGTTGTATACATTTTAATGAAATAACATGAATTTTATTTTTCTTATTTTTGGGAGGAAGGAAAAGTTGAGAATGGGCCTCACTTTGTAGCCCAGACTGGTCTCAAACTCACAGAGCTCTTCTTGCCTTGGCTTCCCAGGTCCTGCAGGAATAAGCCACCACACCACATCAAGATAATCCATGGAAAACAACTCTCCTGGAACACCTGGAACCCCAGAAGAGCAAAAAACAGCATAGGCAGAAAGGTGGAAAGAAAAAACCAAGGAAGAAAAGATTCTCACACCAGACACAAGTGAGGTAGAGTATACGATGCGTTTCCACTAAATAACTACACTGGAAATGTTAAACACAAGCGCATTCCGGGCCTGGAGACAGAGCTCATTGCGGAGTGTGTGCCCGCTGGGAAGGCACAAGGACACGGGTTCAAGTCTCCGCACCCAAATAACAACAGCAGTTTTAAATTACAAATCCATCCACAGGGTTTTTGCCAGCCCCACCAGTGCTCTGCCACTGAGCAGCACTGCGGCTCCCTAGGTTGTCCAGCCTGGCCTGGAACTTGGTTCTTCCTCCTTCACCCTCCCTCCCAGAAGCCAGGATGACGGGTACACGTAAAAACACCCTGCTCAGGGTAAAACTTTTGAACAAAAAATTTTAAACAATTTTCCAAAAGAAGAGAACAAAAAACTAGACAAGAAATCAGGGTAAATCCACACTTCCCAGAGCTTTTCCGTCTCCACCCATCTTTTCATCGTGCACACACACACACAGTGCTGTGGCCACTCAGCTGGGACACTTTGCTAGAAGGGCAGCTGCCTTCCGGAGTGCGCCAGAACTCCCTTCACAACGGCTTTGTACGTACACAAGTTTTACTAAAGTAACTCAGCCTGACCCATTCTCCTAACCTAAGACAGGCTCATTCGCTCTCACCTGGATTTGGAATCACCTGGGAGACACAGCTCTGGGTGTGTCTGTGAGGCAGTTTCCAGGGAGATGTAGCTGAGCAGCGAGCACCACTGTGGATGTGGGAAGCAGCATCTAAGAGCCGGGTTCCCGACAATGCAAAGGACAGAGTGGCTCAGCACCAGCCTGTCTCCTTCTGCAAAATGACCGGCTGCCTCATGCCCTGCCGTGGTGGACTGCACCCCTCCCGGTGAGCCAACACTTACCAACACTCCCTCCCCGGCCTGTGTGCAGAGCTCCAGTGTCTTCACTACAGAGAAGGAAACCACGCTGAAGCACTGTCCCCATCATGAGGGCTGAAGGCCAAAGTGGGAGGGTGACCTGGAGAAGTTGTCCCCAGCTGTCCACCCGACTGCCCCTGCTACTGGACGGGTCCCTCTCAATCTCCAACACAGGAGATTCAGAGTGTGTCCTGTTCCTAACGTCTCCCTGTTCCCACCCCATCTCTATCGTGTGACAGGAGCCAGCACAAATCCTGCTGGCTTCTGCCTGACCCACTTTAAACCCAGCCCACCACGCTGCCGGGTCTACAGGAACCCCCAGGCCTGTGGGGACACAGCAGTCCCTGTGAGTCCCTGGCTCCTGAAGCTCCCACTGTCTGCCAATCGTCATGGCTCTTCTTTCTCTGTAGTCATCAAACGCCATTCCTATTTCAGGGTGCTCTCGGGAGCCTGAGGCAAACCAGAAGGTGCAGAGGCCAATTGCATCTCCAAGTACCTGCACCCCAAACATCTTTGGTCTAAGTTACCTGAGCACTATTTTCTCGAAGTTTAAGGCGGTGGTGGCGGGGAGGCAGGTGTTCAGAAGCACCAGGCTCGGAGGGGGAGTAAAGGCTCACTATTAAGTCCAGACTGGGCACTGTGCTCTCTACCAGCACTAGAGCCGAGGGTTTCCTCGTGTTCCAATGCTCAAGCCAAGGACTCTCAGTAACTGACTAGGACACTAGGGCCACTGACAAATGGCGGGCCTGATCTAGTGACCAAGACCCCATGAGAGAGCTTGGGCCCTCGGAATGGAATTGTGCCTCTAAAGAAGAAATCCTGCTTCATGGCCCAGTCCCCTGAGCAGGACCATGCCAAGCTTGCCAGCCCCCCAAATGATGAGCAGACTCCCTGTCCCCCTCTGTCCTTCTCCCTCTCATTTACCCAGTGTCCTACTTTTCATTGTCCATATATACAACTGGCCGGTTTCCAAAAGCCCGTTTTTCTTGCTGGAAAATCTAAGTCTCAGCACTACACATAACACTGTAAGCTATTTTCATACGGCTGCCAGCTTCCCTGCGCATTTAGAGAAAATGCAGAGCGTGAACAGCCACATTGGAAAAGCCACAGCTGGTTCAGCTTGAGTTGTCCCCCAAAAGCCACAGGTCCAGGCACTTGTGCTGCCGTGTTGAGACGTGTGGCTGCCTGGGAAGGAGCTGAAGCACAGCTTTGGGATAAACGGAAGCCATCATGAGATCCCTCTCTGTGTTGCTCTCAGGATACACAAGGACTTGCCATCACTCCTCTGCGGAGGGCGGGGCTGAAGGTTTCCTGTGGAAGCAGAAAGGCAGGGACCCAACCTGCCAGCGCTTCCATTTCAGTTTCCCTGGCCCCCAGGTCCCTGAGAAAACACACTGCTGTGCTTTATAAATTATTAGTCTGTGGTGTTGTGTCACAGCAACACAGAGTGAAGACAGCTTTCTGACAGTAAGGTTTCTAGCGACGACGTGACTACTTCAGCTTGCAGCTAAAGCAGACAACCGGGCACTGAGTTAAATTTCTTTTCCTGTTGTCGTGTTGAAATACTGTGACAAAAGCAACTTTAACGTCAGGTTTTTGTTCTGTTTGGGGCTTAGCTCAGAGTTCCGGGTTACTGTTTATAGGAGCCTGAAGCCACGGGTCACGTTACAGCCACAGTCAGACAAAAGACACATGCCTGCTAGCACTCAGGTCACCTTCTCCACTGTGTAAACCAGGATCCCTGCCTGAGGAATGGTGTCAGCCAGGGGGCCGCCTCCTGCCTCAATAAAACCTAACAAATAAGCTCACACTCATGTCCACGGACCCATTTCCTATCTGAGTGTAACTTCTGTTGAGTTGACCATCTGCAATAACTTTGTCTTTGTTTGCCTCACTAAGGAGATCCCTAAGGGGAAAGAGGATTTCCTCCTCAGGACCCACAAGGTAGGGACGAGAACTGCTCTCAGAATGTCCTCTGACCTCCACTGGTGTGTGGGTGTGTGCTGTGCACGCACACACGTGTGTGGCCACGTATGTGCTCAAGTGTGCACCTATCCACAAAACAGATGAGAAACAAGCAGAAACAAAAAGACAACAGACAGAAGAATCATTTCTCGAGTGCAGAGTTTACAGCTGGATTCTCTGAATAAAATCCAAGTGAGATCGAATGGCATCACTCGCTGACAGATCATTAAAAATGATCCCAGAGAAGAAGAGTAAGTGATTTTCTGGCATATAGCCCAAAAGGAATTCAAAGATTTTTTGTTTTAAATCTCTCTTATCTACTTATTTATATAAAAATATTTCTTGTTGTAAACACATAAATGAAGAGTCTGAATAGCGAGCGCTGAGCCCAGATTTGTTTCAATACTAAATCGTATTTGCCACTGACAGGTGAACTGACTTTTACTATGTATCCACCTTATAAAGCTCCTCAGTGGCAAGACTGAAAAGCCACCCAGTGCCTCCTAACACTGCCAGCAGGGTCACATTACTTCCAGTCCCCGGTGTGAGGAGCAGCTCACTTAGAGCTGTGCTTTGAACATCTATTTCAGCTCCCGAATCGTACAGTGTGGCCTCGTACATCTCAACACACAACATTAGTCGGTTTTAAAAGTTGCGCATTAATAACACCCATTTTTAATTCCTACCCCAAAAATGGCCATTTTAAAAACCATACTAATTTATTTGTAGAATTTTTTTTGACACAGCGTCTCACTAAGTAGCTCAGCTGGCCTTGAACCTGCACCCCAGTCCTTCTGTCTTGCTGTTTCCAGACAGGACTAGATGATGACAGCTACAGCATTCTCCAAGCTTGGTCCACGATTGTAGGTTTAGATTTATCACCTTCACCTCCCTTCTAACCCCCAGACCTTAGGTAAGATTAGTAGGTGAAAGGGCTGTAGATCTCTTTATCTACTTCCTGCTGATTAGGATCAATGGGTCTTTAGGGATTACCAGACTCGGCTGTGAGGATTCCAGCAGTCCAAGCAGCAACATGAAGTCTGTGAAAGCCACAAGACTTAGCTGGATTGCCCAGAACATTTCTCTCTGGGAAGTCAAGTGTCGAAGCACAAAGATTAGCACAGCGATGTCGATCCAAAAAGCCAGTCTCTATGCATGGGCCTCTATGTATCTCCTCTCCTCAGAGTCCACCACAGATGTTCTCGGCTGGCCAAAGTCACGCCCCTCACATGAGAGAGCTCACAGCAAAACATCACATGACAAAACCGAGTCTTCAAGGAAACCAGAAACTTCCTCTTCATGTGATGGATCCAAAGTCTGAAAAGAATGGTGAGCTGTGGAGGGTGGGTACCGGGAGGGCCCTGTGATGGGTACATCTTCTGCTGGGTGTCGTTTCTCCTTTCTGCATCCTAATCCCACACAGTCCCCTCTGCCGTGCCAGCTGACCACAACTGAGGCCTCCGAAACCAGGAGCCAAAACAGATTTTCCCTGCTTTAACCTGTTTCCTCCAGGCCTTGTTACAGTGACTAGAAACCCTACAGAACACACCATCTTCTCCCCAATTGTATGACAGGCCCACAGAAGACAGCCTAGAGCAACCCACGGGACAGGAAAGGCGGGTGTGTCTGAGATTCCCAGTGACCATCCCAGGTCCACTGTGCAGCTTCATCGTCAGAGGACAACGTCCTCAGAATGGCCTCTTTCCTTAAGACATTACTCAGCTGTAATTCACAAATGCAGGAGCCTCAGGCCTACACTCCTGCACTTAAAGACCAGAGAAGACAGGAGGTTTTCTTTCCTAGCAATGTTGCAGATAAATCCCATCCCCGAGGCTTCCAAACAAACATAAAACCAGGGGCCCGTGAGCGCAATGGCTGGACAAGAGCACAGTGCCCCTTCTAGCTCACAGCCTTGCAGGCACTGACACCCAAGAACACAGCATGAGGGCCGCCACCATCCTGCCTGGGATGGGTAGCTGGTTCTGCAGTGGTCAGGAACTGTAAGAAATCCAGTTCTTGGCACTGACATGGACTAGGAAAGAAATAAACCTTTTGGGAATTTAGAATTGCACTGTCCAGAACAAGGTTTTACTACTGCACTCTAAAAAACCACTTCATGGACCCTTGAAATATCCCTGGGTGTTACTTATCCCCAGGCAAACGAAAGGCAGAGATCATGCAGCCCAGACACCTAAGCATCCACACAAAACCCACAGATAGATGAGCTCAGAGCTGAAAAAAACAAACCGCAAAGAAAATGGAGGGTTCCCCTTTTCTGAGGAGAATGGGAGGGAGGAAAGGGGGAAAACAGGGGGAGGGTGGGACCAGGTGAAGAGGAGGGAGGGGGCTGCAATTGGGCTGTAAAATGAATAAAAAAAATTAATAAATAAAAGAAAACACAGCACACCAAGAATTGTCAGATTAAGAACAAACAAACAGAGAGACAAAGAGACAGAGGGCAGAATGAGACCCACAAAAGTCCACAGGTCAGAATTATCTAAAACATAAACTGTCAAATATTACCAACTCAAAATGCCGCCAACTTTCAAATGTGCTGTGCTCTCATTTATAAGAGGAAAAAAAGATGTTGAAATTACAGTTGGAAACCGCACCCCAATCTCAGAGACACCAGGATGTGGGGCAGAAACTACAGTTAGTACGTGAACAGGGACTGTCCACGAGGCCAAGGGCCAGGAAGTTCCCACAGAATCCTTCTAGATCTGAGTACTGGTCATCCTTAGTTCCTGCAGGGCACAGAGGCAAGCCTGAAGCCACACGTGTGAGCGTGGAGGAGACGGAACGCAGCCAAAGCCATGGTTCCATGCCACACTGCTGATCCTGCCGGGAAAGCAGTGGACTTCCTCAGCTTCACGGCTTAAACGTTACACAGTTACATGTGCACACTTTCTCCTCATGTCCTTAAAAGTTACTCAAAACCCAGGCCTGGGGCTGGAGGCAGGAGGACTCTTCTGAATTCCAAGCCATGAAAGGAACATGGCGGACTGCAGAACAATCCAGAGCCAGATGGATGGGCTTCTTTGCAGGACATTTGTTTTTGTGTGTTTTCCCGATAAACAGGCCAGTGTGTGTGCTTTTATATAATTCACATCTTCTCTACAATGTCTAAAGAATTGGCAACGAAAAAAGAAGCATGAAAACAAAATTCATATAAAAAGTCTAAGTAGATCTGAATAAAAACAACGGAGACTTTTAAAATAACAAATAATAAAAACAAGGGATGTGCAAGTGAAGCATGAGCCCCACGGGCAGATTTATGAACAGCACAAAGGAAGACGGTGCGAGACTTGATGAACTGGAATCAGACCCGCTTATCTCACCCGGAACAAAACAAACCAGACAAAGGTTAAGTGTGAGTGCAGGGGAAGCAGGGATGGAGGAAGAGTGAGAAAGTTTAGCACGTTTACCGGGAGGCCCAGGCGTCCCACCTTTGAAGCCGGAAAACACCAACAAGACCTTTAGAAAGGGGCCGAGCAGAGGCGGGAAGGTGCTCAGTCAGGAGAACGGCGGCCTTGTCATCACGGGGACTCATGCTCAGAGCCAGCTCAGCGTGGGTGTGCGTGGTGTGCTCTCCGTCTGTGGTGAGAGCACTGCTGGTGCGCTCCAGCTGCCAGCTGAGTTCTAGGTTCCACGAGAGACCCTGTCTCAGGGGAAGAAGGCAGGGAAAGACGGAAGGGTGGAGGAAGACACCCAGTGTCCTCCTCTGGCCTCCAAGTGTGTGTGCACAGAAGCACTCATGCACGCACGTACCACACTCTTGTGTACGAAAAATAACCCAGTCTGTGTACACACCAACAGCCATGTAAATGAAGGCTGCAAAAAGCCACGTGTGACAGGAAAACCCTGGGACCCGAGTTTTCTTTTCACACAGTTGTGGGTGATAAGTGACAGATGTGCTCTGCAGTCTCCGGAGCATCACACAGAACACCGCATAGCTGTGAGGAGAGCGGAACGGCGCCACCGCCACTGGGAATGGAACAAGGGCAGCCAACACATCAGCAAAAGAAAATCATGTAAAAAGTCTAAGTTCCTTTTATGGTAAAACATTATATAAAAGCGAAACTGGGATGGTGAGCCAGAGTGCCCCATCGTTCAGACTACAAACAACCTAAACTTCATCACGGAAGTCTCTGCCAAGTTCTTAATGCAGCTATTTCTCGCTCGGAATTGTCAGATCATCATTCAATGAAGGCAGAACGGAGAAACACCAGTGAATAATCGTGTTTATAAAATGCTGTGCCAAATAAATGTGCCACAGCTACATGATTTATTTCTTGTTCATAATTAATTATACGTCCCAGAGAGACGAGGTGCTTCAGCAGCGAGGCCTCCATCCGTGCGGGAAAGACAGTCCCTGTGTTGGCTGGTTCAGTCACCTGCCACGGGACTCGGCCTGCCAGAAATAGATCGAAAGCCACTACTAGACCGACTTCCAGGAGAAAACAATGGCTTATAAAACGCAGGACATTGAGTCTGTTATTTGAGGTCAAAACTTTGGCTTGGCCTTCCCGGACATACATCAGAAGCACCTCTGACCCCGGGACAGGCTGCCCACGAGGAAGAAACGTCTCTCCTGGCCTCGTGTGGTGTTTTTAAAACCAAAGACTTTACAGGGAGACCCACCTAGAACCAGAAGTCCACAGCTGAACTCAGTGTGCTGCCAAGTGCTCGGCCTGAGCAGAATCTGGAAAACAGCGTGTTCTCGGGCACCCAGCTCTCCTCGGGACACAAAGCCGGCACAGGTGAACCACACCCGCCCCAGTCCCCAGAGACTGCCCTTGGGAGGCCTCTGAGCCGAGGTGGGGCGGGAAGGAAGCCAGTCTCTGGAGAGCGCCCCAGAGCTCCCCTCAATAGCACACTTTTAAAGACACTAACAATTTAAAAGCCAGCTTTATACTCAGGACCTTTGCCCATAGTGCTTATGTTAGCAAGGGGCCCCCTCCATCTCAGTCTTAACGCAGGCCGCCGCCTCCTTAGACTTTTAATGAAGTGCTCTTCATTCCCCGGAGTGAGGCGAGGCGGCAAGCCAAGGCAAACACGCTGAGGCACCTGCAGACTGCTCCTCCAGGGCAACCCCCCAGACTCCACCTGCGGCGGCGGGAACTTGTCCTGACTTCTGCAAACTCTCCTCCAGCCTCAACCCAGCCTCACAGTACACTCAGCTATCCCGTCACCTCAGGGTTCTACCTGGCACCTCAGGGTTCTACCTGTCACCTCAGGGTGACTCCCGCCCCAGGCTGAATCCCAGGTGTGTCCCAGGAAGAATGTCCCCAGGCAGGGAAAGCCTCCTAAACACAGAGCAGAAGAAACAGAAAGGTGAGGTCCACACGCGCAGCCAGACTTGTCGGCGTGAACACTGACAACGCAGAGGGGTTGTAACGGGCTGGCTATGCCAGCACCAAGACCGCATTCAATCCAGTGACCACACGAGAAACCATCGCTCGTGGGGCATGAGAGCAGTGCGCAGGGAAAGGGTCAGCCTGGGAGTGACAGGGCCTGAATGCTTCAAGCAGGGAAGAAGAGCCGGGAAAGGACGGCTCAGGGCCACCCTCGGCTGCGTCTCTGAAGGCTGCTGAGGTTTTGCATGTGGCTCCGGAGCCCCAGGTCATGGCAGGATGCTTGGGGACATGGGGACATGGGGACCAGGCCCCCACATCGGTCTCAGACACCAAGTAAGAAGGGTTTGTTTTTGTTGTTTGGTTTCGGTTTCCAGTTTCCAGTTATAGTGTGGCAGCAAACATCAATCTCCCACCGAGAAAAGGGGGAACAGAGACTGGGGACCTATGGAAGACAGAAGACTGACTGGCCCCAAGGGCCATACTGTCACTGTAACTGTGGGAGCCCTCTGAGAGAGGAGGGGACTTTGTCAAGATGCTAGAGAGGTCTCCGTGACAGAGTGCAGCTCGGGGCTGAAGTTCCAAAGCATAAAGCAAAGGGCACCACGTGGCATTGTGAGCGTCAGGTTCTGCCTCTGGACCCCGTGACAGGGTCGAGACAGGGCACGTGCTCGTGACAGGGCACGAGAATCAAGGGACAAAAGAAACAGTGCCAGATCCTGTCAGTGCGTCAGACCTGGAAAGTTGCAACTGGCAGCAAAGCCACACTCAGGTTGGCATCCAAGCTGTGAACATGGGGCAGAGGGGCCGGGCAGGCCAGGCCAGCCTACTCCTACAGATCTGGGGACAGTATGGATGGCCTGGGGGCACACAGTCAGGACGGCAGGGTCTGCAGCCGGGATGGGCTGTAAGTGCCACACTGAAGACCCACTGGGGAGCAGCTCCCAGACCAGCTCAGGACACCTGAACTTGCAAGCACAGAGCCTGGAGCAACCACAGAGTGAAGGTCCGCAAGGCTGTTTTACACCTTCTCCTACCACATCGCCATGCTCTGGGAGACACCCGCTTCTTGGTTCTGATCTCTGCCCCCGGCTCACTGGTGGACCGGGCCTCGCTGTGCTCTGGGACCCTCTGCCTGTTTCCGTCAGCCACGTGACCTCAGCGGGCTCGCTGGTGCTTTCACGATTGCTTTTGTCTTTGGGGGATTGGAGGGCATGATCTCTACAAGAAACCTAGGGAACACTGGAGAAGGGTTTCTGACAGTGGATGAGGTGGTCCAGGGTAGATGAGAAAAGAGGCCTCAGGAATGTCGACACTTTGCCGCGGCCACTGGGCTGGTGCGCTCTCACAGCGTGCAGGGCACAAGGGTGAACTGAGGAGCTGAAGACACACCTCGCCCAGACACCACAGAACGGGCTCTGCGGAACAAGCTCCCACCCTGTCCCGCATGGCCCGCACTGCCCCCCGGCTTGCAGCCCACACTCCTGAAACGCTGACAATGAGCGAATCCCTCTCAAACCGGTATCGAACCCTCACGGTGCAAATCGCACCCCAAGGCTTGGCACCAGGCAAGCCAGCCAGGCCGCGCGGGCAGACCACGCTGGCCGTGTGGCGGGGTCCCGGCTACTGCCCACAGCGGCCTCCTCTCCTGCTGGCTCACCCTCATCCCCACCTTCTGAGTACACCCACCCTCTTCTAGATGCAACCTGACACAGTTGTGATCAGGACGGCTTCACGCCTCCCTGTGGGTGTGAATTTCTTACCAGCCTCTTCTGCGTCTCCTCATCCCTCTCAGCCTCGGGCCCATCAAGAATTTTCCTGCAGTTGGCACGCCACACCTCAATTTACCAGCCTCAGCGCAGCTCTGCGGCTGTGGTTCCGTCTGGGAGCTTTAGAGCTTTCCATTCCTTTGACAACCCAAGGCTTCCCCGCTCCTGACAGTTTCCACAGCACCTTCGTGCACTGGTGTTGTTTACCTATTTTCCTTTGGAGGCCTGCACTGCACTTGCTGGGAGATGGCTTGCTTCCACAGCGCAGTGAGCCTGTGTCCTTTCATCTGCTCCACAGCAGACAGCGTCCTGAAAACCATGCTGTGGCCTCTGCAATCCTGGCAGGCCCACAAAGACCATCCATTAACAACGAGTCTGGGCTGGGAGATGGCTCAGTCATTAAAGCGCCTGCTCTTCAGGCCTTGACTCTCTACAAAAAGCTCGGCCCCTTACAGAGACAACCATGCTCTCAAGCGGAGAAGGCGGACACAGGCGTAGCCCTGAAGCTCCAGCCAGCACGCCGGAGACACACCGGCTCAAAACAAAACCAAAACAGGCAGCACCTGAGGAAGAACAGCAGGGGTTGACCTCTGGCCTCCACATGCACAGGTGTGCACTGACTGACACATACACACACATGAAAATGCACTAACTATATCATACACACGCGCACACTCCAGTCCTTCCTAGTGCAACAGTGTCTTCTGTCTTTGTAAAGTCCTGTGTTTCTCTTAACCTTCAGGATGTGATGTCTGCAGAGACCCTTTATTTCTTCAAGAACACCCTGCTGTGTTGACCTCTCTCTAAGTGTGGCAGGCCTTTACCAACCTGAAGAACAGCTGCATGCTCTGACTCTTTCCAGTGGGCTCTGGAAGAAGCAAGCATTCCCATACCGGTGACCCCTGACCTCTGCCTTTGACCCCAGGCCAGCCCTCCTCCTGTATTTCTGACACTTGTAGCACGCAGACAGGTCTGTGCAGATGAGCGGTGGTCACAGGTCACACCGACAGCTCTACCAGCTGTTACTCATAGTTCCACAGAACTATCCACATAGCTGTGAACACGCTCAGGAAAAGACTTTAAGAATACACTGACCGCCTTTAGCCCAGGAGATAGTACTTGTGGAGGAAGCATGAAGACCTGAGTTCAAACTCAAGAACCTTCATAAAAAAGCCAGGCATGGTGGCAGATGCATAATTCTGGTGACAAGGACATAGAGATGGTGGCTCCCCGGGTCCCCAGCCGGCCAGCACAGGCTGACTGATAGGCTCCAGGCCAGTGATATCGATAACAGAACGGACATCTCCTGCAGAATGACAGCAGGTCTGCCCGGCCTCTGCACAGGTGTGCTGCAGACACACGCGCACAATCAACACAAAGGGCACCCACTTGTGCAGAGCCTTCAACACAGGCTGCCGCTGTGCCGTTACAGTCCATCTAGTTTTGTTAATGTGAAGCTTCTGTTTTCCCATTTTGCAGAACAGAAGTCGCTGCGGGAGGCACTTCCAGGAGACACAGTTCCCCATGATGAAGGGAGCCTGGGGTTCTGGTCGGCAGATCTTTTGAACACTTGCTCAGTGACTTTAGCACTTTGGTTTTGTTTGAGCTTGCTTTCTGATAGTGCTTGGCTTCTGTTACAAGCAGCAGCTTCTTCCAGGCTGAAAATATCTAAAAGTGTCAAACACTGAGTCATATTCCAACCATGCTTTCACTCAGCCTGAGGTGAAGGTGCCCTGGGCCAGGGAGCAAAGGCCCAGACTCTGACACCCTCACACGGACACAGGATGCTCTGGGAAGCTGTGACGTTTCCAACAGAATCAGCCTCCTGTTTGGGGAGCAGCACAGGGCTCTGGAGTCTCTGCTGGGGGTGTCTTCTGGGAAATCGCTGGCCTTCCTGGGTGTCACGATGAGGTCAAGGCAGCAGAAGAGTCTCGAGGCCCCTGTGAGTTCATCTGTGGAACGTTCTTAAAACTGTACGTGCGTGCGTGTGTGTGCGTGTGTGCGAGTGTGTTCCATGTAATCTAGGAGGAACGCTAACCTCATCACCCAGCTGCGTTTAATGAACGCCAGGAAAGGTACAGGAACCACGTCAGCAGACATGGAGAAAGCTGACTGTGCTGCCGGGAGAACTGTGACACGGTGGAGTCCAGCTGCTGGCTCCTGAGTGTGCCAGGAGAAGTGACTCCGTGGGTGAACCTGCCGGGAGCCGCTGCGGGCTCCGCTGGCTTTGACACTGGAAGGGAAGGAGAGAAACCTGTGCTGCCTCTGCAGCGGCTGCACCAGGTGCTGGGAGAGAGCAAGGCAGGTGAATCAGCCTTGTTGCCCAAAATCAGACTTCTCTGGGTTACTGGAGATTCAAAGATGTCCCAACCTGTGGCCTGAAGGACCGGACCAGACTGGATGAAACCTTGCCATCCTGGGAGCACATTTTCCTCCCAGCTGCACCCGCCTCTGACCCACGTCCTACGTGGAGATCCAGCGTAGGAGTCGGTTAACTGATGAAGCTGTGCCGCCAGGGAGGAGGTGGTCCCGGAAAGCATCCTCTTACAGAAACCCCCGATCCGTCCCCACCCCGGGTTGCTGGGAAGGGACCATGAAAAATGCAGTGCTGAGAAAATCCCTTTCTGCCCCCTGCTATTGTATTCCTTAGAGAAAGAAAAAATGGAGAAGATAAATTAAATAGAACACGGAAGTCTAGAATGCTATTTCTCACACTCTCAATATTTTGAATTTCTCAGACAGAGACGGAACGGCAGCCATTCTCACTGTCATCATCTTTCTTTAGAAACAAATGGCGTAACACGTGATGAGGAGCCTGGTTCACGTGTACTCGAATACCTCCATGTCTGCATGGGTAGGGCACTGGGCCCACAATGCATCACCACAAAACGTCATTCCTGAGAGACTCCATAGCAGGGAGACATGACCTTCCATGACTACTCCACCGCTCCAGCCCTTCCACGCCCATTCATTCCACCGCTCCAGCC
>NW_026590061.1:1061722-1076110 GCF_907164565.1 Psammomys obesus | reverse complement strand
CCACCGCTCCAGCCCTTCCACGACCATTTCACCCCTCCAGCCCTTCCGTGACCATTCCACCACTCCAGCCCTTCCACGACCATTCATTCCACTGCTCCAGCCTCAACCGTGAATGCCAGGCGCTGAGGCTCAGCTGCTCTGTCCTGGGCACAGAAAGCTCCCTCGGGAGCAGCTGCCCTGGATGTTGGCCCACTCCCTTCCTCACCGTGGACCACCCAGCCAGCACTGGACCAGCCCTGATCACTCAAGCCGGAAGAAGACATCGCTCATTTCCCTGCCCCTTAGGAAAGTAATTACCTGCTCCAAAACACAACAGCTGCACAGACACAATCCCTAAGAGAAATAACGGTTTCTGGCAGAAAGCTAAGTACACTGAAGGACTAACAGGAGGAGGTTAGCAGCCCTCGGCGCTCGGTGGCCATGCTATCTGGAGGGACAGTCATGAACTGAGAGGGCCAGCTCAAAGGAGAGGTGGAGATAACCACACTCTGATTCGGATGTCGTGATCAATATTCTGAGAAAAGCAGCACGGGGAAAGAAGGGACTATCAGCTTTACAATCTCAGCCATCGCTGAAGGGAAGTCGCGGCACGGACTCGAAAGCGTGGGTAACGGCTGCGCCCACGCTGCCTGCTAAATGGCTGCAACAGTCCGGATTTCTGTGCCTTGGAATGGGCCTTTTTATATCAATTAACAGTCAGGACAGCCCCCAGAGACAGGCCCAGAGGCCGCCGTGGCTGGGCAACTCCACAGTGGAGACTTTCTCCTCACGTGACTCTCACTGTGACAAGGTGACAGGTAAAACTAACCTCTGCAGCCTCTCCCTGGGGCCAGGAGAAATGTTCACCTGCGGGTCCTGACAGCATCTCTTAAGAATAAACATCCTGCAAAACTACAAAATTCACATTTTCACAGAGACTGAGGCAGGAGAATCATTGCAATCTTGATGCCAGCCAACGCTAGCCTGAGCGATAGAATAAGACCCTGTCTTAACAAACAAACAACACATTCTTTTATGTAAACATAATACATGCATTATAGTTGGTATATATACATTTGATACAACCTTAAGAGAAAATAGCACGCTTTCACAGCTACACAAAACTCAGTCACGTTTTCAAAAGGTCCAAAACTACCATTAAGTCATTCTGAAAGCTAGAATCCCTGGGCTCAGGGTTTCCTGGAGAGAAATCAGAGGAGCACACACAGCACACGGCTTAGCACGCAGCTCAGCACGCACAGGGTCCAGGTGCCTGGGCGCCACTCTGGCTTCCTCCAGACCTCCCCGGCCTCATCCAGAGCTGCTCAGGCCTAACTGGGCCTGGAGGAACCACACCCCATCCCAGCTCACTTCGTCAGCTTAACAGACTGCCTCAGCTTAACAGACTCGGCTAGACCCAGCTGTCCAGGCTGTCGAGGCCCTCGAGCTGTCCTCCCTAATTCTAGCCTGTGTTTCCCACTAACAGGGAAATCTCCCCTTTATCTGCATGATTTCCTACCTCTGAGGAGCTAGTCCATCTGGACCACTTTATTGAATGAATCGGGACACAAGTGATCACAGCTCATCTTTTACGTAAAACTGAACTGAAAAGGGAGATGTGAAGACAAGATGAGTTTAGAATGCAATACTCAAATAACAAAAACCACTTTTTAAAAGAAGGGAGGGCAGCTGGGGGCAGGAGTGATCCCAGGACTCAAGAGGCAGAGGCAGGCAGATCTCTTTGAGTTTGAGACCAGCCCAGTCTACAAATCAACCAGGACAGCCAAAGGCCACACAAGAGAAACTCTGCGTGAGGGTGGGGGGACGGGAGGGCTGGCAAGACAGGCTCTGTGAGTGAGGCGCTTGCTGCCAAGCTTGATACCCTGAGCTCAATCCCCAGAACGCACATGGTGGAGGAGAGAACCGTCTCCCACAAGTAGCAGTGAGTGCTATGGTGTGCACACATACACACAAAACAAAAAACAGGGGAGTGGGCAGTGGTGGCACACGCTTTTAATCCCAGCACTCAGGAGGCAGAAGCAGGAGGGTCTCTGCGAGTTTGAGGCCAGCCTGGGCTACATGGAGAAACCCTGTCTCGAACAAAACAAAACAACAACAAAAATCGGATAAATAAATGTACCAAAAGAGTGAAAAGTAAAATGATATATTTAAATAAACAATCAAATGAGATTCCAAGAGTTCTAGTAAGGCTAAAACAAATAAGTTCATCGATGGTCAGTGTGTCCAGAAGCTAGGCTCACTGTAAAGCCCATGTGACTCCTTCCCGCCAACAAGCCTTCAGATGTGCGTGTGCTGGGAGCCCGGAACAAATGTGCGTTACTCCAATGAATCAGTGACCTGACAGCTGCTCCAGGACATCTCGGAGGGCCAGCAGCCGTGTATTTAATCTCTAGAAGTTAATCTTTTTAATGCTGACATTTCCCATCAATCCACCTGACCTACGTTTCAAAGACTCAGGCAGTGTAGAGTCTAGAGCAGAAAAGGAAAGGAAGGGAGAAAATGACAAACAGCGGAAACACGTCCTGTTGCAGCACCCCGGAGAGCCCGGGGGACCCACTTCTGCATCAGCCCCAGCTTCGGGCTCCAGTGTCACCGAGATGGCAGGGCGACAATTAAACAGCAGAGGCGAAGGGACTCAGAGGCCTCAGGATCCCAGAGGAAACAGCAAACCGCACAGTCCCACCCCCTCCCTGCATCTTCCAAGAGAAGTCAGTGCAGGACAGGGAACACGTGGGAGGGAGAGCAGACCCGCAGCTGTCCTCCGCCCTCCACCTGTGGACTGTGCACGTGGTCACACACATGCACGCTTGACTAAGTCGGTGAGAACAAATGTGGAACCAGGTGTGCTGGCTCGTCCCACACTGTAAGGACGTCACTCGGGCACCTGTGCCAAAAAGTCTGTGTCTGAAGCCAACCTGGGCTATATAGTGAGATTCAGTCTCAAAGGAAAAAACAAAAAATAAAGGGGTTGAGGGGAAGAGTGGGAAGAGAAAAAGGAAAGAATAACAAGGGAGAGAAGAAAAGGATAGAGCAGAGAAAAGGGGAAGGAAGGGAGGAAGGAAGAAAAGGAGAGAAGAAGGGAGGGAGGGGGAAGGAGGGAACAAAGGAAGGGAAGGGGGGAGGAAGGAAGAAAAGGAGAGAAGAAGGAAGGAAGGAAGGAAGGAAGGAAGGAAGGAAGGAAGGAAGGAAGGAAGGAAGGAAGGAAGGAGAAGACAGAGAGGAGGAAGGAGGTAGGTGGGAAGAAAGAGAGAAAAGCAAGAGCCAGAGAGCTCAGCAAGTGCTGCACACCCGGAGCCTGCACACCCGGAGCCCGCACACCCGGAGCCTGCACACCAGCGCACACACACCTGGAGCCCGCACACACCTGGAGCCCGCACACACCTGGAGCCCGCACACCCCAAGCCTGCACGCCCCGAGCCTGCACAGTGGAGCCTGCACACCCGGAGTCCGGGGAAGGACACACTGCCTCTCCTTTCTTCATCTGCAGCTCTGGGAAGATCTGGAAATAATCTTCCAAGAACAAAAGGCAAAACAAAACAACCCCAAACACTCCTCGAGGGCACGCTGACTTCCACCAACAGTCAGGCCAGGTAGCAATCTGAGTTCATGGTCAAGACACTCCGTCCAGGGGCCCCCACCCCTCCTGCTGCACTCGCACCGGAAGTCATCTGGCGTCCTGAGGGCTGTGCCTTTCCCTCACAGCTGCAGACCATGCAGGGGGCTGGGGAAAGCCGCTCTGTCCTCGCTCTGTCCCATCAAAGCTTTCAGCACCACACGCTGGAGACACCCGTTCCATCCCAAAGCTGCCGTCCAGCACAAAGAGAACCCACTCAGAACCAAACACAAAGCATGAACAAAAATCATTACCAAGATTTAGCTGTTGGTGACAATGCACTTCACACCACTCACCAAAATACCCGTTAACACAAACATCAGTCCTTCCATGGAGCTTTGGCTGATTGTTTTAATTATTTTCCAATTGTGCTACTTTAATTGCCTTTATCACCTAAAAATCAATACTGGCGCTCCTTTAAACACTCTAGCGATACCTATGCGGGCTAAATCATCAAAGGCGAATCCGTAATGCTGGGCTTCTTATGGAGCCGACAGCTTTGGGGGATTTCAAAATCAATATTGCGCCCCCCAGCCCACTGAGAGAATACAGACCATGATGTGGGCAATATGAACGAGATGAAAAATTCGAACGTGCACACCAGAAGGCACATCCCCCTAAAGCTACTGGGCCACCAACTAAAACAAAAACTCACTATCAAAGTCTTTCTTTACCAGCTTTCCCTGCTTGTTACAGTAACAGCTTATTCTGTCAACTCCAAATGCAGCAGCAGTCTGTATGAAGCCGGGTATCACAATGGCGGTGACCCCAGCACGCAGGAGGCAGAGGCAAAAGGATCGGGAGGTCAAAGCTAGCCTGGACTACATACGTGTTGTTTTTACTAGTCTCAGAAGTAAACACTAACAGGGACGTTTGGAAGCTCCGGGAGGACAGCGCACACTGGTTAGTGGAGGACATTCAGTCTGCTCTCCCGTTACAAACGGACACTTCCCGCCGCGACCTCCGCTGTGTTTGTCCTTCGTGTTCTGCCTCCTTCTAGCACACTGTAAACTCGAAAAGCAAAGTTGCCAACACTATAAATAAGTCAAACCAAGCCTAAACAACTTCCCTTCATAAACACAGCAAAGAAAAAGCGATGCTGGCAAACAGAAAAGGATGCCAAACACTCTTTTCACACCAGCCTTGACATAAAATAACGTGTGTGTGTGTGTGTGTGTGATCGTAACACGCGTGAAGATCACAATTAAAAGTTTCTCTAAGCTCACTTCACACTAACTCCTTTGCTGCCTCCTGCCCTGGCGGCAGGGACAAGCACACAGGGGACGGCTGAGGAGTCGCTCGAGACCCGGTGCAGCGCCGTGGAGCCCGTCGCCGAGCTCAGGGCGTGGCAGAGGCTCCAGCTCCACGCCTGTTGCGCGGTGCTGACCACCCATGTACAACCGTGTTGCCCATAATACCGACCACGAGGAAGTCCTGGCCGCTTGATTCTTGCCCATTAGAAGGGAATTTTCGAGTCACTTGCGTTTCCACAGTTCTGTTTTCCTTCCCTTGGACGGACTGACCTTCGACGCCCTTCATCAAGTTTTGCTGCTTTCGAGGTGTGTGTTGCACACTGGTGCGGCCGCGCCGATGGCAGGATACACACAATACACAGTGTGTGAGCAGAGCACACGCCAGGCAACTCCAGAGCAACAAACTCAAGTCCCAAAGAAACCAGTGGTTAGTACCGGCACAGAATAACATCTCGTGGAAGAGATTTACACACACCCCTGTATTAATACCTTCCCGAACTGACGGTGCTCCGGGAACTGACGGTGCTCCTGGAACTGTCGGTGCTCTCATCAGGAGCATGCCGAGGGCTACAGTGCACAAGGGAGGGGGAGGGGAGAATCGGCTAAGTGACTAAGGGATTGACTGACAGAGAAAAGAAAGCAGCAAACTGCCAGCGACCCTGAGACCTCCTCCAGGCTCACCAAAAGGAGTGAGAGCTGGTACGGCCTTGAAGCCGCAGCTGCCGAGCTCTGTCTGAACCGCAGATGCTGTAAGCCGAGCTGCTGGAGACAGACACCCGAGACCACTCCCCAGAGCCCACGAGCCATCGTGACGGTGATAGGTTTGAGTGCCAGCCAGAAATGCCTGCACCGGGTGGCCCTCTCCTCTAACATGTCCCCGTGTCTCCACCTGGAAGCAGACGTCTCTCTTGCTGGCCCTACACTGAGAAGAACGGATCAGCCCATGACAGCAATTCGCAGGGAACACAGCCCGCCAAAAGCAGAAGCCATTCAGGGCAGAGCAGAAGGAGGCCTCGGACTGCCAGGCCCCCCAAAAGCATCAGCTGCTCCCAGAAATAAAAAGAGCGTTGCCTCTGTGGTGGGCGGTGGGTGTGCGTGACGGGTCGGGGAGAGCTTTCAGCCTTAGTGTGGAGCCAGCCAAGGCTCTGCCGACGCCTTGCGCTGTGCACTGGGCTCAGCCAGGACGGAGCAGGAAGTCAGCCAGCTCTGGGGACCGCGTCTGCCGAGTACTGGGCCCGCTCGCTGTTCCCACCTGCTCTCAGCATAGTTAAAAACACCGAGTTCACCTCCTCCCTCTACAGAAGAAAATGATTCTTCCGGTAAATTCCATACTTGAAATAAATTACTTTCACTAAAAACTTGAAATTTACACTCTCTCCAAATACAGCTCATGCTAAGGGAGCCTTATAACCCTGACACCATCGGACTATTTTAAAATAAGAGTTTAATTTATTTTAAAAATGATCTTGTAGCAAATTTCCTGCTGGGCGGGCATGGGGTGCGTGCCTGTAGGCTCAGCATTCAGAGTGTCTGAGTCTGCACCAGAAACTACAGACCACCACACAGGTAGGGCCAAATGAGAGTCCTTCGTCTGAGGATCCCGAGAACAGGCTCCGGTCACGGAGAACTGTCAGCCCAGTGCACGCTGACAGCGGGCCACAGCCCAGCAAGGAACGAGGGGCTGCAACTGTGGAACAGCCTGAAGCATGGCTCCTCAGAAAAAGGGGGAAGTCGTGTCTCCTGTCAGGGGTGGCTCTGGGGGAGGTGAAGGCAGAGCTACCATTCAAGGAGGGCCTGCTCTGGGTCCTGAGCCTCAGGCAGCCTTTGCTGCGTAAACCCCTGTCTATCTCAACAACCACAAAAATATCAACAAAGATGTAAATTGTTCAGCATTTCCCTCATCCCTACGGCAAACACCACCACTCAACAACCTTCCCAACGAATCCTGTCCTTCTCCGGGAGAAAAAAAAATGCTGACGTGATAACTTCCCGTCTCCAGAACTATAGAATTCACCCGCTCCTCTGCAGCCCAATCACCAAAGGGTACAGGGCCAAGCAAAAATGCAGTAACACCCTGTGCTGAAGAGACTCAAGAGGCCAGGGAGACACGTGGGGCACCCACAGGCCTAAGATCATAAACGGGATCAGGTAAGCCTGAAGACAGCTCCCTGGACACGAAGAGGTGTAAAGCTCTTTGACAGTAAATGAATGCAGGGCCAGTGACGCAGCGTGGTGGGTGTGCAACTCGTTATCACACCCGACAACTTAGTTCAATCCACTGGAGCCACACGGTGGGAGGAGAGAACGGACTCTCACGTTGTCCTCTGCTGTCCACACTCTACACACACACAAAATAAATAGAATGAATAGACATTTTCATATAATGGTTTGGATTGTGCTCTTGGATTTGATGGCTGTGGCTGTCGCGGTTCATCGCTCTCCACACTGAAAACAATGCCTGGCGTGCACAGCAGGGGCAAAGCCTGAGGTGTGAATACCAGAGGTTACACTAAAACAGAAGACGCCACGGCCTCGCTCCCTGCTTCCAAGGACAGGTTCAAACCCCACACCACCCCGCTTTCCAGAGACCCACCCAATCACACATGGCACTCAGGGCACAAAACATCCTAACCAAAGGCAGCTTGGGTGAAGACACGGTTTACTTGGCTCACACCTCAAGGTGGGGGAAGAGACAGTTTACTTGGCTCACACCTCAAGGTGGGGCCAGGACCCAGAGCAGACCCTGCAGGAACTGCCCGCCACTCCCTTGAGGGCTGAGCCCAGCCACACTTTTTCTGCCGCCCTGGGCAAGGGGTCCCCTCACACCAGCTGGGTCCCCCCACATCAGTTAATAATTAAGACAATTCCCCACACACTTGCCGATCTGACCCGAGCGGCTCCTCAGTTCAGTCTTCCATCTGAGGCTGACTCTGTATCTCACTGACCGGTGACGCATCCCTCAACCCGCAGACAAGGGTTAGGCCATGGGGCCTGCCACTCAGAGGAAGGCTAGGATGTGGGGCCTGGCACTCAAAGGAAGGGCTAGGATGTGGGGCCTGGCGCTCAGAGGAAGAAGAGGGCTACAGGCATCCGTTTCCCTGTTCCTAGTGTGTGGTACAAATGCTTTTTGGTCCTGATAGACAACCCGACATGTGACTTTCAGGCTAACAGGGAAAGCAAAAACAGAGATGCAATGCTGTCCCCAGAGCCAGGCGCCTCAGGAGGCAGGCTCTTGTCGCCTCCCCGGACACAGCGGCTTTACCCAATCACATCTCCCAAAAGTACAAGCAGAGTCTTCAAAACCAATTTCAATAACGATAACTTCACACTCAAATACGTGGCACAGCCTTCCTTCCCCAAGAGGGAAAGTCCATCCTGGCGCACGGCGTCCTGCCCATTGAGGCTGTGCCCTGCTTGGCAGCGCTGGTGGCCTGGGAGGAGAAGCAGAACGCAGTCTGCGGGCACTGGTCGCCTGGCTCTCCCCAGCCCTCATGTGCAGACCCATGGATGACTGCATGAATCGCTCCAAGACCAGCCGGTCCTGAGGCACCAAGTCCTCACCAGGACTCAAAGCCTGACGAGCAGCAAAGCCCAGGTCTGAGTGACACAGCCCAGGGTCAGCCCTGCCTCCAACACATGCTCGCTTTGAGTGTGGACAAGGTTTGTGCCTTCGAAGAACCCAGTGTTCTCCAGTCACGGGAACGTAACATCACCCTCAACAGCCTCTGTGAGAGAAATGAGGTAAACAGCAGGATAGGCACAACTCCCACCACCCAGTAACAAGCTTGTGTCAGCTTCCCAGTGAACCTGCTTTGCTGGTGTCAGGGGCTAACAGTGGATTGAAACAGCAGTTGGCTAATTCTTTAGGAATCTTGAAAGACAGATATTAAGGACAGCCATCATTAAAGCTAAAGTTATATAAATTTAAACAAACTGCATCAAAAACTCCGGGCATTTTTAGTTAGACTACACAGCAAACTGGGCTCTTGAGAGGCCAAGAGTCTGTTTGATCTCAGTTACTCCAAGCCCAGTGAGGTCACACCACATCTGCCCACACAAGGACCTGCACCCCACAGACAAAATTTAAAATAAAAATGCAGAAAATCCCGACATTCTTCTACTTAACCTCTTTCCTCCTGTGATGTCACCGCCAGGTCCACTGTATTCTTTTTCTTATGGTTGATTCCAATCCATTCCTACACACCTCCTACTCATTTATCTCACAAACACTTAAATAACTGTTAGGCAAAGACGACACTCAGAACCTGAGTTCAGCTGCCGGCAACACAGAGCAAGTTTCCACCCGTAAGAGGTTCCAGCACTCAAACTACTTTCCCAGCCCATCCTGAAAGTCCCCAAGCCAGGACCCTTGAGGGGAGGAAGGGTGCTCGAAGAGCTGGCCCAACATTCAGCTCTGCAGATAGCACGGGCGGCAGCCCTGGGCACCAGCCCTGGGCACCAGAAAGAAATACGACCCAGCTCCATACCTCATCAAGGACCACAGCGCCCATGGGGACACAGGAAGCGCCCTGCCCCGGGGCGGGGCTGGCAGCGGTGAGTGGCAGGCTCCCCAAGAATCTCTGGGTGGGACGCGCTGCTTTCTGCTCTCCCGGTGAGAGGCGGGCTGGGGGCTCCCGGGCCGCCCCAGGCTGTGCTGACAGGTCACCCCATTGCTCCTACAGCTCACAAAATTGAGAAGAGAACAGGTCAGACGCAATGACAAGGACTGTAACAAGAGCAGCCATCCCCTGCCCCCTCGCTAAGGCCCCTGAAAGGGTGTGTTCTTCAGTCCCGAGCCCCATTTCTGCTGCTTACAACTCTCTATTCTCAAAAGCAGAGCCGCATTGCCAGGTTTGTTCAGCTTATTTTGACTGGCACATAGTCATTGTGCAAGCTGCTGGGTTTCATGGGGATATTTGCATGTAAGCGTATGACGTACTTTAACCATAT
Source organism: Psammomys obesus (assembly GCF_907164565.1). Classification (NCBI taxonomy): domain Eukaryota; kingdom Metazoa; phylum Chordata; class Mammalia; order Rodentia; family Muridae; genus Psammomys; species Psammomys obesus. The sequence goes on along the minus strand of NW_026590061.1, from coordinate 1,066,294 downwards.
TCCTCCAAACACTTTCCTCTCCACTTACCCCCACTTTATTTGCATGACAGCCTGCCTTCTACTCTCACATCCTATATACCTACCTACCTACAGACAGACATTCCTACCTACCTACCTACCTACATACGCAACTATATAACCCAGAAATGCGAGGAAAATATGTGATAAGTGTCTTTCTGATTTAATTCACCATACATGGATCTTCATTTCCTCCTTTGTGGCTGCATCCCATTGTCTATAAATGCCACATTTGCTTTATAGAGATGAACACTGAGGCGGATCCCACACCTAGCTGCTGTAGCTAAGACGGCAACAGAGATCCAAGTTCATGTCTCTCTGGAATGCTGACTTGAAGTCTTTTGGATAAATATCAGAAATGCTATAGCTGGGTCACGTGGCTGATATTTGTTTATTCGTTTGTTTGTTTGTTTGTTTGTTTGAGTAGCCTCCACAACAATGCCCACAGTGGCCATGCTAATCTGCATTCCCTCCAGTGGGGTGTAAGTATTCCCTTGGATCCAACCTCGTCAGCACCTGTTGTCCCTCTTCTTCATGACTACATGTAAAGCTGTGGAGAACGGTGGATCTGGTCAGGGAGGAAACTTTAGCGTCTGAATTTCTGCTATGCCCTAGTCACTCCCCACCACAAGCCACACAGATGCACCATTACAGGGTGGAGGAGAACGGGGCTCCCAGCAGGCTTCCTGTCCGACCCGTGAGTGAGTGGTCACGACCAGCCAGGACAGGCTCCAGGCAGCCTCCTGAGGCTCTTCGGTCAGAGGACTAGAGCAGGCAGACAGGCTTCAGCTCCCGGGGTTCAGGGCAGCCAGAACATGCGGACTCAGCATGGGCTGTTAATGCCCGCCATTCGCAACATGACTGTCTTTGTGAAGCAGATGCCCTCAGCAGCGCACACTCACAGGAGCTGCAGACTGGCTGTGGACTGGGCTGCTCCCATGCCAGCTGGGACACACTTAGAAACCGAGAGCCAGAAGCTACTTTTGTCAGGTTTGGCAGAAAAGGAAAAGTAACACACGACAGCAAAGGTGGGAAATGACTCACAGCTCGTCCTGCCTGCGGGAGGGGGAGAAGAGGTCATAGAGCAGGCACACGCCAAACACGGTGACGCCCGTCTCCTTCACCAGCATGGCACAGGTCCCCAGGAGCAGACTGAGCAGCAGGAAGAAGGGCGAGGCCGTGGCGGGGGAGCCTGGGCCCTCGAAGCTCCGATCCAGACTCCTGCAAGGCAAGCAGGAGTCCTCAGCACTCGGGGCGCTGCAGAATGTCCCCTTCAGAGGAGTGTGTGGCGTGGAACAGGGCAGCGGGCACCAATATCTCCACAGCGTTCACCATGCACCTATTTAAAGCTGACGGCATGGGGCGGGAGCGCTCCTTCTGGGCTGCCAAAGGGAGGGTTCGGTTCCCAGGACCCCTCAGCCAGCCCAGGACCTCCTGCAGCTGCAGCTCAAGAGAGCCCTCCCCTTCTGGGAGTCCCCTCAGGAACAAACACCAATGTGCACACAGACACTCAGAGATTCACGTACACACTTTTAAAATCCTTAAAAATGTTTCAATAGATAAAAGTCCAAAAATATCAGCTTAAAATACAGTATGCAAATCAGGATACGATGTGGTTTGTAATGAATAAATGCCAAAAAGTCATTTAAAGCTCTAAGGTGAGGACAGACTTGGTATACAGGAGGATGTTCAGTGATTAGAACACACATTACTAACAAACGCGCATGGACGGAGAAGCCGGATTCCCTGGCACAAGCACAGATGTCTGCTAGCAAGCAGGATTCCATACTGTAGAAACGGGGAATAGTGGGTAGCAAGGACTAGGTAAGTGACGGGAAGCTGAGGGCTACCCACTATGGGAGCCGGGAGCCAGCTCCGGTCCTCTGCAGAAGAACACGCTCTCAACTACTGAGCCATCATCTCCAAGCCTGGCAATCTTTACTTTTATCACAATTTCCTACAGGAATGTCAACATGTTTCAGGGTTACTTTCCAAACTGTAATGCTAACCAGGCCTAGGAAACATCAGCACTTCCTTGGACGCCGGCACGGCCAGCTTCCTGCCCCTGGAAGCGAAGGACAAGCCCTGTCTGTGACAGCTCCTACGCACCGCGTCTCGGAACAGCTAGAACTGCACGCACAGTCGACGGCAGACGCGACTTTTCCATAGAGCTGGCCACCAACCACACCAACCACACTCGGCCAGCAAAGCCCCCGCTGCACACGCACGGGACCTCAGCTCAGTTCCCCACGACAGACCACCAAAGGTGTGGACGCCGTGTCTGTAATCCTGGGAGTGGAGCCACACATGCTCACACACACAAGCTCACACACACGCTCTCTCTCTCACACACACACACAGGCACACAAGCACGCGTGCGCACTCGAGTGTACACACAGATTCACACATACACATGCACGCACACTCACTCACACACACACACACACACACACACACACGATATTAAATGCTTCACAGTGGGGCTAGAAGATAACAGTTGGACACTGGGTAAAAAGGGGCTTTTGCCCCTGACACCCGCACTGAGAACGCTGCGCCCAGAGCCTGGGCACTCGGGGTGGGTGCACACTGGCAGTGTGCAGAGCCCCGGAGGGTGCGAGGGCCCACTCACCTGTGGTAGGAGAGGAAGGCCAGCAGGAACAGGAGGCACGCCAGCACATCCGCTCTGCCCACGATGCCAGCCACCTAGAGAGCGCAACACAATGACAAAGTGTGAGCCTTGAACACTCATGTCTCGGCGTCTTAGGAAACGCACCTGGTTTGGGGCCAGCACAGCAGAGAGCGCCCAGACAGCAAGCTGGGACCACGTGCCTCTGTGCATCACACACATTCACACTTGCAGAGAGAGAGAGAAAGGGAGGGGTGGAATGTCCACACTTAACCTGTTTCTCGTTTCTCTTCCACAGATGACCATCTCAACCAGCAACTGTTAAACACGCTGTAAGGCTGTGGGCACAGCCGGGCAAGCGCAGGGCTCAGTGTGCAACGCCCAGGCTCCCGGCTCAATAAACTGCCAAGCCCTGAGTGCCGGGCACTGTGCCCGCCTCTGGGTGTGGCCGGTGATGGCCCCTGGAGCATTTACACGGCGGAGGGAACCAGAAGCAACAACGAGGGGACCCCTGACTGCTGGCAGCTACAAGCGCGAGCACTCGCGTGTGTGTGTGCTCACAAGGCCGGCGTGTGTGCCTGCATGTGCGCACCTGTGGTTTCAGTCTGTCAGTGCCCCACAACCCCGTCCCATCTCAGACAGCGCCGGCTGGAAGGAGGCTGGGAGACGCGAGCGCAGGGGGAGCTTCTCGGCACAGCCGCTCAGAAATGCTCATCAAAAGTAAAACAAAAACCTGAAGGAAAGGGGCTCCGGAACAGACCCGGAAACCCTGGCTAAACCTGCAAGGAGCACAGTGCACTCTAAACCACTAACGGCACGAAAACCACACTCACATGGAGGACACCCGGGTCACGCGTGCACAGACACAGCAGCGAGCACCCGAGTGAGCACGGGGAGATGGCTCGGCTGGCCGCCGTGGGTGTGCTGGACAGAGAAGAGAAGGAGCGGGGGACAGAGGAGGAGCACGGAGCACCCTCGGGCCAGGGAGGCCCGGCCTCTGCACGGCAGCCGCAACCGGAGCTGACAGCGGCGCCAGGACGGGCGTCCTCCCGCCTCAACTTCTCACAACTCAATTTCCAGAAACACAAAGAAGACACAGACAAGGTGTGTTGAGACAGCATCTCCTTCTCCCGGGAAATCAGAAGGAAGATTGTTTCCCCGAGATGCCGCTTCACACGCCCGCTCCTCGCTAAGGCCGTGTGAGCTACCCACGAGCATGGGGAAAATCAGACAACTCACAGCGAGAACAGCCACAAGAATGGGGATGTGCAGACCTTCTAAACACAAATACACACTTTAAATTACAGCGTGTCCATGCACACTGAGACCTTCTGTCTGGGCCACACTTCAGTTTTACTCGTCATAACGTCTGTGTTTCTACGCACAGTTTACAATAGGAAACCAGAAGCTTACCGTCCCCGTGTGTAACGAGTGCATTATATACCAACACTGATATTGAACTTATGCATTTAAAATATGCATTATTTATTTCCATACAGTATATATTATTTTCATTCTCCAGTCATAAATTTTAATGTACCATGCCTCTAAGAAGTATGTGTTACACATTATATAATATGTATTTAGATAACCTTTATACATTGCATTCAAATATCTTCAAAACTTTATACTATGTGCGCTTTGATATAAGCTCCACACCAGACTGAAATGTGTATCATGCAGCAGAAGGCCAGCGTTCAGGACTGAATGAGAGCGAAGCCGTGCGCCGCGCTGTCCGCGTTGGAAATGCACACTTGAATTATTGATGTGAAGGAGCGTGCATTGTGCAGGCCCCTCCGGCCGCCTCAGAAGACAGTGTCTTCATACAGCGGGGAGAGGATGACAGAACAAAAGCAGAGAGTGAGAAATCGGCGAGTCCTGGTAGGACCATAGCAGCCGTGTGAGGGGGGCTGCGGCGGGCACGGGGG
>NW_026590061.1:1041744-1061622 GCF_907164565.1 Psammomys obesus | reverse complement strand
GCGGGCACGGGGGTGTGAGGGGGGGCTGCGGCGGGCGCGGGGGGGGGGGGGGGACTGCGGCGGGCACGGGGGGGGGGGGGGGACTGCGGCGGGCAGGGGGGGGGGAGGGGGGGCTGCGGCGGGCACAAAGGGCGCAGGGACGTTGGCGTGGTTTACAAGCACCAGCACCACTGTGCTCCATAAGATGTTTGTGTATCTCTCTCTCCTTTCTCTCTCTCTCTTATTCAAGATATAAAACCGTACAGGAGAAACCGGAGCACAGTTTTAAAGCCTCTGCTCTGTTGGTGTCTGCTGTGACTGAAGCTCCATCCTGGCTGCAGGGGCATCAGGGAAGGCTGGCCCTGCTGCCTGAGAGTGAAAGCGGAGGCGAGGGAGGTCTCAGGAGCTTGAGACTGAGGAGCCTGAAGCCGGGCCAGGAGAGGCGCCGGCGTGCATTCGTGCCCTCCTGCGTTCGTGCCCTCGTGCACTTGTCTTGGAGGGCAGCAGACTGAGCGTTGTTTTTAGGGGGAGGGAGAAGGGGAGACAGCGCCCGTGCAGTGGAGTGAGCGCTGGGGGCAGGCAGCAGGGGTGAAGATGAGGGTGTCAAGGCGCTGGTGGCTGACCCTGCCCGCATCAGCACATTTAAAAAGGCACAAGGAGGGCAGAAGCACACGCGTGTTTCCCAGCCCCGGGCTGCGGGCCTTCATGAGCAGGGCAGTTACGTCAACACCGTTAAAGTGCCGCAACGCACACACACTGTGAATACAACCGCGCAGAACGTAAACACAGGCCACCTAACTGCTTGGCACCAGAAATGTCTCAGAAGCTCATTTTCAGACTTTAGAGCATCTTCATGTATAGGCAGCAACATGTCCTGGTGACGGGCCGGAAGACTAAACACGGAACCCACCACTAATGCCGCATACTCTCTGGACAGAGTCTGAGGGTGATCTTATACGATATCGCTGGTGTGGCCAGGCTTCCACTGTGACCTGGCATGTGAGGTCAGGTGGGGGATTTCCCAGCTGTCACCTCAGGTCAACACTCAAAGAGTTGGGCTTTGGAGATTTTGGAATCTGAGATTTTCGGGTTACGAGTGTGTGAGCTGACGTGCAGACCTATCAGCCACAACCACAAAATTATGTGTAGAAAATGCCTGTTAGACCTTCATTTGCCTTCAGGTTACATGTGTTATTTTAAGGATGCTACTGACAGGGACCTTGCCAAGACTCTGTATAGAGTTACAGATATTTATTTTATCTGCAAGAATGAGTTCCATTAGCATCAGACAGAGCCAGGGATGAGTGAGGCGAGTGTCATCAGCCAGGAGCCAGATCGGCTGCTGAGATCACAGCCAATGTTCTCCCAAGCCTCCTGTTCCAGTCTAGAATTGCTGGCTCTAACCTTTGCTCTGTGTGCCGGCTTCCTGGGTCCTTTCTTTCACTCCTTCAAACCTGTGATGTCTATGGAGACCAAAGTCACATTTTCATAGGGGAATCACAATAATTTGCTGTTTTTGTCTTGATTCAGAAAAGCATAAAATTTCAAAGAAATGCCACATTAGGAGGCCTGCTCAGGAATCCCGAGGGCTTAAATGAGGTGTCCGGTCCTGAGTCTGCGATTCCCCACTGTCACCATATGTGTGCATTCAAATGCGTGCTGAAAGACAAGATCAGCCAACGTGTCCCCGCTCACTTACATGTGAACTAACTCTGCCTCCAATGATCTGGCACCTACATGCCTAGACTCATTATCTATTTGTTAACCTCACTTGTGACATAAGCCGAGTCAACATGCTGACACAGGGTCATGTCGACGCATCTATACAAAACCACCCCACATTTAAATTCTCCATCTTCCTGGAATAACACAATATGGTCCATTTCAGTCTTGTTTAATGAAGAAGGGCGATTTCCCCAGGCCCCCATGCCTCACTGTGCATGTTCAATAATTTATCACTAATTGTCTGTGAAGCGCATTGTCTCTTGCGTCTCCCTGTCCTCTCTAGGAGCCTGAACTGCAATCTATAATTAAATAGCAGAGTCCACCTTGCTTTATAGTGTAAATGCTTTGTTGGCTCAGATTTCCTCACCTCTTCTTCACAGCTCCTCATCTTGCAAACACAAGTAACTTCCCCCCACCTTCTCCAAATACTGTCCTCCCGGCTCTTCAACACCTATGTCTCTTTAATCATGTTACTATGGATTTTCGTATTAGCACAAAAGCCCCCAGAAAGCCCTTTCTGAAGGTCGCTTCACTAATAGGATTTGCCATTAGTGAACCCAACCTCTCTCAGGTCTTGATCGCACTGCCCATGGCTGCCTTGCGTTCTCTCTCTCTCCTCAGCCAATGAACTAAAACTCTAACTGCACAGTTGATCTTTCCTGCAATAACTGTCCCCAAGTACAGTACACAACTGTAGCTTGTAAATTTGTCAAAAATAGAATATCACCCTGGGCTATATATTTCACAGGAGCCGGAGCCGCCCAGGCTGCCCGTCTTCTGCCTAAATCCAAGAGCTTTCAATCTTTTCCGAGTTTATTGAGGCAGCATTCCCTGAATGTCAGGCTGGCCGAAAGGCTGCACACATAGCCAGGGTGACCCTGCAGTCCTGCGTTTCCTGCCTGCACTTCCCAGGCACTTCCGACACCACTGCCCTGGCCATCACACCTGCTGAGCCAGCGCTCCTTCCCATGGAAACCTCTGCAGTGCTCTCTCCTGTGAACTCACACACGGAGTGCTACCTCCCCTCAGCATTTCCTCTTGATGCACCGCAAAGTGACGTTTAGGTATATTTCACTTATCATACTACCTCTTCATAATGAAAATACATATGGAATCTTGTTGGTCTGTGTGTGCATGTTGCAAAACATGGAACTCAGGACCTCACACATCCTAAGCAATTACTCTAGCACAGAGCTATATCTACGGTGCTTATTATTATTTTTTTTTTTGCTTAATTATTTTTAAAATTTCTGGGATAATCACATTTCTCCACATATTATATTTTAGTTACGTATTGGTTTTCTGGTTATAATTCACATACTAGACATGAAGGTGAGCAGGGTAGTAACTGTGTCCGGGTTTGCTATGTGCGGCTCGTCCGCCTTTTTTAGGAGAGCAAGACAATTCTCAGTCTGGCTTCCACCTTTAGACTGTTCCTATGGATGAGAACAGCAGGATGTGTGTCCCAGGCTTGATGCTGTGAGCTCCGAAGTCAGGTAACTCCCACACAGGGCCCGCCAGCTCACGTCGGGTTTTGTGATCTGTTAGCTGACCGGCGGGACAACCTGACTTTAATTTGGACAGAAGCGATGGATGTCAACACATCAGTCCTTACAGCAGCTCAGTGTCTCCTGTCTCCTATCACTGTCCCTGCTTTCCAGAAGTCTAGCGAACAGCTTTACCGTGCTGGCAGCAGGGGCCATTACTTACACTTCAGTCTTCCCCCGTAGGAACTCTGCCCAGTCTGACTTTCTCAGAAAGAGAAGGAAAACTATCTTAATGATGCAGTTGTTTTTTAACAGTGATTTTTATCCACTACTTCCCCAACATATAATATGTATGTACGTTAGATGTTCACACACAAACACTAATGCTCATATATGTACATACCCTGTTGATATATATATAATATATATATATTATATATATATATATATGACACTACACACACACACACACACACACACACACACACACACACATCATACCTTGGTGTTGGTATAATGTTCTTGTGGATTGTATACAATTTACTCTTGTTCATTCAAATGCTGATTTCTCTACCCCATTATCTGGTTTCAATCTGGACATTGCATTGTAGTGCTTATTCTAAGCATCACTTGTCTCAAGTTTGTGTAGACATGCCACCATTTGTTCTCTGTATTGTCAATAAAACAACCAGCCAGTGCTGAGCAATGCAAAGGATAGGGTGAAACATCCTGTTCTGGAGGGGAGGAAAAAAAGTGAGTGGGAGAAGTTGGAGAGGAGGGATTGGCAGGAGAGGACTTGGGACCATGTGGAGAGAGGTATCAGACCTAAGATATAACTAAAAGCAAGGATAATGTGGGAAATCTGAATGGGAGGAAACTATGCAGGCTTGGAGGCTGAGGATGGAGTCACTATTGCCCAGCATTGTGCTCTAAGTTAACTAAATAAATCCTAGTCTTTGTGTGGTGATTTGGCTATACAGCTGTTCTGGAAATAATCACTGTTTAACTAAAAGATAAATCAATATTAAACTTTAATAATCTACAACAAATGGCGCCCTACGTGGGACACAAACCCATGACCCTGAGATTAAAAGTCTCATGCTCTACCGACTGAGCTAGCCAGGCAGAAAGTGAAATCCCTTTGAGAAGGGGTTCTTAATGATCTAAGGAACAAACATTTGTGGACCCATTAACTTCCCAGAGTGAGGAAGGGGTCAGGATCCAGTGAGGGAGGCAGAAAAAAACATCTCTCCCTCGAAGCAGGAGCCAGAGACAGACTGAGAAGCCACAAGCATCTGACCTGGTAAAGTCTAAGAGGGAACCTGGGTCTAAGAAAGTGAAGTCCTTAGGGAAAGGTTTTGAGATTTAAAAAGATACTTTCCTATGTTGAAAATGGAGGAAGGCACGATGACACAGTGCTTCTAGGTACCATTTGAGTTTGCTTCTCTTAGCATACATGATTTCACTGATGATTTCAGTTTTGTATATCCTCTTTGGTAGAGATCAGGATAAGACAGTCTTGGAGAAAGAAGAGACTGAGAAAATAGATGCTAAATTAAAGGTCATAGAACAGAGGATGGGGGAATCTTTGAATCAAAATAGAGAGCCTTCAGAGCAATCCAATCTGGTGCTTACACTAACACCAAAAGAGGTGGTTCCAGATGAGAAAAGTCCACAGAGGCTTGAAGATATTACAAAATGGCAACCCACTGAGATGCTGGAGAGAAAGTCTTCAGCTATAGGCCAACTTGGTCATACTGGATATTTTAAGTGTATTGTTAAGGTTCAATTACTAGATGAAGGTCTATATGCTAAAGTAGAAATGCAGATCCTGTTAGTGTTGTCTTGGAACAAGGTCATAGTCATGTCAGATAGTAGTCTAATTTATCACAGGAGTATACAGCCTAGGGTTAAGAGATAGATTTATGACTTTGTAGACCGGTCAACTGCATGAAGATAGGTAAGTCTTCAAAAACTTCAGAGACCCAGAGAATGTGGCTTTTAAAAATGTCTTTATTATTTTAAAGATTCTTTGACAATGAGAAAGGTCATCTCCTGGCAGCACCCAGCCTAACTCAAAGAAGGTGATGGGCATCAAAGAACCTCCATATGGAGATGGCTTCAAATGTGGAAAACAAGCCACAGGCAAAAAGAAAACACCCTTGTTTCTCAACAGACAGAATTCTGCCAAAAATGGGCAAGCTTAAATGCAGGACAAGTCGACTGCCCGAACTGTGCCAAGACAGGGTAAGCAAGTCCTAAATAGTTCCTGTTTCACGTATAAGTCTGTCCAATATTCTAAGCCAGAAGGCTGAAGATGATGCTCCAACGTTATAGAGAATTTGGGGTGACTGTTCAGGCAGCAAACTGTCATTTTGTTGTTGTTGGAAGCTGCTAACATGCACTTCCTATTTACTCCAGTAACTAATTTTATTCCTTCTCAAGTCTCTGGTGGGGTTGAAGACCAGGTAGTTATAGTTCCACAATATTTATCTTACGTTTTTTAGAATTTAAGAAAATATTTTCATATAGGTAATACCAACAAGGATAAAGGTTAATTTAGGTACTGAACTCTAAACTTGTCCAGATAGGATAGATAATCAAATATTTTCTCCTAAGTTGCCAAATGCAACTGGACATTACACATGTAAATCTTACCTAATAGTTTTCATAACTTTTATAATTATTATTGTATTATGAGAAAAGGAGCCTTTATTGGACTTAAAGGAGGAAATGTTGGTATAATGTTCTTGTGGAAAACCTACACTTTATCCTTGTTCATTCAAATGCTGATTTCTCTCCCCCACTATCTGGTTCAAACCAGACATTCCATTGTGATGCTTATTCTAAGCATCACCTGTCTCAAGTTTGTGTAAACATGCCACCATTTGTTCTTTGTAATTTCAATTAAACAACTAGCCAATGCTGAGCAATGGAAAGGATAGGGTGGGACATCCTGGTCCGGAGGGGAGGAGTCGGAGTGGAGGGATTGGCAGGAGAGAACTTGGAACCATCAGGAGAGATGAACCAGACCTGAGATATGACTAAAAGCAAGTATAATGGGTGAAATCAGAATGGGAAGAAACTATGCAGGCTTAGAGGTTTAGGATGGAGTCACTATTGCCAGCACTGTGCTCTAGGTTAATTAAATAAATCCTAGTCTCTGTGTGGTGATTTGGGTATACAGCTGGTTTAGGAATAACCACTGTTTAACTAAAAGATGAGTCAATATTAAACTTTAATAATCAACATCACCTTGGGCTTAAAGATTTAGAATTCTGTTCATGAAAAATATGCAAGTCCTCACTATGGTATCAGCTAATTGCATTACACTTCTCGTGTGATTAAACACTTCAGATAAACATTGTATGAGGCCCCATGTCCACCATCTCACTTCCGACTCAGAGCTTCAGCACAGAGTACCATCGGGTCCTGCTAACACCAGGACATATTCTTCACTGAAACAGAAAATGAGCAGAGAGAGCTAGGAAGTCCCTCTGTGAGGCTTCGGCACAGCAACACATCAAAACTGTCCTCTGCAGGCGACTCAGAGGCGTCTGCTGGGACAGCCAGTCACAGGAGTACGCATTCCTCCTGCAGACAAGAGCAGGCAAATGAGGGGAGCTCCGGGAGAGCTGCAGTACCTCAAGCTCCTGGGCAGATCTTCAGGGCGCGCCCAGGTGCCCGAGGAGGCGCTGCAGGCCATCTATGGAGAGCATGGTGTCCGTCAGCCAGAAAGCCGCACTCTCCGAAAGCTTGGGTGCCAGTGGCCCCGAGAGCCCTTACCTACCCACAGCAGCACACACAGAAATGCCTGTTCCTGTCACTGGACGCACACAGTGGCGTCGTGGCCCTAACTCACCTGGTGCACGGTGGACCAAAGCTTTGAAAGGGGTCACAGATCCAAACTAGTAAACCTTCCAAAGTCTTCCCCACACAAAAGAGCCAGACTTCTTATCAGGTGAGATAAGGGGGAGGCGATCTAAGTCCCCCAAGCCTGTCTGCACTCCCTGGGAGAAGGTCACGGTCTAGCTCTCCAGCTCCGTGCTCAGCACGTGCAGCTTCAGGCTGTAAACTCGGGCACGAGGCAGAGCAGGGCGACAGCGTGGGGTGGGGCCTCACATGGCCCCTGTTACCCGAAGCACATGGGGTGTAACTCTCCTCACCAGTGAAAAGGCGGAGCGCTCTCTAGCCCCTGTGCGAAGAGGCAGCTACCTCCGGGCAGAGCGGCGTGAGCACTTTCGTGGCATGGCCGGGCGGAAGGGCGCGCAGGTAGGCGTGACCGCCCTGGCTGGCACGGCACACGCTCGGCTCTCACTGGGCTGTCAGCGGGCACTATTCCCCGCCTCCCGAGCACTCACCGCCTCAGTGTGCACAGGGTGCACCGCGAAGAGCAGGGCGGTGAGGAACGCCGGCCCGCGGCTCTTGAAGACCGTCTTCTCGCAGGTGTACATCAGCACGAAGGTCACCAGGCAGTGCAGGACCACATTCACGGCGTGGAAGTAGAGCGGGTCCATGCCGGTCAGAAAAATGTTCAGCCTGCCAGAAGGTACAAAGTCGAAATGGAGAGTCGAGACAAGCCACAGCCCCAAGAGTCAAACACAAGCGCAGCCGCCAGCCATCGCCTCGCAAGAGACGCTAGCGGCCCAGCGACTCTCAAGCTTCGTGCGTGTCTGCCTTCAGGCTCCGTCCTATCAGCGCTGACTCACGGGCAGAAGCCAGCACAGAGACGGTGCTGGCGCCGGCCAGGGACAGACAGAAGCCCCTTCCCATCATTCTTGCTTTTACCTGGAACCCAGGGGAGCCATGGCCACTGGAGAGGAACGGAAGCACGACACTGCACCCCTGTCTCAGCCAGGACAAGCCAGGCATGGACCAGCCAGGCACAGACAGGGTTCTCAGCCGGGGAGCACCGGGGACCGCGTCTCCAGAGTCTACACCTGGACGCCGCGTCCGCAGCAGCTCACATGGGATGTGGTAGCGGTGGGCCGTGTTAGCGACACTTGCTACCCCAGCTGCAGCTGAGACAGCACAGAGCAAACTCACCGGGAGGCTTTAGTATTTGTAGTATTTTTCTCAATGTTTATTTATTTATTTTGTGTGTGCATGTCTGGGAGAGAGGACGAAGTGAGTTCACGAATGCACGCCACTGTGCACACGTGGAGGTCAGAGGTCAGCTGTGGGAGTTGGTTCTCTCTCCCCACCGTGTGGGTCTCAAGCTCAGGTGGCCAGGCTGAGCAGCAAGCCGTTATCACTGGGCCTCTGGGTGGCCAGGGTTTGTGTTCGTAACACAGCCCCCCTTCCCCGCCCCCCCCGCCCCATCTGAGAGTCTGATTGTTAACACCATGAAAAAGCCAACTAAGAGAGAACCACAGACAGATGCTCAGCATCACAAACATACCTGCACAGCTCCAAATCACAGAGACACATCTACGGGTTCCCCTTAGTAAAGGGAAGAGTGTACCCAGCCAAGTCTGCAGAACACGGGTCCTCAGACCCCTAAGTGCTGCGGCCTTTAATGCAGTTCTTCGTGTTGTGGTGACCCCCAGCCATTATCCTAGTTGCTACCTTACGGACTTCCACAAACATATTGAGACGCGCACACCCCCACAAACGTGAAAGTGGAAAAGGGAGGTGTGTGCCCTTTGACTGGAAATTCTAATTCCAGAAATTTTCCATCATGAAATAATGATTTGTACACACATACACAAATACCTACACAACCTCATGGTGTTATTTATAAAATAAGAAGCTCTAAAACGTGTAAAAAGAGAGAGACAAACATTTGAGACAAAATGCTAACAAAATTTTCTAACACAACCTATCTGCTGTTGGAGGGCGTGCTGCTGAGGTTTGCGGCCTCCAAGACCAGACAGCCCCCAGCTCAGTGCAAGCGGGAGTCCCTTCCCCAGCCGGGCAGCACGCTCCTGCCTCATCTTGTTTGGAAGATGTCTCTGAACTGGAAGCCTGCTTACTGGAGAACAGCTTCTGATACCCCACCCACAGCCCATGACAATCAGGAACCCTGCCCCTGCTCAGGTGACAGGACCCAGGACCAAGCTGTCTAATGAAGTATACGGGGCCCTGGCTGCCTCCCTTCTCATACACATTCCCCTCACCCGTCCTCCGCCTCCCTGCAGCTGGTCCGGGAAGCCACTGTTCTGTAGTGTCCACGGCCGAGCGCGGCCCTCTTCCCACCACATTCCCTGCCCTCGTGGGCACTCCCATCCCTCCTCCCACCCAGGCAAAAGGAGACCCACAGCCTGTGAGAATAGAGGCAGGACCTCTGGTTCTGGAGCGAGATGGGTGCGCAGAAGAATGGGTGTGCACACAGAACAGGGTTCACTGGTGACGTTTCATAACTCAATGGAAGAGGGGCTGTGATCGATGCCACGCGCCCCACCTCAACAGAGACATTCATCACAGCAGTCTGCCGGCAAGCCTGATGGCCAGATGGATCTGCGGCCAGCACAGAGCGGGACTGATACTTGAGCGCCCTCCGGGACTGAGACCCCAGCGCCTGTCACAAGCCCCAGCGCCTGTCACTGATCTGCCCGATGTCGTTGCCAAGAGCTCAGATCCACACTTACACACAGGACAGAGCATCTGTGCGAGGGGCGGCCTACACTGGAGTACCAGTGTCAACACAGTGATGGGGCTACAACACGCTGGGCACAGAGACGAGCAGAGTGCAGATTAACGCGCTACACACTTTCGGCCCCGAGGGACTGACGCCTCCCCTGGAAAAGCTAACGTTCTCAGCCACTAACTGGGACGGACCACCAACAGAGCCAGGGAGCCACAGATCTAACAGTTCATCGCTCCATTCATTCAACAAGACTCGCTGGCCATTAACCACCTGAGGCAGTGCACAGACAAGAAGGGAAGAGACGGGTCCACTCCTAAAGGGTTAACGTGTAGAGCGGGGAAGGAGCATGCCAGCTAACCAGGAGCAGAGTGCAGCGATGGAAGGAAATGTTCTCCAGGTGGACAGGAGAGGCCAGTCCCAGGGGACCAGTGAGGGGCGGCCGGGCTCGGGAGCACCTTACACGCTGGGCAACAGCCCTTGGAACTGAAGTCTCACTCTCAGGAAGGTGGGTTTGGAGGCGTGGGGCACACCCAAGCCAGAGACGGTGGGCGGAAGTGAGCTGAGTGCAGGGTTGGGACGGCTTTGCTCTCCGTGTCTAGCACAGCCTCCTCGTGGCTGTCACACACAAACACTGAAGCAGGGTGTGCGGACAGGTGGGTGAATGAACCCAACACTGACCCCACACACTTACTCTACGTCCACGAGAGGGGAAGCAGGTGTGGTTGCGCTAGAAACTGACTATCAGCCACGCTAGAGCCGGGCCAGGCTCCTCCCGAAAACACTTCCCTCTCACCTTCACACCTGTTCTTCAATCTGCCAAAACGTTTACAGCAGGTATCTGCAAGCATTTGTAACTTATCTCGAAATATTGGGAGACTTGACACCTCCAGGCTGGCCGTGCTACACGGAAACATGTGGGTGCCTGCTTCATTAGGACAATCGTCCACAGTTAGCCACGGCCTCCGCCAGTCTCCGGTGTGCCAATGAAAGCCAGTCTTTGCCATGGCCAGGATTTTCCCCTTAGTAAAGGCGACAGTGGATTGTTTCCTGTGTCTCTATTTAGGATCACAAACGGGAAATAAAAATACCGTCAGAATGACTGTTGTTTAAAGAAAAATAAGGTGTCTTCCCAAGGGAAGGCATTACCACGTCCCTAAGATGTAAAGTACTACGAGCCAAAGGTCATGGCTCCGTCCTCAGGGAGGCAGGGCTGATACCCCCACAGCTGAGAGTTCAGCCATTAGAGAAGTACCAAGGTGGTGTCAGCTGGACAGGGCAGTGCCATGGACGTTACCAACCCGGCGGGGTGGACAGTCACTCAGGGGACAGGGGCTGGGCTTGTCATGACACCGTTTCCTGACAGGGTCGAGTGGGTGTCACTCACCCAGAAGAATGAGGAAGATACAGGGAGATCCCAGGAGAACCAGCAGGAGCCTGCCTGCCTCTGCTTCTTCCAGACTGGCACCCCAGCCTCCTCGGCCCTTCCGGGAGGACCTGCCCGGCCTCATCAGGGCTGGGACTGCCAAAGCCTCTAGCTTCAGAGCTGGGCAGCTCCAGGGCGCTCAGCTTTGCCGATGAACAGGAGGCCATAGCCAGCAGCCCCGCCATGAGGCCCAGCCTGTAAATCTCATTTATACTGTGTGTGCATTAGGGGTTCAGGACACCTAGAAGCCCAACACAGCCGGCAAGCATCTAAACACAGGGCCTGGATGACCCAAAGTGCCCTCAGGGACACAGCAACAGTCCTGTAACACCACCTGGCTGAGCAGTGTCTGGGGTCGGGGTCACCCCGGGAGTACCTCCACGATGGCACTCCATCAAGTTCCCAAGGCTCCTTAACAACTGTCCTCGGGAGTTACGAGCACTTTCCCAGAGATTTAAGAAGCTAATTCTCTCCATCACTGAAATCCATTGCACTGAGCACACAATAGATTCTAAAAGAAATCTGTTGAACAAACAAATGAATCTAAATTATCCTGGAAGTCAGAAAAGCCCATCTTTCCCTTTCAGCTCGAAGACTCTCTCATTTTGTTTGGCTTAGTCTTCATTTCTCATTTAGAGCTAGGATAAGCAGTAGAATTTTCCCCCCTGAAATAACCTTAACAGCTATCTCCGGCTGTCTGCAAACCTGAGCTTGATGAAATCCCTTCCTCTTCTGAACCTCCTGCTTTCCTGTGGAGCTGACCAGGAGACCAGGGCATGAGCTCACAGCACCTGGCTTGGCTGTTCTCCAAGACGGCCACCTCAGGTCCCAGGAACTCACGTCAAGTCCCTGACACCAAGGAGCAAAGGCAGAAGGGTGCTAGCTCTCTCCTCCCTCTCACAGCCAGGGCCCTCCGGTGAGCTCTCACTCCTTCCAGGTCCCTTAAAGTCCAGGGAATGAGGAAAAGCAAAACTTTAATCAGCATGCATCTCCAAGAGAGACGTGTGCTGGGGGACACACAGGGCCCGTTCACAGGCCTCTGTACTTCAGTCTGACGCTCCAAATCCAGGAACGAGCCACGTCTGGACCTGGGCCAGACGGGAGACTTTCCACAGTGGTAGCTCCTGTATACTCCTGGGCGGCGCCCCCGCCACCACCACCCACACACACATCACGCATGCACACACACAGAGACACACATCACATACACACACACACATGCCACACATGCACACAAACAGACATACACACAGACAGACAGACAGACACACACACACACACACACACACACACACACACACACACACACACGAGATTTCCCCGGTACATAGGTCAAGCAACACTCTAGACCAATGTCTCTGTCATTCAGCATAAGGATCCGCCCACCCCATGACCTGTGCAGCCCAGCTCCTCCTCCGAGCTCGGGACTTGTCTCTGCTGCCCGTCATGGAAATGTTTCCCCCATGTTTGGCCTTCAGGCTCCTAGACTCAGACTTGTGCAACCTGGGGTTCCCTCCCAAACATGTGAGAGGCCTCGCCAGATGTTCCTCTGCGCATGCGCAGAGAGGAGCCGGCCTCAGCTTCCCCAAGGAGCCAGTGAGGGACAGCTGGGCTCACCCAGGAGAGGCAGCCAGGCTCGGGAGCACCTTACACACCGGGCTCACCCACGTGGGGGTGAGGGGCGGGATGGGGGCGCGCCAGCATGGTGAAGTCTCAGGAGGGTGGGTTTGGGGGCGTGGGGCACACGCAAGCTACAGAGACAGTGGGCAGAAGTGAGCCTTTCCTCTCAGGAATAGCTGCAGTGGGGAGGGGCAGGGGCACAGGGGGGCAGGGGCGCAATGGGGCAGGGAACACAGGCAGCTATGAATTCTCAGATGTGAGCTGCACTGTACCAAGGACAGTGTGATATTGTATCTCCCTAAACTAGGCCTCCGTGAGGTACCAGTGTCAACAAACTGGTGCAATCTTCCGCTAAGACTCCCTGCCTCCATCTCAAGACAATGGGATGCATGTGAGTCTGAGACCTGCACCCAGGCAGGGGATTAGCAGAGCGATGAGACAGGGGTCTCAAAGCTCAGCTGAAGGCACACAGGGCTGGCAGGCTCAGCAGGAAACTCCGCATGCTCAGCAGCAAGCATTCTTTTCCAACACAGAACTCAACCAGGAAAGGGGGAGAAAGGAAGTACGACCCCTTCATCACTCATGTGTGTTTGTGCATATGCACAAGTATGCAAATTCATTTAGGTGTGTGCATTTGAAGAAGAACCTCAGCTGCTATTCCTCAGTACCACCCCGATTTTGAAACAGATCACCAGGTCAGCTGGGCCTGTCAGCCAGCCAGCCTCGGGAACTTGCCTGTGTCCGTCCCAGTCCTGCTAATAACACAGTACGGCTACTATGCCTGGCCTTTTAAAACAAAAATAGAAACAAACCAACAAATGGGTCCTCGTGCTTGCCAGGCAAGCATTTTACCTTCTGAGCTATCACCCCAACTCCGTCATCACCCGAACTCTCCTGGGAGTTCACAGCCCAGCAGAACCCCTGAACAGTCCCAGCCTCCTCTTCTGTTTTCACTTCCCCTCCTCCAGCTACCCTGTGACTCTCAAACGCTTGGCTTGGGAACGGTTTCCATGGTCATCTTAGATCATTCAACCAATGAGTGACACGTGGTTCAGTTTGTTTTCCCCTCTAAGGTAGGGCCTACAGGCCCCAGTCATTCTGGGTCTCGTCTGCATTCCCTCCAGTTCTAGAGACAAATGAGCACAGCATCATGTCACCACCTGAAGAAGCAAACTCTGCAACCGGCCAGCTCTGACTGGATGCCACCATAAGAGAGCCGTTCCCCAGGAAAGGTGCCAACCACCAGCACTGACTCCTTGGCACTCTGGGTAATGACAGACTAAAGGGAAAGTCTCTAGAGGGAGGAACACTGGGGAGAGGAAGTCTGCAGAGCACACAGAAAAGAGAAAATGTTCAAGAAGAGAACGTCAAGAGAGAATTGGCAAGTAACTGAAGAGCCCGAGGCCATGTATCTTAGTTGGAATTGCAACTGGGCTTTAAAGGCCTTTCTTTACGAAGGTGCACTCTCTCCCACACCTGGACGACTGCAATTCTTCAGGGCCTACCCACAGTCAAGGAATAACCTAAGCCAGGCAGAGTTCTGCCAGGGCTCCTAACTCCAAATATCAGCCATGGTTATCCCCAAAGCATCGAGCATTTGGAGAGCTGGCTACAAAACTGAGGCTTCCTTCCCCCATCTCTCTCTGGTCCTCCGACTCTAGAACACCTTGCACTGAAGGGGTTATGAAGGAAATCAATCGCTGCACCTTCGGAGTCTGATAAGAACAAAACTCAGGACCAAGGGGAGCAAGCCATGCCTGCAGAAGGCCCGGCTCAGAGCGGCGGGGCGGCCGAAGCTTCCGGGAAGTGAGCAAAGTCTGGGCTCAGGGCTTTACTTGGGCATCATTATTTGGCCCATTTGACTGACACAGGGCTGAACCCAATCTGCAGCCCCTTCCCCTCTTCAAATGAGCAGCAGAGCTGACTTCAGGAAGCTCCAAGCCCAACCCTCTAATCATTACGTTTTTAGCACCACCAACTCCATGTGGGGCCTAGCTGTGGTGAGCCCGTCAGTCCACGTGAATAATGTGAAATTCCTCACGCTGAGAAATCCCAAGGTTTAGAAAGGTTTGTCTGAAGGAACCCAAGTCCAACACCACTGAATGTAGGTCACTGCACTGAAGCAAAGGACGTTATAGCCCAGGCTAGAGCAAAGGGGGATGCAGCCCAGGCTAGTTCCTTTGACAGGACCTTGAGGTCCTCGTGCTTCGTTCATTTATAGAAAGCAGGAAGGGCCTCCCCACGAATGGATCCACAGTGGGAGAAGGAAGGAAAGCCCACTCTGGGCTCCAGCCTTGAACTTGCAAGGCAGCTTTACTCACAATGTTTGTTGCAATGAGTCATTCTCTGGTTCAAGGCCTCGGCCACATTGTCAATACCGGGCCCTCACCAGGGCTCCTCTCAGACATCCTGTTGCTGCCCTGTGTCATGGAGATCCTGAAGCTTTGGATCTGCAGGACCAGCCTTTCCATATACTCCAGCAGTTCACAGATGTGTTGGATGTTGGAGTGGGTTAGCTCAAGTCCTGGGTTTGGGTATGGGTGGTGGCTGAACTGGGTTTGGGCC
Organism: Psammomys obesus; assembly: GCF_907164565.1. NCBI lineage: Eukaryota > Metazoa > Chordata > Mammalia > Rodentia > Muridae > Psammomys > Psammomys obesus. The sequence goes on along the minus strand of NW_026590061.1, from coordinate 1,046,234 downwards.
TGGGTGCTGGCTGAGCTGGGTTGGGTTTGGGTACAGGGGGTAGCTGAGCTGAGCTGGGTTTGGGTATGGTATGGGTGGTGGCTGAGCTGAGCTGGGTTTGGGCCTGGCTGGTGGCTGAGCTGAGCTGGGTCTGGGTATGTGTGGTAGCAGAGCTGGTCAGCCTGCCAGCTCTCCTGCACCCACACTGCCTGGGGGGGGGGGGGGGACTCTCCAGCACTGCCTCAGCAGGGGAGGAGCAGAGCATCTTTCCTGCTCTCATGCCCTCGGGCCTGGCTCACCTGGCAAGGTCAGCTCTCCCCCTCTCATGACCTCAGGCCAGGATTTTTGTTGTTGTTTTGTTTTTCCCATACTGCTTTTACCACCTCCAATCCTTACTTTCCCTGCCCATGTCTCCATCACAGAACATCCTAGGTATCTCAAACACCCCAGGCCATCTTCACTTGTTGTCCAGAGTGGGCAGAGAGCAGCCATCCTTGCAGAGACCGACTACCTTACAGTCTCAAAGAGGGCAGATAGGCAGCAGGCCCAAGAGGGGCACTTCAGGTTCTCTGGTGCAAGGCATGTAGCGAATGCTTGCGCTTTCTCAGAGCTGGCGAGCACCGTGACTAAAGATATGAACTACTGGTAAAATCTGTCATTATCAAGCATTAGCGAGTTTCAGGCCCCACAGCCACGCATATTAACATATTCTATTTTTTAGCTCTGACATTTCAACCACCCACTTTACTCTTATGACTTATGTGATCATCAGAAGCATTCAGGAAAACTTTAGAGCAAACAGTGATCTAAGAGCCTAAACGTGGAAGGAAAAGAGTTTAAGGTCTGTACTTAGCCTCACCTTCCCCATGTCGGTGCTGAAGACCCCGGGGCCTTTGCTGAGTCAGGCTCTACTCGATGACTGAATGGAAATTTCCACAGGAGCTTCTTCCCAAGAGGATGAAATGAAAACGCTAAGTACCTTTTAAATCAATCGAAGCAGGTTTCAAGGGGCAGTTATGGGCACTGTGGCCTTTGGTTCTGTGTCACTTCAGTATCTACAGGGAAGCTTAATGCATTCCTTCTGGTTTCAGAGGTCGTGACCAGGGACTGAAAAGACATTACATCCTTCGCTGAAAATGGATGCGACTGGAGGCCAGAAAAGACTAACATCAGATGTCTCCTCTCCTAGGGGTTGTCATGGATCACGGTGGGCCTCTTGGATTAGCTGTCAGAGCTCAGGAGCTTTGATAGGAGGAGGAAGTACAGCATCCATGACCCCTGTGCTCGAGGCGTTAAGACCGTAGTAGAATCTCAGAAATCGACTGTCAAGCTGAAGAGAACTAAATATACTCCGAAATAAACACGACAGGCATGCAGGCACTGGTGAGTGCCCGGGACCAGTACCCCAGGGGCACACACCCATCAGTAACTAGGAAAACGCCCTCAGGCTGAGTACAGCCCAACACAAGGAGGCATTTTCTCAACTCATGTTCTGTCCCTCCCAGGTGACTCTAGCTTGTGTCAAGATGACAAAAAACAAACAAAAACCAGCCAGCACACCAAGCCACTGATTGATCCACACCAAATACAGTGCATCTCCCTCCCTTCCTGCAGGCTCGGGTTACATAGGTCTAACTAGGCATGGGAGCTCATTAAATCGTGATCTCAGCACTTAGGAGGCTGAGGCAGGAGGACAACTGGGCTATACAGTGAATCTCAAGCCAGGCTGAGCTACAGAGAAAGAGCCTGTCTCAAGAAACAAGTAAAAGACCCAAACCCAAAGCAACCAACTGATAATAGTAACAAAACAGGAGGAGGGAGGGGAAAAGCTGTTAAAAGTGTCTGACGCTTCCAGGACTCGGCTTCTTCTGCTGCACTGGAACACGGGGTTCCTCGGGGAGGGTGGCTACCGCAGTGACCCTGGCCGTGGGCACAGGAGGAGCTGGGCTACTTTCTCTTACAAGCCACACCCTGTCGTTCTCTGGACTCACAGCTCAACTGGCCCATTAAAAGGGGGCGGGGAGAGAGCTTTGGGTCTCTATTTGCTTTCTATTGTGATAAACACCTCAGCCCCCTCTCCCGAGACCCCAAAAAAACTAGGGAGAAAAAGCTTTATTTGCGTTACATGTCTGGACCGGGGTCCATCATTTCAGGGAGTCAAGGCAGGAGCCTGGAGGCAGGAAGTGATGCGGAGACAGGGGAGAAGAGGCTCACTGATGCAAGCCTGCCTGCCCACCCTGCTGTCTCACACAGCCTAGACCACCTGCCCAGGAATGGCTCCACCCACAGTGGGCTGGCGCCTCCCACATCAGCCATTCGGCAAGGAAAGGCCCAGCAGGCCTACCTCTGGGCCAATCTGATGGAAGCCTCGTTTTCTCAGTTGAGCTTCCCTCTTCCTAGAAGACGCTCAGGTCAAGTTGACAAAATCCAATCAACCAACCAACCAATCAAACAAACGACAAAACCTCAACCTCCCAGCACTCTCTCACGGCAACCCACACAGTGGGGAGCAGGAGTCTGAGGCATTTGCACAATCAGTGAACACCCAAAGAGACTGCATATCATTTCTTTCCCCGCTCTGCCACCCTGCCAATTCCCCCTTCTTTATGACCCCCGCGGGATTGCGGGGGAGGGGGGTGGCGTTTAAGCCAAGCTAGTGATGTAAGATATAAGAGGTGGGGTAGCCACAGCCTCCCTCCCTTCCTGCCCTGCCCTGCCCTGGCGGAGTTCCTATGAGGAACTATGAAAACACTTGGACAGCCTGCACCTTTCACTGAGGCCTCCGGCAGGCATTCAGCCCTGGCCCTTTGAGTGGAAACTGCTCGGCCAGGGCCCAGGGCAGGCTCCAGGGCTGTAGCCAGTCTGCACAGGGAGCGCTGCGAGCTTACCCGCCCTCAAGTTACTCAGCAGCCTCACCCAGGCCAAGAGAACGCCCGGCGCCCGTCCAGTCCTAGTTTTACGATAAAAACAAACGAAAACCACACTTGGGAAATGAAAGGGGCCGAGAAACTCTGCATCCAAGGCTTCACTTGGGTTGAAAACCAAGACAACTTTCCAAAGACTAACGCTGTTATAAAGCATCCCTTTCGGAGCCAGACTAAGCTTTTTTTACCCTCTTTAAAAGGATTACGCGAGAAACAACTGCTGGGTTTCCTTTTCCCAGCCATGGGCCGCCTCTCCTGAAGGCCCTCGCTGGCTGTTACTTCGCCAACTGTCCCCAGATATCAGCGCCATCAACTACAGCTCCTGTGACAGGCTAATTCGGAGCCGATGCCCCAAGAGCCGCTGTGTGCTGCGCGCTCTCGCCAGCCCACAAGCCAAGTTACGCTGACTGGGGTTCAGCCCTTCGGTCCCCACCGGTCTCTCCCGGAATTCTAAGTTCAGGCAGAGAGCCCACCCTACACACGCGTGCTCCCGGCCCGCGGCTACCGCCTCGCACAGAAACGCTGAGTCACGGCTCTGGGGCCGGGGAGGGGCCCCCTGCGCTCGGCGGGGTGCCGGGGTGCGGGACGGGACGCAGAGGCTCCGGTCAGGGAGGCCGAGGGCGCAGCGCCGGTGCTCGGAGGAGCGTGCCTGGACCCGCTCGCCAGCCCCCGCCGGGCACACTCAGCCTGGAGACTCCACGAGGGGGCCGGAGCGAGAGGTCAGGTCAGCCCTGAACCCCGGGAACGCGGCAGCGAGCGCACCGTCTCCGTGTGAACTCGGGGCCAGCCCCGCATCACGGGGAGCCGGGAGCGCGGGGCAGCGCAGGGCCGTCCCCGAGCAGACCGTGAGAACCCGGAGCTGACCCGGGGAGAGCCGAGGAGGGCCAGGGGGAGGCGGGGCAGAGCCGGGAGCAGCCGGGGCAGAGCGAGAACCCAGGCAGCCCGACAGGTCCCGGGGCGGGCGGAGAGAAGCCCGCCGGGCTGCCCCGGCGGAGCGCTGCGCAGAGCGGGAGGGAGGCGGGGGCGCGGGGCACCCACCATCGGGCGCCCCGAGGACCCGGGGAGACGGGAGAGACAGGAGCGCGGCACAGGAGCAGGCGGGGACCGGGCGGAGCGGCAAGCACAGGAGGGAAACCTGGAGGACCCGGCGGGTGGCGAGAGGACAGAGCGGGGAGCGCCGGGCTAAAGGGGGGCAGCCCGGGGGGGCGCAGGGGGCAGCCCGGGGGGACGCAGGGGGCAGCCGGGGGGGGGCGCAGGGGCAGCCGGAGGGGACACAGGGGGCGGCCGGGGGGGGCGCAGGGGGCAGCCGGAGGGGGCGCGGGAGCCGCCGGCAGTGCCCCGCGGCGCAGCCCTCCTCCAGGCACGGCGTGCGGACGCGGCGCGCGCGGGCTCACCTGAAGGACAGCACGCACAGCGGCCGGTAGGACTTGTGGCTGGCGCCGTCCGCCAGGCCCTTGCCCCAGAAGTCGTTGGCGAAGACGGCCCAGCGCAGCGGGGCCCCGGGCCGCACGTCGGGGTTGTTCACGATGGCCCACACGTCGTCGTGCACGAACTCGCCGCGCAGCGAGCGGCCGTAGCACAGGCAGC
>NW_026590061.1:992090-1041344 GCF_907164565.1 Psammomys obesus | reverse complement strand
GCCCGCTCGCGCGCCTCCGCCCCCCGCATCCCGGGACCCGGGGTCCCCGACACCTGGCCTCCGCCGAGGAGCGCCGCGGCCCGGGCGGCCGGGGCGCGCGCGGGTAGGAGGGGGCGCGGCGGGGCTGGGGGCACGCGGGAAGGCCGCCCGGGGGCCCGGGGCACGCCCGGCCGCTTCCCCGGGTCCGTGCCCAGCCCTCCTCGGCTGCAGAGGGCCAGGGCTCCGCCGCTCCCGGCCGCGTAGCAGGTGCCCAGTCCGCGCCCCACACCTCTCTGCCGGGAGGACACCGGCAGGACAGCGAGGGCACAGGCCCCGGGCTCCACCCGCTGAGCCCCAGACCGGGGAACCCACGCCGCTGTCCCTTCCCCAAAGCCGAGGGGCGCATCCCGGACTGGCCGCCTGCCTCGCCTCTCGGTTGCTGCTGCTTATAGTAAGCCCTGGGTTTGGTTTTTATTTCCGTACAGGCTGCTCGTCCTTTTGTTTTTTTTCTTAAACTCTTAAGCAGCGACAGAGGCGCCCAGCACATGACTTCGGGCTTTCTTTTGGTTTTGGTTTCGACACTCTTAGGCTGTGGGCCAGGCAGGCCTCGAGTCCTGGAAATGCCCCTGCCTCAGCGCCCAGGACCAGCTGCTTCACCTGCTGCGTTCCTGGATCTCTGTTGCCTCCTGGTTACCGCATGTGAGACTGCCCAGGCAGTGTCAATACAGATGAAAACTGCAGCCCGCCCTGGCGCTGCCTGCGGCTCAAACTTCCTGTCTCTCTGCAAACTGCTGTACTTTTGAAAGCAATCACAGTATGCAAATAATGAGGTATTCCAGAGAAACACTGGATTCCTCTAGTATCGGAGAGCCCATTAATTCTTTCACGCCACTTGTGGCTTTATTACTGACATGAGCTGAGATTTCATACACCCAGACCACAAACCTCAAAATAAAGTCACCATTAAAATAGACAATAACCTTTGACAAGAAAGAAAGACATAAAGGAGAATTTGTTCTCCCAGTCTCCCAGTGGCTCCGGAATTCTCAGGACCTGACACTTACCAGCGGTTCCCTGGCTGACAGGGACCTAGTCCAAGACAGGATCTTTTTTGCTCCTTTGATGTCGCATTTATTGTTGGCTTTTCTTGCTGAATTAAAATTAATGAGAGAGAAACAGAGCTGAAATTTTGAGCCCCAACGACAGCTTTGTGGGAACATAGGCCCCTCAGTGGCGGCCCTGGCAGAGCACACACTTGTGTCTTTTTCTTCCTCTGTAGTAATAAAAAAAGGAAGGTAGGTTTCACCTGGTGCACGCTGTGCTAAGGAAGATGGAGACACAAAGCTACTCAAGTACTCTGTGTGTGCGTGTGTGTGTGCGTGTGTGTGTGTACACGTGTGTGTACGTGTGTGCGCTGAACAAGTGCCGTCTAGGGCCAGTGTCTGAAACCCAGACTCTTAAGAACGGTTCTATGGCAGCTCACTTCCTCACAGCACTCCCGGCCTCTGCACTCATCACTGCAGTTTGGGGTTTGGGCTGAAGCTGAGTCAGTTGTCAGTGACAATGATCTGGATGGAGGGGAGCAGACCAGGGGCTCTGGAGAGAGGGGAGACACCGAGGAGGCTCGGCACATGAGCTCAGCACAGGGCATCCAGGCGCAGGCTGTCTCAGGGCTCCTGACATTTTAACTGTCTTTGCCTCCGATGATGGATTTGGAGTTCATTCCGAATCGAGATGGCCCAGCCCAGAGCTCCCCAGTTTGGCCGTGTGCGAGCCATCCCCTGCACAGAATTTGGTCCTCCTGAAGCTCCAGGAGGCTCCAGCTGGGCCACTGTTTGGGTTGCCTGCGGTTCCATGGGTGGGAAGCTGTGCCACCGTCAGTGCCCGACACATCATTCAAAACATGAACTGTGAACCCGGAGCAGCTGTAGGAAGATTGTCCCGGCGCCTCCACATTCCCTGCCGCAGAGTGCTGTGTCAGAGAGCAGGTGCCATCAAGCTGGCTGCTCCTCTCTCAAGGCACAAAACACCCATCTCAGCTAATAAAGGGCGCAAAGGAAATTAGATTTAATGTCTCCCTACTTAGTCTCCAATTATTGCTAAGAGCTTGGTAATTGCAGGAATGCTACCTTGTAAGATATCGGTGTCCACCCACAGCTATCTAAAACGAATGTCCCCAGAAGAGCCGTGGAGGCTCAGAGCCGTTCGCAAACATCACAGGGACAGGGCTCCCGGAAAAATCAGCCACCAGAAACTAAGCAAAGGCGAGTCAGTACTTTAATAAAACAGCTTTCGAATGAACTGCAAAGAGTCTGTGCTCGGCCGAACCTCGGGAGGCTCCATAAGCTTATCCTAGGACCCTAGACTGTGTGCACTTCCCGGTAAATCCAGTTTTAAGATGAGACCCCTTAAAGCTGAGGATCCTGAAATGTGACCAGCCTTACATCACCATCCAGTCCGTAATTTCCGACCACCCTGACTTCAGGGTAATCCCAGGAGATCAGTTTAGCCAGAGTCTTCCTATCCCTGGTGCTTTTCCTGACGCTGTGATAAAACAACTTAGTGGCGGAAGGATTCATTGGGGCGACTGACTTGAGATGCAGGAACGGCTTTTCTTCCTGGTGGGAAAGGCCCGAAGGTGGAAGAAAGGCAGCAGGAGCCGGCTTGCACCCCAGATGAGCAGGGTCAAGGCCCCGCTGGCCACTTCAGCCAGGACGGCCCCCTCCTAGCATGTCACAGCCTAACCCTTGGGGACGTTTTGCATTCAGAGCATGGCGGGTCTTGACTCCGGCGTGGTGCTCTAGCAGTGTCCTGTCCACCCACACCCCTCGCATGCACACTTGGCTCCAGAACGCCAGCCCCCCGCTGACTCGGCTACTCCCAGGGCTCAGCCTGGTCTTCCCACAGCAAGGTCTGGCTGCCATGGTTCTGTGCCTGTCACCGTTATCTTGGAGCTGGTCAGCCTGACTGCTTCAACACGCATAATCCAATAATGTGTTTTTACTGGAATAAAGACCACTGTGAGTTTTTTCCCTGCTAACAGGACTCCCTAATCAGGTACGTTATATACAGGGGACAAAGTGCGATGTTACAAAGGCAGAAATGTAGCTAAATGATTGACAACAAAACTTAAAAATATTAGTTTTTTGATGTCTAGTAATTTAAATATGTTAAATGTTTTCTCTTCTTCAGCCCTCTGGGCAACAGGCAACCTGAGCTCCCAGACTGGCCCATCGCCTAGCCAGGTAGGTGTGGGCATCCTGGGGTGTCACATGTCTGGGATGGTGGCTATGGTTTTCCTGGGTCTCCGTATTTTCTGCAGACCTTCAGCATTCACATTCAGATCGGGAGGGAAGGCTGTGCCATTCCCCGAGGCTTGGGGATCTCTGACATGTGCTCTCACTCGGGACTTCACACATATGTGCCTCCATGACTGACACACCTGTCACCTCTCATATGCTGGCTGTGACAGTTCAGCTTCAGCGTCCTGTTCAGAGACAGTTCAGCACACTTCTGTGCTGTGAGATTGGCTCCCAGTGTGAAGCCATATCTGAGGGGAGGAACCTTTAGGACTCGGGGTCCAGATTGGGGGTGGAATCCATGGGCCATTCCCTCAGGGAGGAGTGGCCCCAGCCCCTCTTCTGTTCTTCCGTAAGGTGAGGGGCCTTGTCCCTCCACACACTTTCCAGGCAGTGGGGACCCCTGGCTGGGGGCTGCAGCATGGAGAAATGACACAGAAACAAACTTCCTCTTTAAAGTCCGTTGTCTCAGACAGCGGTGGCCTTGCGCCCAGCTTCAGGCAAGGTCAGGAGGCCTTCTGTACCAGCTGCTACTCAGCTTGACCTATCCAGGTGCCTGAAGCCACAGCCTGGAATGAATGCCCTGGCCATCGAGGAGAAGACTGACTAGAGAGCTTCAAACTCCTGCCACACACTGAGTAAGCATCCTCGTAAGACAGAAAAGATGCCCAACAGAAAAGAGCAAGTGTTACACACACATTTTGATCTTACACTTATAAATCGAAATGCTACTTTCAGTTTCTCAGACACTCCACAAGTTACACAAAATGTCAGAAGCACTGAAATGCCAGTGTATTTACACTTGAAATTAAATTCAGAGTTACACGGAACAAGGTTGTATGAAGAGTGAGATCAGGTTCATGAGCTCTATACAGACTTATATTCTGAGGTGGTTTATGAGACTTTGGCCCAGATTGCGCGGCCTGTAACACATTCTCGGCAGCCTCTGTAACCACTCGTCAGAAAGAAGTATCTCAAAGTCAACGATAATTTTAAATGTCTCCTGGTCGTGATATTGATCATACATCAATCATCAGGTACATCTTGTGCTACAGAGGTGATTACCCAACACGAAGACATACTAAGAGCCTCACAGGCGTGCTCCACGGCGGGGGGGGGGGGGGCTCCATCTGTAAATGAGGTCAGAGCTTGTGAATAATATGGTGAGCAGAGACACAGCGGCAGCGTGAAGAGACCTTCCCAGAAGCTTCTACCTTCAGCACAGAAAAGAACTTCAGGAGGGGTCAGTGGGAACCACAGCTTGAGTTTATTAAGAGATTTTAGCATAGGCTTAAGCACAGGCTCTAATGAAACAAGAGGCAGACGAGCTGGGGAGATGGCTCGGAGGTTAAGAGCACTGGCTGCTCTTCCAGAGGTCCTGAGTTCAATTCCCAGCAACCACATGGTAGCCCACAACCATCTATAATGAGATCTGGTGCCTTCTTCTGGCCTGTAGGTGTACATGCAGGTAGAACATTGTATACATAATAAATAAAAAGAATACACACACGCACACACACACACACACACACGAGGGCAGCACCTAAATGTCTTACCAGAGGCCATGTATGTGAGCTCTGAAGTTAGTCTTTAAAGGATCTTAGGAATCTCTTCCCTTCCTTCTTCCCTCTCCGTACATGGGCCCGTAGGGTGGCTCCTGAGGTAGCTCAGGTAGCATTACAGCTAGGGCCACATACTTTCTGTAACTACAAAGAAAGTTTATAGTTTTGTTCATGAAATTCCCAGAAAACTGCAGATTTATGGATTTGAAAGGAGTTAAGAGAAAACTTCAAGGTCCTGTGTGTGAAAGCTTTAAGTGTGGTTCATTGCTATTTTAACATTCTTGTTTGAAACTGTTTCTTCATAAAGGAAATATCATCTCTTTGTCAGCCACCTTCGCAGCAAATGCTGCTAACCATGCTGAGCTATTTCCCCTCAGCTGCTGAGCAACGGAGCCTACCTATTCTCCTGAATGTCCAGTTTCCCTATTCTCGTTGATTGTTTTCATTTTTAAAACTTAGCTTTTGATAAAGTCCGCATTTGTTAACTGGCTTATAAATGTCTTCAGAATTTCAGAGTCAGTTTGTGCGGCAGCCCTCAGCTTGACTGTGCTCGCTGTCAGACAGAACATGATTGGCTGCGGTTGGCGCTGCACTTTTCTAACTCTGAGTTGAACAGTGAATGTTGGGAGGCTACTGTATCTGTGAAGAAGGAACATTCTGGCCTTGGCCCTTGGCCCCCGGGGAGGCTCTAGCCGGTTCTGCCTGATGTCCTCTGCTGGTGGTTCAATGCTGGACCATCTAGCATGGATCAAGGTGAGGCACTGGATCACAGAGTCTGAGTTCTGACCTCCAGGGAGGCTAGGAACCAGTGTTCGGGGGACCCAGAGATGACAGCCAGGGGCTGTCAGGATTGTTGGGGCTCGAGGCTTTCCAACTTCCTTTCTGTCAAAAAGCGGGGTGAGGGAGGGGACATTCCATGTCCATCTCTAAAGGCAGCTATGGCTAACAGGCCAGGAAGGGAGCTATTCCAAAGGCTGCTGTGTCACAGGGCCCTCAGCACACAGAGACCTCAGCACACAGGGCCCCACACAGAGACCTCACCACACAGAGACCTCACCACACAGGGCCCTCAGCACACAGGGCCCCACACAGAGCCCTCACCACACAGCCCCTGCCTACCTCGTGTTTCCTCCCCTCTTTCCAGACCCTCATCCTCCTCTTTCTCTGCTTCAAGGTGGTATATGAGCAGGAAGCAGCTCAGCGTGAGGGCCTGGGCTTGAGTCCCAGCGCCCACGTGCTTGTACATGTGTTGGGGGGGCTGTGGGAGGGGTACTATGTGTACATACGCATGTGATGGTCACAGGAGGCCTTTCGCAGTCATTCCTTAGGTTTGACACACTTTGTTATTCCTGACTGTCTCACTGGCCTAGGACTCACCAATTTGGCCAGCCTGGGCACTGCGCCCTGGTACACACCTGTCTGCCTCTCCCATCCTCACTCCTCAGACTTCAGATGTGTGTCACTATGCATGTTCTAAAGGACCCAAATCAGGTGCTCAAGGTCACAGGCATTGACTCCGCCAACTGAACGATCTCTGAGCTTTTGTGAGTGCCTTTTAACAAAGGGTTTCTAATGACCCCACCAAGAGCAAAACTAGCAGCAGACACCGACAGACCCCTTCTCTTTCCCCACCGAGATTCTCTAGGAAGAGTTTTTAGAATAAACAAAGCTAAAACTTCAATAAATGCTCCCTTCCAACCTGGAGTGGCTACGTGAGGCGAAGCCAAGCAAGCCTGAGTCGGTAGAGGACGCAGCTTAATCCCAGAGGCTGTTGGGAAGGAGCGAACACTCTGTGAGGGCTGAGAGCTGGGTTGGTCTGCATAAAACATTCATCGCACCCATCAATATTAAGTGTGTTTTGTCCCACTTTGCTCAGTCCAGCTTTGTTTTACTGTATCAATTTAATGCTACCTCACCTTACATTTTATTAAATTACAGAAATGATGTAGTTAGAAATGACCCCCTCAGAAGGTTCCAGGGCCCACCCTGCTCACCGGTGCCCTTCAGCAGCTTCAGCAGCTTCAGCGACATCATTGTGGAGCCTGATGTAAATTAGGACGAGGGGGCCCTTGTTTCCCAGTTACGGAGGTCACCACTGTGACAGATAGCGGAGCAAAGATCTCTGCCAGATGTGCAAAGGAAGAATAACTCTAGGGCAGTGGAGTCTCTTCCTTTGAGACAAGATCTCATGACACTAAGGCTGGCCTCGGGGCCAATATGTGACTAAGATGACCTCAGATGAGTGACCTCATGCCGCAGCCTCCTAAGAGCTGGGATTACAGGTGTGCACCACCATGCTGGTTGAACGTGGGTGTCTGTGCCTGTCAGGCGAGTATTTTAGCAGTAAGCCACGCCTGGTTCTCCGTCACAGCTCAGCAGTCAGTGTGTCTGAGCTCTGAGCTCAAATCCCCCTTCCCAGTCTGCTGATGGTGGAGGGGCTTGTAGGAAGAAGAAAGATGCTGCATGCTGGGCGAACGGTGAGAGGGGGATTTTACCCCATGAAGCCGGGCTGCTGCCGACTTCTGCAGGCCAGGCCTGGAGGCTTCTGCCCACAAGCAAGCCAAGCAGTCAGAGCCCGGAGTGGCCAAGCCGTAGCCAGTTTCCACGGGAGCCTTCACCCGCCAGCGGCCGCCTCCCAGCACTGAGCCTGCAGAGCGTTAGGATCACAGTAGGTGTGCAAGGCCAGGCCTGAGACCAAGGGAGCGCTTGGCCTTGGCACGGGCAGAATTAACGAGCTTGGGGAACAGAGGACCCATTGAGGTTCCCACCTAAGTCAGCGTCTGGCTTTCTGTGCCTTCCCCGAAGGAGCCCGTCAGGAGTTTATCGCTGCTGGAAGTGGTGGTCACATCTGGAGACAGTCCCCTGGGAATAACTGTCGGCCAGCCTTCCTCACTGAGCTGCTCATCTTACTTTGTGGACTGTTTTCCCACATGTGAATGAGTGGAAAGAGAGAGAGGTGACCTTTCAGACGCGCTGTAGCTTATGAGAACTGCAAATGTCTCAGATTCGTTGTTCAGCACGCTTCTCTTTTTCTTTGCTTCTTTCTATGGTAGTTTTAATTGATTTCGGTCTTTACCACTCCGGATGAGAGCAGAATACTGTGTGTGTTCTGAGTCCAGCCTCGGGGTCGGTCCCGTGGACTCTACTCTTCCCTTTCCTGTTTTTCTATGATTTTGTTTCCTGGTTCTGCTGTGTGAGGGAGTCAGGGAAGGACTCAGCCAACCGAAACACTCGTTTCAAGCTGTGGCCACTGGCCCTGCCTCTGGGAAGCAGGTAACCTGGTCCCCGCAGATGCGCTGCACATAGGAAAACACTTAGAGGTTATTTTTTCTGCTTATGTTCGCCCAGGATTCATGTCACAGCTAGAAAATGGTTGCATCCAAGTGGCGGTGAAGTAAACCCACACTTCTTGATCTCCGAGCCCGTAAAACACCAGCCGACTCCAGAGGCTCCATCTCAGCCCTGGCCCACAGCCTCCACAAACGCAAACTGTGCTCTCACACCCTGCTGTCTGACTGCCGCCTACTCCGTGCCGTTAAGCTGCGCACGCTACCTGGGCCAGTCCAATAAAAGTATTTCTGATAAATTTTTAAAAGGGACTAAGAAGAGTCTAATTTGGTATTTTAAAGGCAATTTCCATAATAAGTTCTAGTGTTCTGCAGTTAAATTGCCATATTAAGATATTTTTATAAACACTCGACCTAGAAGATGAGAAAACTCGTAAGATACCATTAAGAACTATTTTTAAAGACATCTCTGCACAATAAATGCTCCTATAGCTGACTCTTTTTGTCTTCCCCACAATTAAAAACATTTTCTTATGGATTAAGATGGATTCTATTTTGTCTCTGTTCCCTTATTGTAGCAAAATTTTGATTCTCCAGGTCTTACACCTGCGTGGGAGCTAATTGCTCTCCTCGGCTGCCAGTGGTTTCTGGGCAAGCTGTACAGAAAGCAGGGCCTCCTGGCCAGATGCTGCCAGGCTGTTCCAGCACTGTGAGCTGAAGAGAAGGTGGGGCTCCGAGGAGTGGGTGGGGTGGGGGTGGGGTTGAGCAAAGCCAGGAGCTTTGAGGATTTCCTGGCACACAGAGAGGTGCTCAGAAAGGCAAGCCTTGATGTAAGACTATGATCCTGATGGCAATGCAGGTAGGTCCCCTCCTTTCCCTCACTGCCTCTCTTCCTCCCTCCCCCTCCCAAGGTCCCTCTCTCCCTCCCCCACCTCTGTTTTACATCTGAGGTACCTGCTTCCCACCCCTATCAGTTTTCATTCCCTTATTTTGAATGACAACGTGGCTGCCAGGGAATGTGTTCCTTACCCATGAGCCACTTGGCTTCTCTGCTTTTGATGCCTGGATCAGTATTACCTCCTCCCCAGAGGGGGAGGGGCAGTGTTTTTCACTTCCTCCACATCAGCCTTTACCTTCAAATGATGGGTTCAGGGCACGGTTTCCTCTCCCCTCACACTGCCAACATCCTTGGCTGTGTTATCACTAGCATTTACTCCCTTTTTTTCAATCTGCCTAATTTTAAAAAATTCTACTAAAGCTGGGTGTATGGTGAAATAAGCTAGCAGAAAACAGGAAGGAATCATTACCCAATGGCAGCATTTTCCTAGGAATTTCAAGAAAAACTTGGGCCTTAAAAAAAACTTACTTGTTTTGAGTTTATGTGTGTTCACGCGCATGTACGTCTGCGCACCACTTGCCTGCAGTGCCCACAGAGGCCAGGAGAGGGCACCACATCCCAGGAACTGGAGCTAAGATGGTGTGAGCCTCCTTAGAAGTGCTGAGAGCTGAACCCAGGTCCTCTGCAAGTACTCTTGGCCACGGAGCCATCTCTGCAGCCTGGAGCTTTTTATTTACTTTTTTTCCTTTGCAGTCCCAAGTTTACAGCTGACTGTCCGTCACCACGTGTGTCGGTGTGTATGTTTTAGCTATTTTATCTGGGTTCTTACCTACCACCCTTCTCCACCCTAACCCTTCCAACACTTCCACACCAGGTAGGAGAGACAGGAGGTTAGGGGGGAGGGGGCCGCTGGGACCTTTTTAGACTTCCTGCTGATTAGGAATGTTGGGTTCCTTGGGGAAAGTCCAACCTCCGATTTCTTTTTGTCCCTTTTCTCACGACCACTTAACAAGCCAGCGACAGCAGCAGGAGCAGGAACCAGCAGGAGGAACAGCCGCACCATCTCTCTTGGTCTTTCTGCACCCTCTCTAGAGTCCCCGGAATTAAACTATATCTGCTGGCAGAATCACGCCCCTGCCAGAGCATGCACGAGGCAAATAGTCAGCTGCTGTGCACAGTCTGAGGCAGCTTGTCCCACACGTGGGATTAAAACAAAAACATGTTTGCATAACTGCATTTTGAAGACATCTAAATTCCCACTATAATCTGTATTAACTCAAAGGTTGGAAGAAACACCAGTCTAAGGCTCTTTGTACCACTCCCTGAGGAAAATTAAAATGCCCTGGGCAGAAACAAAATCAAGAGAAGCTCGCTCTATCACCGACAGGTCCAGTTCTTCCCTGAAGACAGTAGAAAGCCTGATTGGACAAGGACAAGGACATCTGCCTTGTAATTTCAGGTCAACAAGGGAAATGCCAGGAGAGGGTGCCCCTCCAGCCCCAGGTTTGGGGTCTGTGTTGGACCTCGGGTGAGTGGGAGGCTGAGCCGAGCATGGCTGGTCCAGGCCATTTCTCCCAGGGCCTGCAGTATACCTTGTGCATGGTGGTGAGCTTAAACCATCTTTGCATTACTGTGAAATACTGTCTACAATGACCGCTTACAAAGCAAACAAGTTCCTCTTGGTGTCCAGCTTTGCAAACGGAGTCAGAGGTCGATGGGCCACATTGCTCTGGGACTGTGATGGTATGGCATGGCAGGAGCACAGGTAAAGCAAAACTCACACTTGCAGGCAAGGAGGGGGTGAGGAATCAGCTGGGGTTCTGCAGCCCTCGCTGAGGACGCACCCAATGACTGGCAAAAGTCTAAAGCCCTGTCACCCAGCACACAACGGTCAAGAAACAGTTAAGGAAATAACTGAACATCCCTCACATTGGACAGTTTCCACTGCCCTGAGAATATGCTCCCCACCCCCAATCCTCTGGGAAAGGTATCCTGATGTTCAAAACTCAGCCCGTTTTCTGTGGCTCAGCCTCACCTCCCCACTGTGTGAGGAAACAGTCTGTCGGCCAGTCTGTTTTTCTTCTGTTTCTACATAAAACCATCTCTCCTGCTCAGCCCCTTAAAACACTCACTCCGTCTTATGGGCTGGCGAGGTTTCTATTCTAGAGTCACAAAATCAAGATGTTTTAATTTGCTATAATCTTATCTCTGGGAAGAGGACAAATTAGAAATTATTGGGCCATACAGTTGAGTTCCATTTACTTTATACAGACAGGGCATCTTTTTCTCAAATATACACTGAAAAATGAGAGACAACCGAGCCAAAGGGTTAATTAACACCAACGAACACCCCATTTTCTTGGTATTTCTTTTATCCAAACCCTCTTGTAAAACAGTGAAGCCATTTTAATGATAAGACCTGTGTCTTTTTCCTCAAATGATGGATGTAAGGCAATAATGAAATAACTATGGATGAGCTTGATAACACCTGTTAAACACAAATCACGTAAGACAATAAAAACGCTAACTTTTAACCAGCACAGCTGATTTATAGTCAGAATGCTGGCTTTGCAGGTAGCTTTCTGCTTTTACGCTTCCCAGCTGTGGTAAACATATTTCTACAGGTCTAAACCACCAGTGCTATTTCCGTGGGCTCCACAGCTGAGCTGACTGTCTGCACACACAACCAAGCCAGCTAATTGTTAATTGACGGTGTGAGTTCATGTTTGAATCTATTCACAAATGTAGGGAAAGCAGGGCTTCTGCAAGCTGTGTTCCGTCTCCTGGAGGCGGGAGGGAAAATTCACCAGTTTATCCTATTAAAATATTATTACACTCCTTCCCAAAGCTTAAGAAGGTAGAAAGTATTACATTTATAGAGTCTTCTAGGTTTCCGAGTGGAAGTGAAAAGAACCACGGCCAGAATGCACGCCATAGAAATCCTGGTAAACCCCACACCGAGACTCATGGTGTGGGCGTGGGCAGGACTCAACCCTGGCCATCAGGAAAGAGTTTAGTCGTGGTCCCTGAACTGGCTTCTAGAGTTGGCATCATTAACTCGTTATCATGAGTTAAAAAGGGTGTTCACGTTGGCCGGCACTTGACGGAAGAACTTCAGTGCATTTAACAATCTGTCACGCAGTGCACACTGACGCCACCAGCTCTGCACAACCCCTGCCGACTCCAACTCTCTGGAAGACAGAGGTGCAGCTGCTCAACTGTTGGGACTGGCGTCAGCTTGCCTCTTCTACCTCCACGGCCCTGGCAAGCGTGCTATCTGCAGAAAGCACTCATGGGAGACTGAACTCAGGCACTTCCTGCAAGGGCACACTCACACACAATTCGCTCTATACCCGACGTTATCCATAAGTAAAACCCATGTGCAATGCTTTGTGGATGAGAATTAACAATGCCATAGGCTCAGCGCCGCTAGTTCAGTGAACCAACCCAGTTTACCTGGATGTGTAGGCCACAGGCTCAGGACCTCTAGCCTGACCCTCAGACACAGCTCACAGGGGTGTTCGGACCATGTCACTCATCCGCAACACCATGATATCACTGGAGAGCCAAGGGCTCCCTAATAAACCCCTTTGGTTTGGGATGCCAACCTTCTGACATGGCAACATGGCACTGCAGAGGCAGCAGCCCTGTGCTGGATGTGGGCCTCAGGTCCCTGTGCTGGGCGTGTGCAGCCTGTGGGCCTCAGGTCCCTGTGCTGGATGTGGGCCTCAGGTCCCTGTGCTGGATGTGGGCCTCAGGTCCCTGTGCTGGGCGTGTGCAGCCTGTGGGCCTCAGGTCCTGTGCTGGGTGTGTGCAGCCTGTGGGCCTCAGGCCCCTGTGCTGGGTGTATGCAGCCTATGGGCCTCAGGTCCCTGTCCTGGATGTGTGCAGCCTGTGGCCCTCCGGCCCCTGTCCTGGGCGTGTGCAGCCTGTGGGCCTCAGGTCCCTGTGCTGGGCGTGTGCAGCCTGTGGGCCTCAGGTCCCTGTCCTGGGTGCAGCCTGGGGGTGGACACACCTGATTAGGCTGGACCTGGCTGAAATTGTGAACAACAGCCAGTACTTTTCAACCAGGCCTTGCTAACTGAAAATTTTAAGACCTTGTCAGACCGGTATCTCCCAACAGATAAATTCTGCCTTGGTGACCATCTGGAAAAGTTATAGATCATACTTTTTCATTTTCTCTCTGAGAGATTTCCAAAACCTTCATTGACTAAAGGCCAATATTTCTGAGTTCTGTTGCCAGCAATGGCTGGATTCTGTCCAGAGGACGCGGCCCATAGCTTTACCATCAGCACTGCTACCAGAGCTTTCAGGCGCTTGCAGGCTGGGTCCGTGCCTCCTGTCAGAGATCTCCATCTGATATGGATTCTCGTCAAAAGCCTGAATCCCTCCAGTGGCCGCTGCCGAACGCCTGACGTAGATGACACCGTAGCGGTGACTCGCAGTGAGGAAGCAGGCCATGGCCACCATTGAATATTCTGCCCTTTTGTAATTAGCAAGAAGAAATTTCTAACCCAAATTCTGGTATCCAAATAGCTTCACTAAAGGGTGTTTTCCACAGCTACTGGGAAATGCAGAAAGCCTTGTGACCTTTGATTCACTAAACCTTTGCCGTTTGCTATCTGCTAACCTAATTCTTTCATTTTGAGAACATTCTTCCCTCTAGATGCCAGCTTGTCCTCCTTCGATTTTTGCCAAGACCCTCTACCTTCCTCCTGGGATCTCTCATCCTGCTACACTCTCTAGCCCGTGCCTCTCCCCTCAGAACGTGTTCTTATAATTGTAAGTCATACAAGAAAGGACAACGAAGCTTTTAAACAAGAGATTTTCCCTGAGAGAAAAGACAAGCATCTCCCAGGAATTTAGACCAACTGGGAACTTGCCATTGCAGCTTCTCTGACCTCGGTCAGCCTGACCTAGCAAGAGGCTCTTTGGATGTCGAGGCTGGCTCCACAGTGTTGAGCACAGGGGAGGCTCTGCCTATGGTTGGTCTGAGAAGAACAGGACGGCAGAGAACACACAGCACGACGGGTTATTTACTGGGGGAGGTTGTGTTTCCCGCACTCAGCATGAGTGCAGTTGACAAGCAAAGATGGAGAAATTCAGAGGTTTTTGAAAATCACCTTTTCAATCCCTTGTGTCAACCGGGGTAAACTGACAGGCTGTTGTTCCAGTGTTATCTTCTTGTGCAAAGACTGAAGCTCAAAGCAGAAGATCCGGTTTCTAAGCCAGGGCTAGATCTGGAAGAAGCTTCCCTCAGACACAAATATTTTGAGATAGGTTTAGAAGAAAGGGAAGGAGAGTTAACAGCCTTGCAAGTTAAAAACATGTGACTTGTAAGAATTACCATTATGTACCACGGGGAAACACAAACACACACACATACACCTCCTCCCCCACCCCCACTCTCCCCTCATGAGCTAATAATGCACTCCACCACTTCACTCACGTCCCTAGACTCAAATAACCGGCGGCTCTGAAGCTGTCAGACACCCCGTCATTGGTTAGATCAAATCCTCCATTCACATAAAGCCTGAGTTCCATGCAAAAGAGCAAACTACTTCAACAGTAATTACAGGGCTGTCTTTCCAGGCTAGGAGGACCACCTGAGGGGGAGAAAAGAGCAGAACTGTCCTTTTCACACTCATTTTCCTCATGAAGTTTTCCCACATGGCAATGGACTCTTCCCTCCTCAGGTGACAGGCGATGGAGACGGGCTCCATAGACCACCCAGAGCACCTTTCACCACGAGGACAAGTCTCGCAAAGCTGATGTATAACTAGGGGAGACGCCCATATTCTGAATTCCTGCTTTCACTGCTGTGTACTAGAACTACAAATGTGCTTAATTTTGTGTACCCTGTCCTGTAGGGGAGATGATAAAATTGGCAAGGGGGTCACAGACATTTTACTTAACTTGATCAAAGCTGTTGGAGATAGCTGCCAAACTAAGCAGGCAGCATCAGCAGTCAGAAAGTCGTAAGTCCTGCAAGCTGACCCAGACAGCCCAACGAACACTGAAGGCAGTGACATCTCCAAAGTGAGGTCGGGGAGACTGCTGGAGCCGCTCTCGGCTTGGAACCCAGCTGAGGACGTGAGGGCACACCCTAACACTGCCCGCCCTGTTCTGCTCTTCCTGTGGCCCGTCCTCGCCCAGCGTGGACGCAGCGGAGATTTAATGGCCGTCACTAGTCGCTGCCACTTGGCAGAAGAGGCAGCCAGGCCTCCCTGCTCCAGGCTCCTCTGAGGTTATCTGGCAGGGGCATCAGGAGTCTAGATCAAGATTCTTTCGTAGCCAACTCTGCCGAGAGGCAAAGGTCAGGCAGACGGGGGCTCTGAAGTGTACCCTGTCCATCAGCCCATTCTAACGTCAGGGCCCACGGCTCCCCAGCCTTTCCTGTTCACTCAGACTCTCAACGTCGCTGTAAGAAAGGATGACCCACACGGTCTCTGTCAGCTTCCCATAAGAACCTTCCCACCAATTCCACACGATCTAGGCCCTAGTTCGGGAGATAGAAAGAAATGAAGGTGATGGTAAAAAAATCGATGAGATGCACTGAAATAAATAGAATAGATTAAGGTAATGAAATAATTAGAAACATTCCTACAAAGAAAATTCCAGTCACAGCGAATTCCCAGAATGAATGCCATCAAATGTTTATGGAAGTCATAGTGAAACTGTATAAATTTTTCACAGAATTGAAAAGGAGGATACAGTTTTCAAAACTCTGTGAAGTCCAGAATTATGCTACTACCCCAATCTAAGACATTTTATCAAAAAAGAAACAGACCAATAGCATGTACACAGTCATAACTGTTGTAAGTAAATTATACTAAAACTGATGATGCGTGCATTCCAAAGGTCTATTTTATTGCCATTGGTGGGCTCGTGCGCGCGAGTGCAGGTGCCCACAGCAGTCAGGCATTGGCGCCCTAAGCTGGGGTTTCAGGCGTCTGTGAGCAGCTCAGCACAGGCACTGGGAACCTAGCAGCTCAGCACAGGCACTGGGAACCTAACCATGTTCTTTACAAGAGCAGCACATGCCACTAAGGCCAGGTCCTCTCTCCAGCCCCTGAGTCTAAAGTTTATGAAGATCACAAAAACCTAGAAAAGAAAGTGGAAAAGGTACAAGAGTTCTGATACTTAAACTCAAGACATCATAAGAGTTTTTAAATCTGTATCCACAAATGTAAATATATATGCCGCAGGAACAAAATAGTGTAGAGATAAGCACGTAGAGACGACAGCTTTTTAGTAAATTAGATGTGGCCCAAGACTCCACTCCTAGGTGTTCATCCACGTGAAATGAGAACATCACAAAAAGATCTGAGTGCAAATATTTAAGGCAGTTTTATAACCAGCCTCAAGTGGAAACAATGCCAGTAGCTACCTGCTGACTGCCATGGTGTGGGTGAAGAAATTTGCTGAGTGAGAAGCCAGACACCGAAGCTAGGCCCTCACTGCACGAGTTACGCTGGATTTCGGGAACACGCAGTAGGCTACAGTGGCTGGCTGCCTGAAAGGCTGGTAAGAAGAGTTCAGAAAGCTTGTCAGCAGACTGCGTTTGCATCTTCACGGCGGTTCTTATGTGTGTGTGCCCTGTCTTGGAACTGTGCTGTTAAAATGGACAGATCTGAGCTGGGGAGATGGATCAGGCGGTAAACTTCCTGCGCACACACCTGCATGAAAAGCAAGGCACGCACACGTGAAACCCCAGTGCTGAGGAGGCAGAGACGGGAGCTCCCTGAAATCACTGGTCAGCCAGCACAACGTGGTGAGCCCCAGGCCAACGGGAGACCGACTCAAAATTTAAAAAGAAAGTCAACCAAGGAAGATGGATCCAGAGGGAGGGCCACCCCAGGCAACCTTCGGCTTCCGCACAGGTGCACCAACGCACACGTTAAAGGTATAACTTACATTAGCAAGTTTAACATAAAAAGTCCCTTGGCCAGTGGAAAATTGAAGCTATTTCACCAATTTTGCCCTATTAAAACATGTTTTGTCAATAATTTCACCCAATACTTCATAGGTGAAGAAAGATACATTTGTGCTGATGCCATTGCTCTTGTTGTGACCCCCCCGCACCCACGCCGGCCTGCTCAGTGTCAATGTTAATTTAAAGAATCTGTTCTGTGGACCTTGCTTATTTTGTAAACAATGCCTCATCTTCAGAAAGATAAAAAATTTACAAGTCAAAAATATATTTTTCTTTCTTATTAGTGGAAAGCTAGTTTGGGCATGGACTGCCCCCACAGGCTCATGCGTGGAGGGCTTGGCTGCTGGCACTGTTGGGAGGTTCTGGGGTCTTTAAGGGGTGCTACCTAGTGGAATGCGGGGCACGGGACTGACACCAGGTCCCCAGTCCCTTCCTAGATCTCTGCTCCCTGGTGGAAAGATGAAGAACCCTGTCTGCCATACACACCCTACCCCTGGCCTGAGGTTCTGTGGATGTGAGCACAGCTGTTCCAGAACTAACCCCTGGCACTGTGAACCAAATAGATCCTTCCTCCTTCGGGTTGCTCTATGATGGTTTGGCACTTTTTCTTTTCTCTTTTCTTTCTTCCTTCCTTTTTCCTTCCTTCCTTCCTTCTTCCTTGCTTGCTTCCTTCCTTGTTGGTGTAATGTTCTTGTAGAATGTATACAATTTACCCTTGTTCATTCAGATGCTGATTTCTCTACCCCACTATCTGGTTTCAAAAGCTAAATCCCTTTGAGAAGCAGTTCTTGCCCATATGAGGAGGAAACATTTGTGGACCCATTAACTTCCCAGAGTGAGGAAGGGGTCAGGATCCAGTGAGGGAGACAGAAAAAATACCTCTCCCTGGAAGCAGGAGCCACAGACAGACTGAGAAGCCACAAGCATCTGACTGATAAAGTCTAAGAGGGAACCTGGGTCTAAGAAAGTGAAGTCCTTAGGGAAAGGTTTTGAGACTTAAAAAGATACTTTCCTATGTTGAAAATGGAGGAAGGCACGATGACACAGTGCTTCTAGGTACCATTTGAGTTTGGTCTTAGCATACAAATAATGTTTTCACTGATGATTTCAGTTTTGTATATCCTCTTTGGGTGAGATCAGGATAAGATAGACTTGGAGAAAGAAGAGACTGAGAAAACAGATGCTAAATTAAAGGTCATAGAACAGAGGATGGGGGAATCTTTGAATCAAAATAGAGAGCCTGCAGAGCAATCCAATCTGGTGCTTACGCTAACACCAAAAGAGGCGGTTCCAGATGAGAAAAGTCCATAGAGGCATCTCCTGGCAGCATCCTGCCTACCTCAAAGATGATGATGAGCATCGAGGAACCTCCATGTGGAGATGGCTTCAAATGTGGCAAACGAGCGATTGGAGCAAAAAGAAAATGCCCTTGTTTCATGACAGACAGAATTCTGCCAAAAATGGGCAAGCTTAAATGCAGGACAAGTCAACTGCCGAGCTCTGCCAAGACAGGTCCTAAATAGTTCCTGCTTCACATATATGTCTGTCAAATATACCGAGCCAGAAAGCAGAAGGTGATGCTCCAACATTATAGAGAGTTTTGGGTGATGGTTTGGGTGAGCAAATTGTCTCTGTCATTTTTTTTTTTTTTTTTTTTTTACTTTTGGAAGCTCCTAACATGCACTTCCTATTAACTCCAGAAACTAATTTTATTCCTTCTCAAGTATCTGGTGGGTTGAAGACCAAATAGTTACAGTTCTATAATTAAGCTTAAGTTGTTTAGAATTTAAGAAAATGTTTTCATATAGGTAATCCCAATAAGGCTAACAGTTAATTTAGGTATTGAACTCTAAACTTGTCCAGATAGGATAATCAGATACTTTCTCCTAAGTTGCCAAATGCACATGGACTAGATGTTGCACATGTAAATCTTACCTAAGAGTTTTCATAACTTTTATACTTATTATTGTATTGAAAGAAAAGGAGCCTCTTATTGGACTTAAAGTGGGAAATATTGGTATAATGTTCTTCTGGAATGTACACAATTTGCCCTTGTTCATTCAGATGCTGATTTCTCTCCCCCACTCTCTGGTTTCAATCTGGACACTGCACTATGATGCTTAGAAGCATCACCTGTCTCAAGTCTGTGTAAACATGCCACCATTTGTTCTCTGTGTTGTCAATAAAACAACCAGCCAATGCTGAGCAATGGAGAGAATAGGGTGGGGCATCCTGGTTCAGAGGGGAGGAGAAGGAAGCAAGTGGGAGGAGTTGGAGAAGAGGGATTGGCAGGAGAGGACTTGGGACCATGAGGAGAGATGAACCAGACCTGAGATATGACTAAAAGCAAGTATAATGGGTGAAATCTGAATGGGAGAAAACTATGCGGGCTTGGAGGTTTAGGATGGAGTCACTATTGCCAGCACTGTGCTCTAGGTTAATTAAATAAATCCTAGTCTCTGTGTGGTGATTTGGGTGTACAGCTGGTTTAGGAATAACCATTGTTTAACTGAGTTAAATAAATAACAAATATTAATATTCTACAACACTTCCTTCTGTACTTTTTTTCTTCCTTTCTTCCTTTCTTCTTTTATTTCTCCTTCTTTTTCCTTTTGAGCAGATGAATGGCATATTACTGTTTCCCAGGCAGAGCCCAAACTCCTGAGCTCAAGAAATCCTACTGCTTTAGCCTCCCAAGAAGTTAATTCCCTACTTTACCTAGCTTGTAATTAGGTTTTGGGTAAAATTTTCAAATTAAATAGATAGCTAACTAAATTTAAATTTCAGATAATTTTTGGTATAACTATGTTTCATAGTTATAATTTATCTGGCAATTAAGATTAGCTGGGTATCTTAGATTCATTTTTGTTACTCTTACGGTAAAATGCTGTGACAAAAAGAAGTGTAGGTAAGAAGGGGGTTTACTGCCATTTACAGTTCCGGGGCGCAGTGCATTATGGTGGGGACTGCGCTCACGCTCATTTTACTGGCTTGTTTCTCCACTTCCTGCCACCAGTGTTAAGTCAATAACTGAAGCCGGTTATCATACGGGGTGTCCCTTTTCTTGTTTTGTTGTGCTGTGTTGATTGTTTTGAGACAGGCTCTTGCTGTGCAGCCCCGCTGGCCTGGAACTCACCGTGCAGACCATGCTGATTTAGGCGATCTGCCTTCCTCTGCCTCCTGGGCCCTGGAAGGAAGCGTGTGGCCACCATCCTAAGCACAGTTTTGCTAATTTGTCAACCCTGTATCTTGGGCCTTTGATGATTGATGTAATTCAATGAAACAATCGCCTGTGGTCCATTCAGCTTAATAAAATGTGCTGGGCGTGGTCTAACACTGAAAGGGGATTGACCAGCTACCCAAGCTTCGTCCCCAACTTTCACTCAGTCAATGTTGCTTTCTGTTTAGCAGAGGCTACCATACGCTGCATCGATAATGAGAGTAGTTACGTCATTAGCCCCATTTGCGTGTGAAAAAATATCTCACAGCCATCACTGTAGCACAGACTGCTGTCCAGCTCCAGAGAGGGTGAAAAATGGATTCTCTGAAAGAGGTTGACAGCAATTACATTTTCATTTTTCCTTGGAAATTTCCTCAGGCATTTGGCTCTGGCACTGTCCTAGGGGACGGACACACTGCACACAAACACAGCACACTCTTTGTTTATTTCTACTGCAATCAAGTTCTGTGCTATTTTTATCTGAAAGATGAAGCGGGGAGCTACCCTCCAGGCATGAAGACTGGTGTTTGCTGCAACCCTGTCATTAGTGTCTCCACCATGCTGAGTGGCCATCGCTCAGGGGCTTCCCCCTGTGAAAGCTGATGGATGAGTTGACAGGGCCTTCCAGGCCTGGGCTGCTGCAGTGTGAACCAAGGGCCTGGGAACGATAAAAGTGCAATTTTCAGAGAGATTTACCTGCAGAAGAGCCAGGAACATAGATGTTTTTTCTGTTGTCCACCTTAAGCCTTTTCTCTGCTCTTAGTCTCCGCAGGGGCTGGGAGGGCTGTATCCTGTCAGGTTAATTGAGGGTGACAGGAAATGTAATCATAGCTGTCTCTGCTGCACTGGCTTCAAGGGACACTGAGCAGGTGGGGGCTCACGTTGGGAAGGGCAGAGGCGGACAGCAGGGTCGGAGCTATCAGCTGTTTGCTGTCGAGCGTTGGGCAGGCATCCAGTTGACATGTGACAAGGGACAGGTCCGCTTCCAGGGGTCTGAGGACCTGCAGAACCTTCTCAGTGTTTCCCTGAGTTCAGGCCAGACGCTGCAATCGGTTCTGGGCACAGCCCAGCACGGTTGTTAAAGGGCTGCTCCTGAAAGAGGTGTTGCCACACCACAGAGCAGGTAGGGTGTGACCCCATGCCAGCATCCTCTCAGAGCTTGAGGGAACGAGGATGTGGGGCCTCCAGCAGCATCGTGGATCTCCACATCAGTGTGGTGCAACCATCAGTGAACCCCAGTCTGCGAGGCTCATCCCACACACGCTGTGCCGGACATGTCTCACGTAGATGCCCAGAATTGACACTCCTGCCCGCCCTTGACATTTCTTCCTGGTTAACCTAGTAACCTTGTGATAAATTCACTTGCAAGTTTACCCTGTTATCCATCACTCTTCCAAATGTTGGATCAACACAAAATCAGCCTTAATGGCCCAAGACAGCGGAGTTGGATAGCATTGCTGAGTGGACTCAACACTTTCACAGGAAGCAATTATCCCTTTGCTGGGTTGAAAACTTCAGTGTGATGCTCATTTACACGGCGCTAGGCTGCGATGAGAGGCTAGCCATGCCTTTCTGCCTGCAGTTGAGATGTCATCACAGAATAAGATCGCTGTCTGTCTCTGAAGACTTACAAGGCTTGGTAAAGCTCACAACCAAGGCAGGGAAGAAATGAGCTGTGTGGCTCGTGCCTGTGATCTCAGCACAGGGAACAGGAAACAAGAGGATCAGGAGTTCAAGACCAGCTTCAGCTACAGAACAAGTCGGAAGGCAGTTTGAACGGCATGAGCCCTCATCTCAAGACAACAGGACATAAAGAGGAAGAGAGGAGAGGTGTTTGTGGGGACCTTCAGCTAACCTCTCTGAGTCCAAGGAAGCAGATGTCTGCCTGGGCCTTCTGAAATCACAGTCTATACTAGCTGGCACTTATGTAGCCTCAGGAGGTGACAGGACCCTGGAGGGTGGCACGGAGGGGCCACCCTGGGTGCAAATCTGAAAACAGAGCACACCTGGGTGAGGATGGCACAGTCGCCCAAGACAGAACCATTTCCCGATTCAAACCGGAGCTTCAACATTCCACATGGAAGACAGACCCACACCCTTAGCCTTGGTCTTGTTATTGGCCTCCAGGGAACAAAGGTTAAACAGCATCCACTTGAGAGCTTTGAAACCATGATGGGAAACTACGAGGGGCCATCTTTCTCAGGAGGCAGGAAGTGTGAGACCAGGCTGGCCCCAGGCAGAGCACAACGGATTTCTGGAGCCTTGGCTGTGCGGGGCCCTGGCCAGATATTGCCAGATCTTTCCAGAAAGAAACTCTGGTTGTGCTGGCTCAGCTTCTGTCTCTGCCTACCTTTCCTCCTGGCGTTACCTCCCAGCATTTGCTGGTGTCCACGGTGCCTTCTGGACTCACCAGCCCCGCTAAATGACTTTCAGATGGTTTTCTGTTCCGTGGGTGCGAGAGTATTTCTGTAGCAGCCTCTAACTTTACTATTCTCATTAACTCCTGTGCTTCCAGACTCCATCAATCATTCCACCTTGTCTGTGAGCCCATTACTGAGCCTTGGCTCCCTCTCCCCGATCATTATAGAGATGTCAGGGTCTGTCCAGACTTGGTGCCAGCTCCTGTGGCCTCCCCAGCAGGACATTTATCACTCTTTTACATGAGCCTTCATCACCCCAAACCAATTTTAAGCTATTTTGCCAAAGACAGTTCTGAGGATTTGTTAAATCAATACATTCCCTTGGAACTTCGAATGGTCATTGAACCAGAATAGAAAGCCACAAGAAGCAGCAAAACCCAAAAAGCCACAAAGCCGCAGTCTCCACTGACCACATGATGCAGCCGCCCTGTGTGCCTGTGTGTGTACATATGTGTATGTGTGTGTACATATGTGTATGCGTGTGTACATATGTGTATGTGTGTACATATGTGTATGCGTGTGTACATGTGTGTACATATGTGTATGTGTGTGTACATATGTGTGTACATATGTGTGTACATATATGTATGTGTGTGTACATATGTGTGTGATGTGTGTACAACATATGGAGGTTTATGAGCATGTGGAGGCTGGACGTCATCACTGACTGCTTTCTTCAATCAGCGTAAAATTAATGTCTGAGCCTCGGTCTCTCGTTGGGCGTAGGACTCTCCCGATTGGGCTGGACTGGTCAGTAAACCACCGGGCTCCTCCCCAGGTGTGCCGGGGTTACCAGAGCACCTCAGCACCCCAGGCTCACACTCTGGGGATCTTGACTCAAGGCCTTCGCTTGCGTAGAAAGCCGTGACCAAGGGCAGCGCGAAGCTGCAGGAAGCTTGTGCGTGCTGTGTCCCCGGGGTGGCCTGCGTAATGGTGTGCCTTCCCGCCTGGCCCACGTGGCTGTAGCTCCCCGGCTGCTCTCGTGCCCACCTGGCCCACGTGGCCTCAGCTCCCCGGCTGCTCTTGTGCCCGCCTGGCACACGTGGCTGCAGCTCCCCGGCTGCTCAGACCTCTGCAGGCGGCAGGCAGCAGGACCATTTGGAGAGAGCCTCTCATTGTCAATAGGCGTTCCTAGCCTCCTCCGGTTCTTAAAAGTCATTCCCAGGGCAGGTGACGTTGTGGTGTCATGAACAGAATCAGAGACAACAATCAGGTTGATCAGGACAATCCGTTTTCATTCTTCTCCTTAGGCGCCTGGCAATACGGACGGGTCTCATCCCCAGCTTTTCTCCTTTTCTCTTTGCCCTGGAATTTCCTTTGAAATTCAAAAAAAGGAAAGTGTATTCTATTAAGACAGTTTTTAAGTAAAGAGAAAATAAAAATGGATTATCTACGAAATTACATGAGCAAACAAGCTGCTTCCTGACGTGGAGAGGAGGTCCCTTAGGCGGCGGGTCCTCGGCCAGCTGTCGTAGCAATGACAGATGCTCCTGTCCATCGTGCTCCCTCCTTACGGCTGAAATCGTAGGTTCCTCAGGGTTTCCTACCTAGGAGCCAGAACAGCTGAGTTGAACCAGCCAGAGCAGAGCTCAGAAAGAACTAAAAAGGGTGAGCTTACTCAGCAGTGAGTCTCAGAGGCTGGAAACATTCTAGGCCTAAATAAGATTGTATGGAGGCCAGAAGCTTCCAGGACTAGGCCCAGGTGAGGAGAAGGAGGCAGTAAGCCATGAGACAACAACTGAATCACATGAATAAAAGTCACTATGACCTAAGTTCATTAACACATACTGTGTGAAGAATCAGATTATTCTGAGTCTGTCTTGTTTGAAATAGATTCTCTTCATGTAGCCCAGGCTCTACACTGGACTCCTCTGGCCTCCGCCTCCCAAGTGCTAGCATGGTACATGTCCCCACCATCCAGGTGTGAATTTTTTTTTCTTTTCACACACACAAGAGAGAGAGAGTCAGACAGGAGAACTGCTGTGAGTTCAAGGCAATCCTGGGCTACATAATAAGTTCAGAGTAAGCCTAGGTAAGAGAGATGGGAATGTGACGTGCTGCTTGTGAACACATCAGATCAATATCTCTAAGAACTCCTCCCTCTAGATTAAAGATGCCAGCAGGGCTTACTGCCATGGTCCTGCTGACACACAGTCTTCATTTCCACAGAAGCTACTTTTGAAGTGATACCTGTTCTCACGGAGAAGTAAAAATAGAGAACTCCAGCTTTTACACACTGACTTAGTGAAAATCAAAGGTCTCTTGTTTCCAGCGACTAACTTCGGAAATGCCTGCGTGTTTCACGTCTGCCTCCCATCAGCCCACTAGAATTCCATCAGCCTGTTTTTGTTTGTTTGTTTTGTTTTGCAGTTTCTTGAGAAAAACCCTTCCCTGCTCATGATGGGCTAACTTGAAGGTCCTTTGTCAGTCAAAGCTGCCCCTTGCACAGTAGGTCGTCAGCAACACCACGAGATGAGAAACCCATTTCTTACTAGTTTTCAGGACACCTGAGGATGGCAATGTAAACTGAATTCTTTTACAAGCTCTACCAGGCTCCGGAGAAGTGCCGGAGCAGCCACATGCCCCGCGCCCCCTCCCACACCACAGTTCACACCCTGAGCTGCTTCCGCTTCTCCCCATGGGCTTCTGTCTCCCTTACAGTCTGCAGGCATGGTTGTTTGTTTTCCAGGTATATTCTGTCTGGCACCTTCGTCTTTCAAGCCATGGGTCAAAGGTCACTTCTTTGAGTAGGCTTCCTCTGCTAACTAGCCTCTTGGAATGAGTATTTGCATAGCTTTATGTCCTGCAGAATAAGAACAATACCGTACCACAGCTGACTTCTGATGCATTTCCCACCAGGCTACACGTGCATAAAGGTCCTGACAGCTCTATGGCCTAGGACAGTTCCTAAAAGAGAAAAGGGTCTCAGAGCATCCAGAAGGTGGGAGAGAACAGGACATTCATGGACTCTAAATCTTGTTCACCACGTGGAGATGTGCTTTCTGCTGGTTGTTCTCCAAGATACGATAATACACACAGGGTATCTATCAAGACGATAATACACACAGGGTATCAAAACTTAGCTATATAACATGAGCGGTCTTTTACGGAGAAGTAGACACCTTGAGTTTCATGATGGAAAAGATAATGGCAAGTCTAAGATGCTGGTATGCTTCTTCAGGATGCCCCAGGTCAGAAAGTCTCTGACGCCCGTTTCCCCGGGAAACAGTAAGCCTGGTTGGCATGGCAATTGGTGACAACACATTTTAAAGAATGCTTTCTAATGTCGTCTGTAGTGCTGAATCTGACTTTTCAGGTGAAAATATGCAGAATCTCCGATAAGTTTTAGGTTGGTTTGTGCACTAATGTGCTTTTTTGTCTCATACTCCAACTGAAGTGGCTAAGAGCAGGGTCGATGTCCTTGTATTGGCCAGTTCAGATCTTCCCATGCCATGAGGATGTAATTTATATTTCAGCTAAAATTCAGAACAGTCTTCCCATTCTGACATAGCACTTGTGAGAATTCAACACGCGGATGTGAGGCTGCCTCCTCACACTCTCCTGAAACAAACTGCCTCCCTTCCCTGGCTCACAGCTGGATCCCTACAGTGTAACCGTCATCAAAGAAAACTTTAGGTGACATTTTAATGGCTCCATTTCCTACTGTCTAATTATACGCCAACTCTATCAGTGTTATTATAGAAACCTTGAGCTTCTTTCTAATTTCTCTTTGCTGAAATAGTAGAACTTTTTAATTAATCATCACAAGTCAGTGGCTTTTGTTTGCTGTTTTAGGGCCTCACATCAGGGCTCCACTGGCCACTTTCCAGACAGACACAGGCTCAGTCTCCTCACCATCACAATGTCAATCTACATTTCCCTTCCGGGCTCCTCCCTTCTTCTAGAGCCTTCTGTGCTTCCTGTTCCCCCTTGCACTAAGAATGAACTGTCTTCCGGCTCCCAGGTTCACGCTCTGCTGCCCAAGGCAGCGATTCCCTGTTTTATACACCCGGATGCTCCCCAGATCCAGACCGGCTCCTTCACACCCATCGCTTGCCTTCTCCACTGTCTCGCACGAATGCACACCCTGCTTTCTGTTCCCCTCCACAGTTCAGCCAGGCTCACCTGAATTCCCTCGGAGGCCTAATTAAACGCCTCTCTTCGTCACAGGAGCCCTCACAGGTGGCCCCCTTCCCCAGCACTTACAGTGCAGTCGGAGTTGGTAAAGTGAAAGGTTACAGAAAGTGAGCGGAAGTTATCTGCACAAAGAACAGGGCTGGCCAGGGAAGCAGGCGTGCTGGCACCATGACCGTCCCTGCTGCCCGAGCTGAGGGCGTTCCTCAGGCTGGCGACGGGTGCCAGTACGTCACACTCTGGCTACTGTGAGGGGCGTGCCACTGTGGTATGGCTGAGGCTACCTCCCCAGAAAGTGACTGACCGTCCTGTTCTTTCTTTGTTCAGGCTTCTTTTCGCTGTTTACTTTTGGAGTCAGCTTGCTTGAGAACCACAGAGCCCTGAGTCCATCTTGGAAAAGTGGCCTTTTGATCCCAGGCTACGTGTGTGGGGCCGGAGTTGACATCAGGGCCGTCCTCACTGGCTCGCCACCTTATCTTCTGAGACAAGATTTCTCGCTGAACCTAGACTAGCTAGCCCAAGGAGCCTCTTGTCTCTGCCGGCCCAGTGCTGGCATCACAAGCTTGTGCCACTTCTCAGGGCTTTGTCACATGGGTCCTGAGGAGTGAACGCAGCTGCTCATGCTTGCATGACAAGCATTTAGCCACTCACCATTTTCCTCCATGTGATTTGTTTGAAGTAATTCTCTTATTGAACAACCAATTTTTTATTAATGATAGATTAATTGAAATAGCTAGTCTGTCTCATTACGGACTATCACGATGCAGGTACAGCTTCCTGAAGAAAGACTTCCTGCATTACTGGCCTCACAGTTGTCACCCTGGTCACAGTGAAACCACCTAAAAGTGGGCGAGGACCAATGGCACGCTTGGAAGAATACTGAGATAAATACATCATGGAGATTTCAACAGCAACTTTCTGAGAGACAAAACCAAATCCTGGAGTGTGTGCCTCAGTCAAGACCACCAACAGATGATCTTGCTGAAATAACCAAAAGAAAAACCAAGATCAGTCTCCAGAGCACACGAGATGCCCAGCTTCTGAGCCCAGCTTCTGGGCCCAGCGTGCACTTAGCTGAGGTTTCCGGTTTGAGCCTGATGGTTTCCTGCATTGTTATCTGAAACGCTGTGCTTGTGGCACCTGCCGCTGCATGGACACTCCAATGATCCACTCACCTGCAGGCCTGGCCACAGTCTTCTGAAGTTCTCCTCAAGTTAACCGTTTTGTAGAGCTTTGGGCCGGAGGCTTTATGTCGGACGAGAGGTTTTCCACACATGGAGGGTCTCCTTACAGCCATCTTCATCTTTAACAAAAACAGACAAACAAACATCTCAGGAAGCCCCAGTTTGTTATGAAATAGGCCTACTCTCATCAAATGTATCTGATTGTTCGTAGTGACATTTACATTCCTTTCAAGTTT
The DNA here is from genome assembly GCF_907164565.1 of Psammomys obesus. Taxonomy (NCBI): domain Eukaryota; kingdom Metazoa; phylum Chordata; class Mammalia; order Rodentia; family Muridae; genus Psammomys; species Psammomys obesus. The sequence goes on along the minus strand of NW_026590061.1, from coordinate 1,013,249 downwards.
GCTTTCCTGAAATATTTGCTAAGGAATCGCAGGCCGGGCTCTTAAAAGCCTTTTAGAGTTAGGCAGTCAATCTCAAATCTGTTACTAAGTCTCCTGGTTTTCCTTGTTCACGCTGCAAGGCTGAGAACCCTAAAGCTAGACCCCTGAAATGATGGTCTGAACAACAGTGGCCCCCAGAGGCCCACAGGGAGCAAAAGCTATTGGTCCTCTAAGTCACCATGTTCTGAAGCTTTACCTGAGCGTCTCAGGGTGTTAGGTCAGACGCAGAGGCAGGCGGTGGATGGCTATTAAGGAGGTGAGAGAGACTCAAAAGTTAACTCTGAACTGTGATGTTCTAACACTCCAGAGTCTCAGTTCTAATGGGGCCATCAGGCTGGGAGCGCCTCCTGTACGGTTGTGGTTTTCTCCCTGTAACTTCCGTTTCAAGCAGTACAAGGTTACCAGCCGAATCCTGCACCACACGCTGCTCTTGGTCCTGGGGTATCTCAGACCCAGGATAGATCACGACAGTGAAAGGCTTAGATCCCACAGCTGATTGCTAACTGTGGGCACCTTACTCGGGTTCCACACATATTCTTTGTGGACGTTTCTCACCACTGAGGACAAATTTCAGGCCTGTTGTTGCGTGGTAGTTTTGCCTTTTGAGACAGGGTCCCCCCGTAGGTCAGGCTGGCCTGGAATGTGTGGTAGATCCAAGGCTGATCCCTAACTCTTGACATCCTTCTGCCTCGGGCTCCTGAGCATCAGAAGTACAGACACGCACCATCACGCCCAGCTTCGGTTACTTCTGAGGGAAACGCTGGATATCATAAAGGTCTGTGTCTAAATCGACAGGCAGCCTTGGCGATGGAGGGTCAGCTGACCATGGGCTGCTGCTTCCGTGGTCGAGGCCCCAGAAGCAGATGCAGTCCCAGCCACATACTAGTCACAGATATGTGTCGAATAAGAGAGCTTGCTGTGTGCCCAGCGTGGATCGAAAGCAGACATTACAACAAGCAACCAAGAGCACGGGGTGGACACGCTCACACTGAAACACGATGGGGTCATCGCTTTCTCTATTTTCCGTCAAGGAAACAAAGCCTTCGTCTGAGTGTTCACAGGGGTAAACATGCAAACACGGCCTCCAGCTCGATCCACGCCTGCCTCTTTTCTCTCCGGTCCATGGTTCTGCGCTGTTGGAGGGCAAAACCCACAGGCCTTACCTGCCTGGAGAACTGGGTGTGCCCTGTGGCTGTTGCTGACCAAACAGATGCCCATTCAGCGAGGGAGAAGCTGGAGAAGCAGCCGGGACCTACCACAGTTGCAGGGCACAGCCCGGTCAGGGTGGGTCCTCTGACTGGTTTTGGCAGTGCTGATTAATAAGGTCTGACAAAAACATAATTGTAAACAGAAAGGTCTGGTTGTAGCACACAGAAAGTGGGATAGCTGGGGGCTGACTGAGGTGTGTGTGTGTGTGTGTGTGTGTGTGTGTTTGTGTGTGCATGGTTTGTTTTAATCACACAAGTCACATGTTACTGTGAAACTAAACTTTGAAGGCTGTACTGAGGGTCAATTTTGGTCTCATAAATTCAGTTCAGTGTACATCCAAGTAATTTTCAAATTACCTCTTCTCTACTGTGGCATTAGCTAGAACACCTTAGGAGGAAGGTTGAGGATTAGTCCAAGAGGAGAGTCAGCTGCTTAGCCTGACCCCAGAAGAAAGCAAGCACATTGGGTGTCCAGAGCTCTGTCCTGGGGGCTGGCCCTCTTCCTGGGCTGGTGTCTGCGGCAACCAGGATTCTTTGGTTGCCAGCAACAGGACCAGCTGTGAGCACCTCGCAAGAGCGATGCATTCTCGGCACAGCTCTGTTCCCAGCTCCCTCTTGGCTACAGAAGACGCGGTGACCGTAGGTCGGTGCAGCTGTGTGACAGGGACAGACAGCAGAGGCACAGCCTTGAGCCGTGCTCACGATGCACCATGACCCCCCGGGTGGACTGAGAGCAGGGAGGAGAGACTGCCATACAGGGGCGCTTCCTGGGCTGGGTGGGAGGGCAGAGCGTCTTCATGGAGTTGTGGGGTCCGGGTGAGCTGGTGTCAACATTTCACTGCTTACAGCTGGGTTTTAGATCTCTTTCCCCAAAGAGGGAACAGCAGAAAGGTTCCATATTCCAGACAGATATCCAGATGGAGGCCGGGGTGAGAGGAAAGTTCTGCAATTGGAACTGGAGTCAGGGAAGAAATCAAGGATCTCAGTTCTCAGAGAACACGAGGCTTTGCACATCACACCCGTGGTGAGAACGCTCGATTGCCCCTATCCTTCCAGAGACACGTAGGCCCTCTGCCTTGGAGTGCTCAGCTAAGAGAAATAGTGAAAACAGGCAGGGGATGGAGTGCAAGGCAACGCAACGTCACGGCAGACACAAGGCCCAGGGCCTGACTCTGGCAATTTGGCCCAAGTGTCAATCATCTAATTAGGTAGTGTGATATGACATCATTATTGCCCTACTGGCTAAGATGTTGGGGATTTAGTTAATGTAAAGTCATATTCAGTGTAAAAATATCTTAAAGAGCAGAGGTGATAATTCTGTGCTCCCCCCCCCCGTGTGTGTGTGTGTGTGTGTGTGTGTGTGTGTGTGTGTGTGCGCGCGTGATGTATAAAATGTCAGTACTGGGGATTGAATCCAGGTCCTCACACTAGACAAATGCTTTTATCAGTGAACACTGTCTCCATCACTAATTCTACTTTCTTTATTCTTTGCAAATCCCCATCAGAGTGAGGCATTTGGTTTTGATCTGGGGAGAGTATCGGAAGAAAGAAAAGAAAAAACCCTGACATATTTCAAGGAAAGATTTCTGTTACATTTTCATTCACTTGTGGCCTGTGACTGTATGTGGGGGGAGGGTCGTGGCCACCTGTGGGGGTCAGAGGACAGTCTGCAGAGCTGGCTCTCTCTTTCCACCGTGTGACTGTAGGTGGGTGAGGGTCGTGGCCACCTGTGGGGGTCAGAGGACAGTCTGTCGGCTGGTTTTCTCCTTCCACCGTGTGGGTCCCAAGAAGAAAGAAATTAGAGTCACAGGTTTCTATCTATCTCCTTCTCTCTCCTGTGTAAAGGTGGAAGGTGAAACAGGGTGGAAAAAAGAAGAACACACAGAGTAGCTAAAGCCAGCTACAGTCTCAAGCATAAGAAAAAAATTACAGACAAGCAGGCACTTCTGGAAATCACAGCGTGAGTTGGAAGAACAGTTAAACATAATAGGGCAGAATATCTCCGACCTCACTGAATGTATATTTGTGATGAATAATTTTTTAAATGTTTGTATTATTTATCTGTCATCTATTTGTGTGTGTGCACATGTGTGTGCCCGTGTGTGTACTTGTCTATGTGTGTGTGTGTGTGTGTGTGTGTGTGTGTGTGTGTGTGCAGTTGCTCGGCTCCCTTCCCCTCCTCTTTTCATTTATCCCCACAGTGAGTCTCCATCTCCCAGCTAGCCACACTCCTCTTGGCAGCCTGGGAGAACTGACAGGAGACAAGGCATAAGGGAGGCAACTCAGAATCAGTCTGGCCACCTCTGGTGAGCTCTGAGTTCTAGGACCTAGGAGGACTGTTACATGACCAGTGTGACACTCGGGGGATGAGGGTAACTCTTGTGATCTTAGGCTCAAAACTAACCCTTGGTGAAAATACTGAGGCTGGAGGGGAAGCCAGGGAAAAGAGCAAATGGGGCTTTTAGTGTATGAAGTGAAGGAGAAGATGGAGACAGACAGATGATAGAGAGATAGATGAAGACAGAGACAAATGATAGAGACAGATTGAAGATGGAGACAGACAGATGATAGAGAGATAGATTGAAGACAGAGAACAGACAGATAATAGAGACAGATTAGGACCAGAGTAGCATACTTTGTGTGTCTGCATGTCCTCATGTGGGGTGTGTAGTTGTTGGATTATTTTTGTTTTTTGTTGTGTTGGAATCTAAGGCCAGACCCTCAGGCCCAGGGTTGGGGTGACAGGTCTGAAGGGGGGAATCTGTAAGCCCACCCACCTCACTTAAGTTAAAACAATCCTGACCAGCATAGAATTGCTTTTTGTGACACTCTGCGACTTAAAAGAGTACATAATATATACAAAGAAAATGCCACCACAAGGCTAATTCTCTCTAAGTCTGAATCTGGGCGTGGAGAGGCTCAGGGGTAGGGAAACCAATGCCACTGGTTTTCAAAGTGTGTTTAACTTTCGTCAGAATTAGCTACGTTTTTTTATGCTGTAGTTCTTAAACTTCCGGGACCCTGTTGCATATTTTATGAGCACTCCTGCCCTTCTCTTCTGAAAAAAATGAGCGCACACATGCAAACTCACATATGCTTTTGGGAGTTCATCAGGTCCCAGAATAGAAGGGACCCAAATTAACAAAACAAAAACACTCCCTAGTGTGAGATGCAAATATTTATGCCAAAAGGCCAGCTAATCCCACAGACATCATCAATTTTTCTAACCTTTAATTTTTGTCACTTCCTGAAGTGTGTATAGGTATTTCTACAGTTTGTGCATTTTAGAAAGAGTGTGTAAAAGAAAGGACCAAGGTCCTGCAGCTGTTTGTGACTGAAAGTGTCTTAAGAGGAAAAGGGAGCCTTCTAAAGGAAACTCGAATCTCTCTTCTTTGCCATCCCAGCAGAAGCAGCCTCAGTACTGAGTGTTGGGGGCTGGATGGGTGGAATAGGGTGGAGGAGGGTGCTAGATAAAAGAACCCAATAAAATAGCCAAACACCCAGAAAGGGTAGCCAAATGTCCAGCTGCGAACCACCGAACCACCGTAACCACCAGCAGGTGGGGAAAGGATCTCTCACAGCTCTGTGCAGCAGGAGGGCAGGAGCGCACGGGACAGGGACCTGAGGGTGTGGAGGAACGCTGCATCCTGGCTTGCTCCTGTCAGGAAGGATGGAGAGGTGTGAGCTGCAGCACAGGAGCCATTGCAAGGCGCCCTGACGGCTGTGCCTGGCCCGGGACCCCTCTCCCTATATTTTGCTGTCTCCTGTGAGGCAAGCAGCTTCACCCATTTGCTCCTGCCATGATGACATTCACCTGCATCCAAGAAGCAAGGACAAGGGGCTGAGATCGGTAACTGTGAGCCAAAAGATGGATTCCCTCCCTTTAATCCATTTTCTCGAGTATTTTTCACACTGATTGATAGAAAGTCTGACTAACACGCCGTTCCCGATCATTCTGTTTTAAAATAGGTCTTTGCATAACACACTGATTAGCTTCCAGCTTATCTCAGCTGCAATGCTGTCTGCCTGCTAATGATCTGACAACACAGCTCCAAGAAGACAGGGGCTAATTCATCATGGTGACTCCAGCTCTTACGACTGGGCCTGGAGCATAACGGACGGGTGGGTGGGCCTCTCGGGAAATATATTTTAAATAATTAATGTTGTAGTTTTAATAGAATAAACACTATTCTGCTTTGTGCCTTTGAGGCCTTCTTTGAATTTGTTTATTTATTGCCACTTCCACAATGTTAGCATTTCTTCTATCACTATTTCAGCAATTATTGTGATAACGATAAAATTGGGTAACACCTCTTAGTCACGAAAGAACAAGAAAAAGCATTTTATTTGAATTCAGTGCAAGCTTGGTTCATTAGAAAATGTGAGAGCAGCACAGCTAAAAAGAAGGCCATAACTGAAAGGACATCACTTCAGAGAGCTGGAGGAAGCTGGCTTCTCACCAACTGGTGGCTTTCACTCATCAGTGCACACACGCTTATTATGTTCCTGACTGCTGCCATGCGCTGGTCTAGGCAAGGGAGACAACAGAGGAGAAGAGAATAACAGAACCATCAAAGAGCCTTTGAAGGGAAAGTGGAGAAAACTGAGCAATAAAGTATAGTACATAAGAAAGTATCATGGCTTCAGGAAAAAGAATATGGATGGAAGGATTAAAAAGTGTGTGTGTGCACATTTGAAATAAGACAGCTAGGAAAAACATCGCCACCGAGAAGGTGACACTGAGAGAAGACCTGAATGAGAGGAGAAAGAAGGGTATAGAGGTCTGAAAGAAAATTCTAGGCCAGTGGTTCTCAACCTGTGGGTCACAACCCTTTGGGGTATCAAACAATTTCACACGGTTCATAGCAGAGGTTTACATTACAGTTCACAGCAGTAGCAAAAGGACAGTTATGGATCAGCTACAAAAATAATTTTGTGGCTGGGGTCCCCACGACCTGAGGAACTGTATGAAAGGGTCGCAGCATTGGGAAGGGTGAGGACCACTGTCTCTGGCCATCAACAGGAAGCACAGAACGCTCAGGCAGATCTCGGCCTTGCATGGTGAGGGAGCACAGAGGAGGCCAGGGAGGGCGGGCAGTCTGACAGCAGGGGGTGGGGCTGGAGAGGATGGGTGACCGTGGTGAGTTTGGGCTATGAGGCTGAAAGGCACTGGATGGACATGAAGCCAGTCGCCATTTCTGGGGCCTAAACTCAATCATGGTTTGACTTATTTCCCCGGCTCCCACTGCCGTTACTTTGAAAAGCACTAGGCTGCATCAGACTCCAGACTCTCATGAAAGAAAATGGGAGTCCAGAAAGATTTCTCCAGAGCCTAATTGTTGAGTCAGACACATGGCTCATTGGTAGGAGCTCACGCAGCATGCACGGATTCCTGGGTTGGCTCCTGAGATCAAACACTGGGGATAGTGGCACACGCTTGAAGTTCAAGGTCATTGTTGGTACAGAGAGTTCAAGGTCAGCCTGGACCATGTGAGGCCCATTCTAAAACAAACCAGCTCAGGACTGATTTCTCTTTAACCACAATAATTTCTGCTACAATACACCCTTCATTTCAGAGTAATTGCTGGTCATCTACTTCACAACAGATGCTGTAGATGGTTTTCGCACAGAAGAAGAAATAAGTGAGGCCGCTTACAGAAGGGTAGAACAAGCACGGAAGGCATCTACCTGGCAGTGGCAGGAGACACGAGATGCTCCAGGGTAGCCGAGAAGCAGAAGAGCCCGCACATGAAGAGCCCTAGACGAGGAAGCGTGTGTGTGCAGACAGCATTTCTCGCCAGCTTTTCTCTGCACATTCCAGTGTGCCTGGCGAAAGATGGCTACGTGGGAGTTTTCACCTTGGCATGAGGGCAGGCTAAGGGGAAAATTCCTTAGGGCAGACAATTACATCAGCGTGTTTTTCCGATTTATGTTTTCAATAGTGCAAGCATTCCCCAAGGCCTGGTGACAGACAGGCCTGTAAACACATTAAACTCAAGAAATCCTTGCACAATTGCCAGCCAGAGAAGACCCCACCCCTTCCAGATTCCAGCATGTTTAACGGCAATTACATTTGAAATGTAAAGCCTGTAGTTAATCAAAGGAGAGACAGGCCTTGCGGAATGACGCCCTCCCAGCCCCACCATGTTGATTCAGCATTTGCTCAGCTCTTCAGCTAGTACCGACTACTAGCGTAGGACAACTAGAGGGGCGACCCGTCCAGGAGGGCTGGGGCAGAAGAGGCAGGCAAGGCCCGTGGTCGAGTCCAACCCTGTGAAGTGAGCAGTGCTGCGAGACGCACGGGGCAGCTTCCGGGGCCTCTGGGCCTGCGTGACCCCGAGGAGGTCACCTCCGAGTGCTTCAGCCTTCGGGAGTGAACAGCACCAGTGCCCACTCCGTAGGGTCCTCTGAAGACAAAAATGATTCCAATTTTGCTAACTATGTAAAATACCTCCCATCACGACAAAAGTCACTGCTTACGGCATTTTACACTTAGAGCATTTGGAAAGGTCCTGGGAAAGCCACAGTTAAAAATGCGGACACTTTGGAACTTGTGGACATACTGTGTGTTAAGATTTCAGAACGAGCTGGGAATGTGGCTCATCAGTAGAGCACTTGGCTAGCATGTACAAGGGCTTACACACACACTCTCTCTCTAATACACACACACACTCTCTCTCTAATACACACACACTCTCTCTCTAATACACATACACTTTCTCTCTAATACACACACACACTCTCTCTCTCCCTCTCTAATATACACACACACACATTCTCTCTCTCTAATACACACACACACTCTAATACACACACACACTCTCTCTCTAATACATACACACACACGTACAGTCTCTAATACACACACTCTCTCTCTAATACACACACACACACACACTCTCTCTCTCTCTCTAATACACACACACACACACACACACACACACACACAATTACGCCAGATTCTCAGCTTCTCCGCTTAGCCGCCATTTGGCCAGAGGCCAATCACTAGACTTTATATCCTCTACTCTCTGTGTCTGCAGAAGGCATTTTGGTGGTCATTTAAAATGTAGGTCAGATGTTTCAGACCTAACCCCTCTAACAACTCTTTAGAATTAACGTGATGTCGTGAGTGGAAAACTACACCTCTGACTCAGTGGGATGGATTTAGTTGAAGCCAAGGTTTGCTAAAAACACTATGGAAAATTATCACTAACCTTTAGACAGTGTATAAGGTGTATATGAAACATAAATACAATTATAATAAAATAAATTATCATTATGAATATGGAAATATTGTAACATCCGCGAACATTTGAAGCATGTCCTGTGCTGTGCTATGAGTTCGATAACAAGCACAGAGCTGGGCCCGTGCGATTGGACAGCAGGTGTTGGCTGGTATTGGATCTCACAGTTGCACAGGCACAGATGACACGGTTTCAGATACGGCTGCAGCTCTGTGTGGCCCAGAGCATCATGCTTCCGGAGTGATGGGAGTCTGTAACCTACCACCCAGGACACCTCAGGCCATCTTGGTCCTTTCAGTTGTTGTTTACCTTGGCTTCTGTGTCTGGCCTAATGTTTTCGTGACTAAGGGAGAGTTCTCCAAGGCACAGCTGAGCTCAGCAGGCCTCCAGCACTCGAAGAGCTCAGAATACTTTCAAGTGGCAGCAGAACCTCCCGATTTCACCACTTTTCGAGAGCTTCACGTTCTCTTTGCCCATCAACACATTTGGCGATGCATCGGCTCCTGGTTTTCTCTTGCTCTGTGACTATAAAGGTCAAGTAACCTCTCTGATGGCAGGACATTCTTTCAGGATAATGTGAGTCTGTGCCACTTGTGGGAGTCACCTCTCTCTGTGGGTTCTGAAGATTAATGAGGTCATCAGGCGTGGCAGTGAGTGCTTTGGCCAGCTGAGCCATCCTGTTGACCTTAAATGAGCTGTTTTCTTATTTCCTTTAAAACAGAGCCATTATTTTATACCATTACATGGATAGAGTAAAATTTGTTGAGATCAGAGGCTAAAGCTAAGCAAGCATCCAGTTCCTGGAGCCGCTGAGTGCTGGATTTCTCGTTCCTGGTGGAACATTCAGGGCACCCAGACAAAGAGTAATTGTTACAGCAATGCAAAACTAGCCCAGAAGTAAAAAACGTTCTAGACTAGTGCCAATAAAATACAAGTGTCAAAAAGGCCAAGTTCACCCACAGGTCACTAACCTTTAAAGCTGCCAAAGCAAACTGAACATAATTAAGAAACCAACCAAATTCAAACAATCCTCCCGAAAGTACTTAACATACACGAGAAAAGAGGCTTAAACTGTTAAAAACACAGAAGTGGTAAATACGGCTCATGGCCAAGAAGATCTGCCAGGGCAACCAGCGCCAACAGACGCCCAAGCAGCACAGATTGCAGGTTTTCTGGGAAAGACAGTGAGTGTCGGCTATAACCGCCACCAAATCTTCCACGGAGAAAGCACCTGCGTGAGCTCCGTGACCCTGGACTGGCAGTCACGCGTAGGCGGGTCCCCGGCTCACTGGCCAGCGGGTCCAGTTGACTCAACAAGCTCTGTGTTCACTGGAAAGCCCTGTCCCCTAAATAAGATGGGGAGCCATCTAGAAAGGTATGTGACGTCTATGAAGACATCTGGCTTCCAAAGGCGGGCTTGCACACACACACTCTCTCTCTCGCACACACACAGGAAAAGATAAATGCAAGAGCAATGTAAAGCAGAAGATCTGGGTAGAAAGAACAGCTCTGGGTCTCATCAAAAGGCGTGAAAATGAAATGAAATAAAGCCCTGTTAGCTGGGCAAGGTGGTGAAGGCCTTTAATCCCAGCACTCAGGGAGGCAGAGGCAGCAGATCTCTGTGAGTTCAAGGCCAGCCTGGTCTACAAAGTGAGTCCAGGGCAGCCAGGGCTACACAGAGAAACCCTGTCTCAAAAAAACAAAACATAAAATAAAGCTCTTTTCACCCATCTCCAGAAAATCTGAAGCTGAGATTTTTCCCTCATGAACAAATGGCGGGCAGAAAAGTATGTAAATCCTCTCCGGCAGGTCACTATGTAGGTGTTTGAGTAGGGGAACCCAGGGCAGTGAAATCTCTCCGGACTGGAAAGGATCTCAAGACTCACGTGAACCAAGCTTGTTTATGACTGGAGAGACAGTGAAAAGACACATTGGAAAGAGACTCGGCTGCTGTGGAAAACACCACGGGCTCTCCAGCTCCGCCGTGCTGCTCGTTGTAAGATCGTGCAGAGCTCTCTGAGTCCCCTCCCAGGAGAGGGATCTTTACTTACCAAACTGCAAGATTCGGGTGCTCACCTAACACAGTGACACACGGGGATGCTGGCGGACTGAGAATCGCTGTCAACACATTGCGAAGATGAGGCTCCCGTCATTAAGCTGCTGGCACGGTGTTCTGGCTCCTCGGAGCTGCTGGGATAACAGACCTTTGCAGACTGTTTATTCTATGTAAAGAGCAATTTTCCAAATGAGAGCTACTTTTCTTTTCCCTAGTTGAAGGCCAGGCCACACCTACAGAGAAGCCTATCACGGCTGCATGGCTGCTGGGAACAGGACCTGGAAATGGAGCATCGCAGGGAGAAAACCACTGCTGCATTCAAGACCAAAGTAACAGCCGGCAAATAATCAGAACACCAGTCTCCAGCTCGCACCCAAGAACATTGGAGCCTGCTCGTGGCAGTGTTCGCCTTATTTTCCAAGCTCCCGTCAACATTGTGAGGTACACACGAGGGTTCCCGACCGCTGCCTAGATCAGATGTGCAAAGCTGAGACACTAGGGAAGATGCTGAGGTTAGTGTAGCTGGATTTTTCTCCTAATGACCCAAAGGAGAGGCTCTGTTCCTAACTACCAAGTGCTAGTATTCTATGGAAGAAACGCGCTGTCCGTGAGAATTAGGATTTCAAATGATACATCTGAATTAGAGAAAATTAGCCTCCTCCTCAACAAGTTTCCCCAGGGGAAGCTCGAAACTGGAAAGATAAAAGATAATGTCACTGTAAGATGGATAGAATTGGGTACCAGGAACACACTGTGTCATTGGATTCAAGAACAAGGACGCACACACACACACACTCACACATAACACGCACACACTCACAGCAGAGACCACTCTGATCACGCTTGGGCCCCTCCCCACACCTGTGTAGGCCTGTCAGCTTTTGCAGTTTGGGAGCTTGGGAGGATGAGCGTGCGTTTGTGGGAAGATTGAACAAGTGCTGGGCCGCAGTCCTAGAGCAGAGAGATGAGAGCTCTTCACACACGTAAAAGCTCTTGTCCTAGGAACAGTGCCTGGGGTTCACGGGAAAATCCTTAAACACCTTTAGGAAATGAAATTAGGCTGCGTGGGTGCTGCGGAAGACTAGATCTGACACACTCGACAACAGCTTAATCCAGCGCCTGAAGTGTGACCGTGGCACTCCCTCACAGAGCGCTCACGGTCTCTCCAGCTGGACAAGAGAACTGAAACAATGCTGTAAGACGCCTGCAGTTTGCGCACATTTGCCCAGGACCCGGCTGGGAGTTCTGGCTGTGACCTCACCCAGGGCTCTGCTGGGCAGGAGCGCGTCCGTCCGTGTGCGCCTGGCAGCAGCCGCACACACATTAGTTACTTGTAACAAGGGACAAAGGGGAGGAGGGCTTGTTTTGACTGGCAGAAGGCGTGCTCCTGGTGGGGGTGTGGCAGCAGGAGTGTGAGGAACTGTAGGCAGGAAACAGAGGGAGGCCGAGGCTTCAGCCCAGGAGCACCGCAGGGAAACAGCACAGCTTGCAGCACCAGTGGGCAAGCCAGCTTCACTGACACACCCAGACACTCCTCCGCAGCGCTGTGGAGGTCAAGGTCCGTGTCCCAGATGATCCTGACTGTCAAGTTGACAGTAGCAATTATCACGCCTTACTTAGCTGTTTGCTGCCTCCCTGGGGTCCTCGGCCTGACTGACCTCTGGAGTCTCACTCACTTGGTGCAGCTTTTGCTTCCTGCCTCAAGCAGAGGAGCCCTCTGCAGTAGTGGTTTGTGTCATGGAAGATGCGGCCTTTTGGCTTTACCGTGTTCTGCTACTAACAAGAGGCAGGCTTTGCGGGAGATGGGGAGCGAGCCATCTGAGGTTGAGAGTGAAAATGGAGAAGAAAGGGTGTGAACCATCTTTAAATCTGCTTACACAGGTACAGAAGTGTAAAAGTTACCAGAAAAGGTCAGGGTACACATGAGGCGATGAATTATCCATGACCGCAGGGGCTGTGTGTGTGTTTTCTTTTAAGCTGTTGCCAGACAGCACCATAAAACTGGACAGGCCATCCTGCCATGAAGGGAAGCTGAATTTTGTACCGTGTAGAGAACTCCATCGCATGTGGATTAGTGCTGAGAAGGTAGCACTGAAGAAGACAAGAGAAGCTTCGGAGGAGTCCAGGTGAGAGGCGATGAGAGCCCTGAATGCACAGAATGACCCGAGGGATGGGCACAGAATGACCCGAGGGATGGGCACAGAATGACCCGAGGGATGGGCATCGGACTCGCTTAAGAAACTCGGGGCACGTGTGTAAGGGTCAGGGCCTGCTTTCTGGGCAGCGGCGAGAAGGAAGCGGGTGAAAATGAAGCCTTGGGCAGAAGCAGGCTGGTCTCATTTGGCTGCTCACACTCCCTTCCCAACTCCAGTCTATTTCTTTTTCTGTCCCTGGGACACATCAAACGAGTCCTCTTCGTAGCCTTCGTATGTGCTGGCCTCACTTCCCAGAATCCTTTCCAAGTCACACACGGCTAGCTGCTAGCTCTCTTCGGCCTCACCATGCCCTACACAATGTACCATAGCCTAAATCATTCCTGGAAATTATTGGGGTAGTTTATTATTGGCATATCTGTTTTCTTTTTTCTCCTGCTAGTTGTGTAAATTCTTTGATTATGGCTGCTGCTATTCTCTGGAATCCCAGGCCAAGGTCAAGGGGGTGTATAATGTGTGCAAAGGACCTGGGCCACGAAGCGAAATGATTGAATAGAAGAAAATGGAGCGAAGAGATAGTGGGTAACTTAAAGATCAAAGAACAGGAAAGGTGCTGAGAGGGTAAGGGGTCTGAGGGACTAACATCCAATGAGATGCTTGGATTTTAGAGAAAGGGACTTGGAGACTCCAGATAAACGAGCTGTGACCACAGGAATGGGGTAAAAGAGCAGGTCAGCAGAGTGGGGTGACCAGCAGACCTTGAGGCCAAGTGCTGGTTCAGAACTCAGTGTGGAATAGATACAGGAGGGCGGGAGCCGCAGGGAGGCCATGCGCGGGTCGGGGGAGGGGGCCTTAGGGAGGCCGGACACAGGGTGGGGGTGGGGGGAGCGCAGGGGAGCCATGCACAGGGCAGAGGCCACAGGGAAGCTATTCACAAGGCCCTCATCCCCCATGACTGGAAAGAAGGCACCTGAGCCTGAGTGATGAGGAATGACAGCGTCTCTCGTGGTAACACAACACCAAGAGCTCGTGGCGGTACTGTGGGGTCGGCGCTGTCACCACCCCATTTCCAGGAGAAGCCCTAAACGATGGACGGGGACAAAGTAACTTGCTCTCATCATAAAACTGTACGTACTGAGCCCTGGACGAGGCCAACCACCAAGACTTCATTTTTAATTTGAATGCAACTAGGAGCCAGTCTCAGTCTAGAACTCAGTCTTGGGCCTAGAGAGATGGCCCGGCGGGCAAGAGATTGCAGAGAACCTGGGTTCGGATCCCAGGACCCACAGGAGAGAGTCTACAACCAACAGAAACTCTAGCTCAAGTGCACATGACGCCCTGTTCTGGCCTCTGAGAATGGCGAGGGTGAGCCACGAACTTCTTGTAGTGCAGGAGATGAAAGTCAATAGCTTGACCATTCATTCACACGTCCCCAAGAACAGCTTTAATGTTCCTTACACACTTTCATCTTGATCTTTCCGGTGGGGGATTGCTGAGAACTGCTATTGTTCTCTAACTTACAAACAGGCATTTCAGCCTCTCCTACAGGGCTGGAGTTAAGGTGACTCACGCACAAATTCTATCTAAACACTTGATCTGAATGTGTGTGGACTGGTCAGCCAGCCTCAGTACAGGTAAGCTGCACAGCTTTGCCAACTTAGCACTTTCTTCTTTAATTCTAGAATGTTCCAAGTCAAGCACTACCTACAAAGAAACTCAAAATTAATTTAAACTGGATACAAGAAAATGATAGTTCAGCAGTTTCCGGGCCAAAAGAATTTACGTTTATCCACCCATCAAATTATAGAGGGCCGGATGCCAGACTGCCACAGACCGTCTTGGTTCCATCTGCAGACAGGACTCGGGTCCTCCAGCCTGGGGCAAGCGCCACCCCGCTGGCCTGAGATGATGGGCGCTGGACGGGTCTCCTCCAGAGACTCCTGCAGTGGCTCTGAGGAGGGGGCGCAGTGCGGTGGCAAAGGCTGGGGCAGAGTCTGGGAGGGGGAGGCAGGGATGCCCGGGAAGGCCGGGAGAGAAGAAGGGAGCTGAGCTGCCTCCCCAGGAGGTCAGCACACGCCAATGCTGCCTCTGAGTTCCACATTTAAAAACTCAGAGTGAAGGTCTGGGCTTGCTTTCTTCTCCAGCGCCCTGTTGGGATGTGGTACATCCCCAACTGGGATTTATAACTACAGGGTAGCCACACACACACAGCACACCCGGCACCGTCCTCCTGCAGTACAGGAGACGAAGCCGATGATAGCCCTGAAGAGGTGTCCTGCAGGTAGGGATGAGGAGACTGACACAGGAGTCTGAACTCTGCCACAAGACGGTCTTGGGACACTCAAAGCCAGGGTACCACGCTGCCTTAGTGACACGGTCTGCGGCTCAGAGCCCTGCTGGCCACACAGCTCCCGTGTCCTCTGCTGCACCTCAGCACCTCACAAGACAGCAAGCTTGGTGGATGAGGCAGGCGTCCCGAGGCTCTGAGCATCCTTGGCTCCTCTACCAGGAGGGCCTCTGAGTCTGGGGTCTCCACTCCCTACTGAGTTCCTCTGTGGGGAGACGCTGGTCCCCCTTGGATCACCTGCTGGTTTAGACCAAAGTGTCTTAAGTGTGGCCGGCACCCCAATCTAGGATCTTTCAGCTGAACGTGGGGATCATGAAAATGTTGGCAAAAAACCTCTCTGAATTCACAGTGACCGAAACGAGACATGTGAGACTCCCATTCATGACCTCACTTCTGCCTTGATTGCAGACGCAGGGCCTGAGGACTTTGCACCATGCCCACGCACGTGCCACGCCACACCAGGCAACGTCTCCTGCATGCCCTGCTCCTCGGTTGCAGCAAAGCATGTGGAAAAGTGATGGAGATGAACCTTGTAACCTAGACAGACCCAGGAATGTGGCTCCATAGGCTGTATTTAAAATCAAAAGTCCTCCATCAGGCTAACAGGAGGTCAGCTCTGCAGCTGCCTACTGCGTGAGCTTATCTTTCCTGTTACTTTTCTTTTGCTGTGATAAAACATCATGACCATAAAAGCAACTTATTAAAGTGTTTGGTTGGGCTTACAGTTTCAGAAGGCTAGAGCGCATGATGGGGGAGAGAAGGCATGGTGTCAGAAACAATGGTGACCTCACATCTCTAATCACAAGCAAGAGGCAGAGAGAGTACCCTGTCCTCAGTGACACACCTCCACCAATGTGGCCACGCTTCCTAATCCTTCTCTAACAGTTCCACCAGCTGTGAATCAGGTATTTAAACAGTTGAGTTACAAGGAACCATTCTAATTCAAATTCAAAGCGCCACAGATTTCCTGGAGAAGCCTGAAGAGATACCTATTCATTCCAGAAAGGGTACCGACGATAGCCCATGACATATGAGACCCTATCTCAAAAACAAAGCAAACAAACAAGCAAAACCATGTCAGACTACACATAACCATTTGCAAAATTGGATGGATGGATGGATGGATAGTGGATGGATGGATTGTGGATGGATGATGGATGGATGGATGGTGGGTGGATGGATGGATGGATGGGTGGGTGGATGGGTGGATGGGTGGATGGATGGATGGATGGATGGTGGATAGATGGATGGATGGATGGTGGATGGATGGATGGATGGATGGTGGATGGATGGATGGATGGATGGTGGATGGATGGTGGATGGATGGATGGATGGATGGATGGATGGAATGACAAATTCTTCCTGCCCCGAGTTACTTCTTGTTAAAGTTTGTATTGCCTAGTCCCCCTCAGGATCCGAATTTTGAATTAGACATCTTTACTCCTGTTGGCTTTTTCTAATGGATAATAGGGGTCAGAGAAGGCGTAGTGATGCCGATCGGTAGATGAAAGTCCTACATGGCGGAGTTGTACATCTTTGATAACCTTCTCTCAGAGAACATTTTATTGCTTTTGTGGGAGATAAAACCAGTTATAAATAGAAACTGTCAGTCACTGGGATATTGAAAAAGAAGAAACACTGCTCAGCTGAATCACAGAATTTTCTAATGTCAAAATACAGCAAATCAGACTGACCTGGTAGGATGTCACCCAAGTTTATTGTGAAACCATTACGTGCTCAAATAGCACTTCCTGTACAAAGATTATGAGATGATTTTTGCACAGATTTTTGTTTTCTGTCTTTGGCATCATGATCTATTTAATTAGGATTTATTAAGTACAATAAGTACAAGGCATATAACAAATTGTTTAATAGTACAAGTAGAGAAAGTCAAGACCAGCATGCCTACAGAATCATCTCAAATCCACTATCTAAGTCTCCATATACAGGGACCAGTTCCTTTTACAATTGGTATCTAGAGCCTAATCTGAAATTCTGAGTTCTGCATAAGACACGTTAATGCTCTGATTGTAGTGTTAACTTAGAGTGTAGCAGTGCGGCCTGTAATCCCAGCACTCTCTCATGAGGTGGTTGGCTGTCCTCAGTGACCCAGAAAGCTTGGAGAAAGCCTGAATCACAGGAGACTCATTCTCAAAACCCAGCCACCACCACCAAACCTTCCCCACAGTTCTGGCTGGTTGGAGTGTCTCGTGCTTGCGATTGTGGTACTTGGAAGGCAGAGGCAGGGGTACCACAAACTGCGGCCAGCCTGCGCTATGCAGCAGCAGTGACTCTCACAAAACTGAAATGGTAACACACCCCTCCTCCCAAGTTAACCTTTGCAGCACGATTACAAAAAGCTTATGGCAACTCTTCATTTTTAATTTTCAACTGAATCAAGCTTAAAATTTTCAGTTCCTGGCAACTGTATCATTCATTGCTTGTCAACACATCTGGCTGAAGTTTGGACCTGCTCAAGGTCCCCACTCCTGAAATGGAGGGACAGTGGTCTTTCAAATCCAAACTCTTCACTTTTTGTTACCTCAATTGTTTTCACCACCTGAAGTAGTTAGTTAATAGTAGTCATTATAATATAATAATAATTATAGTTGTGTCTTTCAGGAATAGAGATCAGCACACTCTTGACTATGGCCCGAACTACTGAGAAAGAGAAAAAAACAGGAAACAGGGAGATGAAGACTCAGAAGTCAGCAGATAACATCCAAACTCATAGTGTGCCGGCCCCGCATCACACACTGAACTAGAGGGTAAGTCTGGGGATAGGAACAGACACCATTTATCTATATTTGTAACTACACCATCTTCAAGGCCCACTCATAACTTAATTTCCATTATCAGTACCACATTCTAATGCTGACTTTCTATTCATCTAATGCTTAATTTCTATTCCTATGCAATGAGATGTGATTATACATAATGTGTGATTTAGAGTCCCAACCACTCAGTGTTAAAAGTATTTTTATAAAATCGTGTTTATTTCGCAGTTTTTCTCTTACCCCGGCTATTACCCAAAAAATTGAGACTCTATTATATTATTTGTTTACCAAGCTTTACAGCACAATCTTGAGCAATTTTAATCTACTCATAAGCCTCTGTGCTAGTCTGGCTTCTGCCCAGCGTAAATCCCAGAGTTACTGGACTTCATGGCTTTTTCTACTGAGCTCCCTCTCCTCAGGTCTCCTGGACCTCTGCCCCTAGCTAAATCCTCCTGCTTTCTCCTCTAACTCCTTCTCCCCTGGTTGGCAGGAAGTCCAGCCCTAATCTCTCCCCTGCTCAGTGATTGGCTGTAAGCTGCTTTATTGGCACATCAGGGGACCACTGGGGAGCAGAGTTTACACAGCATTAAGTCAGGAGCTTCTCTGAACAAGGCTTGCAACCAGACATGGAGGCACAGAAATCGGCATTTGAATTATACCGTAACCTTATGCCTACAGTGCAGGGCTTTAGAAACAATTTAGACTATGACTGACATTAAAATACCAATTTAAAAAGCAATTTAAATCTAAGTTGTGGCCTCCTAGCTTTGTGTATTATGGTTTGAATTTTAAGTGTTCCTTGAAGAGTCATGTGCAGGAAGGGCCGGCTCGGTCTGGTGCTGAGGACGTTGGTGGGATTGTTGGGCAAGGCCCAGTGAAATGGAGTTACAGCCCTGGGCATGTGTCCTTGAAGCGGACATTTGTCTCTTTGTTTCTTATGTCCATGAGGTGGACATACCCTCCCTTCCACATGCTCCTGTGAAAGCCAGGCAACGGGAGAAAGCAAACCAGAAGAACCCTCCAATCTGTGAGCTAAAATAAGGCTTTCCGCTCTATGTTTATTTATCACAGATGCCCTCGACAGCGCTGGAAAGTCTCCCACAAGGTGATGACATAGACTTGAGTTCACTCTGACTGAGCCGCTGGGCTGTCCTTGCTTTACTATAAAGTACAGATGGTCACGGTATGCCAGATTTCTGCCTCCAAAGCTCAAGATCACTCTTCGGAGTCGGTGACAACAAAGTCTCAAGTCAAACAATGAAATAAGTTGAAGGAAAAAACGCATTCAGAACTCATGTGAGGAATCTGAGGAGACGTGAGCTCAGCGTGTGCTCTGACCCAGGGCTAAGAGTGGGACAGTGACATGTCTGTCAGTCTGTTGACTGACCAGCAGTGACAGAAGTCAGTGGGCCCAGAGGAAGGCTTCAAGTGTCTGGAAAAGTAAAAATACCTTAAGACTCTACAGACAAGACACCGGCTCCCCTGCCTGGGCCTGGATTGGTAATGGTGTAGGAACACCGAGTGCTCCCTGGCAAGGATGTGGGAACACCGAGTGCTCCCTGGTAAGGCTGTGGGGACACCGAGTGCTCCCTGGTAAGGCTGTGGGGACACCGAGTGCTCCCTGGTAAGGCTGTGGGTTCACCGAGTGCTCCCTGGAGGCTGAGCCTCAGAGCTCTTCCCCACCCACCTACAACCTCGGGGAGGGCAGCACCCGGCTGGCTAAGGCCACGTCCAGACCCTTACTGACTTTTGCACTCCTTCACTGGTCAGGCTCTGCGCTTCAGGAGTTACAGCGGACAAAGGCTCGTTCACCTGATATTTCCCACGCATGCTGGCCGATTTCACATCAGCTTGACAAGGACAGGGTCATCTGAGGGGACCCCACCAGAAAATGCCTCGTCAGATTGTGCTGTGGGCAAGCCTGTAGGGAATTTTCTTAATCTTGATTATTGTGAGTGGTGCCATCCCTGGCCTAAGGGGGGGAGGGTGGCCTGTCCCCTGCCTGGTGAAAGGGAAGGTGTGGCCTGTCCCCTGCGTTGTGTAAGGGAAGGTGTGGCCTGTCCCCTCTCTGGTGTAAGGGAAGGTGTGGCCTGTCCCCTGCCTTGTGTAAGGGAAGGTGTGGCCTGTCCCCTGCCTGGTGTCAGGGAGAGGTGTGCCCTGTCCCCTGCCTGGTGAAAGGGGAAGGTGTGGCCTGTCCCCTGCCTAGTGTAAGGGAAGGTGTGACCTGTCCCCTGCCTGGTGAAAGGGGAAGGTGTGGCCTGTCCCCTCTCTGGTGTCAGGGAGAGGTATGGCCTGTCCCCTGCCTTGTGTAAGGGAAGGTGTGGCCTGTCCCCTCTCTGGTGTGGCCTGTCCCCTGCCTTGTGTAAGGGAAGGTGTGGCCTGTCCCCTCTCTGGTGTCAGGGAGAGGTGTGGCCTGTCCCCTGCCTTGTGTAAGGGAAGGTGTGCCCTGTCCCCTGCCTGGCTCCCCTGACCTAACAACAGCTACTCCCAGTGCCTGTGGGATCATCACGGCGATTTCACAGGCGCAAGTTGGTGCAGCGGCTGTGCTGACTCCGGAACAGCGCTCTGAAGTCCGCCAGCCCTCACTGGGGTCTCTGAAGAGGAAAACGAGGCTCACGGACAGTGAAGAGTGTGGCCCACGCTTACCAGGTGCCGAGTGACACTTGGGCTCCCTGTGTGTCAGCCTCAGGTGAGAGCAGCCTCCAGCTGACCCTCTCCGTGCACAGAAAGAGCTCTAAAGCCATGAGTCCAGTTAGCATATACGGGTCTTACAGCCAGTGACGTCAGGGCGCCCGATTTACACGGACATAAAGAGCAAGACCAGAGGAGAGCCACGCCGTCCACCAGGAGAGCCACGCTGTCCACGAGGGGCAGAGTCAGCAGGACTCATGCTCTAGGTGTCTTGTCTTCGAGTTCACTTATCTCAAGACAAATAGCCTGCAGGGAGGGGTTCTGGCCCGAGGAGACACGGTGAGCGGAGCCCAGAACACATGGTGAGCGGAGCCCGGATTGGCCCAGCCACTGCCCGAGCGTGTTCTCAGCCTGTCCCGGGCAGCCACGGCATGACTGTCATGTTCCCGGCCCGTCACACGCACACCGTGAGCACACCTCGGCTCACCTCCCGGGCTGCTCTGTGGCCCTGACTCAGATTGAAACCGCAAAACCACTTTCATCTTCACGTCACACGACAGCCCGCCAGGGAAAGCACACTCCTCACAAGTGTGGCTTTACACGGGAAGCCATGCTCCCCCAGGGGACTGCCTGGGCCAGGCCACAGGTGAGCCTTCAGCCTCTGAATCTGCTCACCCCTGACCACAGAGGAGCCTGCAGCTTCT
>NW_026590061.1:989803-992080 GCF_907164565.1 Psammomys obesus | reverse complement strand
GACCACAGAGGAGCCTGCAGCTTCTGAAATCTGCTCACACCTGACCAGGGGTGAGGCTGCAGCTTTTGAAATCTGCTAACACCTGAGGGTGGAGGGAGGCGAAGGATGGGTCCCTGCGCACCGGGAAGGAGGCAGAGATGCTGCAGGGAGTCCAGGTGGCCCTGTCACCGCACAGCACGCCCACAGGGTGACCCACAGGAAACGGCGCTCTCAGCAGAAATGGTGTGTAATAAACATTTTTCTTACCGTAGAGTCCTGAAGTCACCTCCTCCAGCTCAGTTTTCCGTGTGCACAATCCTGCTGGCCCAATCCTCGGTCCATTGACGTGACTCCGTGAGCAGTTCAAGACCCCACACACACACCGTGCCCCAAGGAAGTGAGAGCTGTAATTGCTAGAGTGTTGTCCACCCTGTTATTAGTGTGTGTTAGTTATGTATGTATGTATGTATGTATGTATGTATGTATGTATGTATGTGCATAACAATGTATGTAATGTGCATGACCACGTCCAGGCCTGTAGTGGGACTGACCAGCCAGGTTCCCTCCTACTTTCAAGTCTGTGTGGTGTGTGTGTGTGTGTGTGTCTGTGGTGTGTGTATATGTGTGTATGTATGTGGGGGAACTGTATATCTGTGAGGCGTGTGAATGTGCGTATGTATGTGTGTGTGTGTGGTGTGTGTGTGTGTGGTGTTTGTGTATGTGTGTATGTATGTGGGGAGCTGTGTATCTGTGTAGCGTTTGAATGTGTGTATGTTTGTGTATATGTGTGCATGTATGTGTGTGTATGTGTGGTGTGTGTGTTTGTGGTGTGTGTATATGTGTATATATATGTGGGGGAACTGTATATTTGTGAGGTGTGTGAATGTGCGTATGTATGTGTGTGTATGTGTGGTGTGTGTGTGCATGTGTGGGGCGTGTTGTGTGTATGCGATGTGTCACCCATGAGTTTCATGACTAGAACTAGGGTGAAGGGCAGCTCAGATGACAGCAGCTAACAGACGATCATGCTCCTCTCTCCCTTGTGACTGCCAGCTGCCTACAAGCCCGACAACACTTTTTACACACATGTACACAGCAACGTGCCAGTTTCCTTCCCATGTGAAGGATTTTGTTGTGTGACAAAATCATTTCAAGGAAAGAGGCTTAGGTTGGCTCGGGGTTGTGGGGGAGCAGCAGCGGGAGCAGCTCCTGGCCATGAGCAGGAGCACAAGTGAGCGATGCCCTGTGCTTACGTCTGCATGGTCTGGAAGCGATGGACACTGGTGTTCAGGCTCTGTGCTCAGGTCTGCATGGTCAGGAAGATCCTAGTGGTCAGGAAGAGATGGACACTGGTGTGTGGTCAGGAAGCAATAGACACTGACGTCCAGGCTCTGTGCTCAGGTCTGCATGGTCAGGAAGTGATGGACGATGGTGTCCAGGCTCCCTCTTTCTCCCTTGTTGTTCAAGTCCGGGTCCCAGTAAGGAGCTGGTATCACCCATATGCAGGGTGAGTCTTCCTCGGTTCACCTCCTCTGAAGCACCCTCACAGACACCCCATAGTGCCCATGAGGAAGCCCTGGCGTTTCTAAATCCAGCCAGTGACAATCTAAATTAAGCAACGCAGAACTTCAGTGTTGAAATATGTGCTGTTTCTCCCTCCAAAGACACAGCAGGGTGCTCCGTCTGTTCCCTTCATACCAGTCGTTAGTGCTGTCCTTGCAGTCAACGCACTAAGACGTTGGGTGCGTGCTTACGCTTATGTTTATGTACACGCCCACGCGTTTGCCAAGAAAATTACGCGCTTTATCGCACAGTGCCACTTAGGAAGGCAGGGGGTTTGAGCCTGGTATATATGCACACTGTGGAATACTATTCAGCCCTAAAAATGGAGATTGTTTTCATTTATAGTAATGTGGATGAACCAGTAGAGCATTAAGCAAGTAAAATAAGCTGGGTGGAGCCTCAGAGAAGCAGAGAGACAGCATGGCAGCTGCTTTACGGTTGCCATAATTCCCTGACTAGAGCAATAAAGGAAGAAATGACTTATTTCGTCCTACAGCTGCAAAGTCCGTCACAGCAGAAATGGCACAACAGCAGCCAGAGAAAGTCTAATGGAGAAGAGGAAGTTTGTGATGACACACACACTGGAACGAGAGAGGGAGGAGAGGAGGAGGAAGAAGAGGAGGAAGAGAAAGAGGAAGAGGAGTAGGAGGAGGAAGAGGGGGAGGAAGAGGAGCAGGAGGAAGAAGAGGAGGAAGAGCAGGAGGAGCAGGAGGAGGAGGAGCAGGAGGAGGAGCA
>NW_026590061.1:987052-989793 GCF_907164565.1 Psammomys obesus | reverse complement strand
GAGGAAGAGCAGGAGGAGCAGGAGGAGGAGGAGCAGGAGGAGGAGCAGGAGGAGGAAGAGGGGGAGGAAGAGGAGCAAGAGGAAGAAGAGCAGGAGGAGGAAGAGGAGGAAGAGCAGGAAGAGGAAGAGGAGGAGGAGCAGGAGAAGGAAGAAGAAGAGGAAGAGGAGGAGCAGGAGGAGGAGCAGGAGGAGGAAGAGGAGCAGGAGGAGCAGGAGGAGGAGGACGACGACGAGGAGAAGCCCTCCTGGAAGCCCACCGCACTGACATTCTCCCCCAGCAAAGCTCTACCGGCTCCACACCTCCGCACACAGCCTCCAGCTGTTCAGCCGAGAGACCATAATGGGGGCCGTTTCTCGTTCGCCAGCCAGAGTTCCAGGCTCTTCTTCCAGAGTCTGAGAGAGCTGGTCTCACACTCACCCAGGGTGGTCTGAGGGCTGTGCTGCGGGAAGGAGGCCCCGGGTGCCTTAGTCACGGATTCAGTTTTCAGTTAAACAGATGAGCAAGGCTGAGACAGTCCACAGCACTGCGCCTCAGAACAACTAAGGGTGGGAATCAAACCCATCACTGCGTACAAAGGTAAGTCATCTGCTTAACTACTCTTTCCGCATACACTCGCGTGTTCAAGCATCACACAGTTCCACACACGCAGGCACGCACGGTCTGTCAACTGCGGCACACTAACTAACAGATGCTACTAGGAAAGATCTAAGGTAAACAACGTCTAGATAATGTCTTTATATTATCTGTCATGGTTTCTGCGTTGAGTGTTCAGCTTAAAAATTGTCTTTCAGATGTCTTCCTGGCTTGACATCATTCCTAATAATATTAGCAATATTTACAAGTAACTCTGTATTTGGTTTTCTCTGAGATGAGGTCTGTTAGTTGGCAAGGACGGCCTCAAGTTTGCCACCCTCCTGTCACGCCCCTCAAGAGCTGGGCTTGTAAGCATGTGACACCGTTCCCAGCGCAGCGCTTACGTCTAATAAAATTTTGTAATTTCGCTTTCCCCGTCGTATAAGTGTGTGCAACTCCCTTGCACACATAAAGTCCTGTGACTCCAGTGACTGTAAGAACTGCTTCATCAGGAGAGGCAGGAAGGATGTGTCCATCACATTGTGGTGCGACCACCACTTCCCCTTGTGTGTGAAGTCAGTGTAACCCGGGAACTGCGTGTGAACTCTGTTTCAGTGCTGTATCTGCTGAATCCAGGCCTACGACACGTTAGAATCTGTAGTGCAATCACGGATCGTGATGACGCCGCCAGACAGCTCCTGAAGGAGCCTCAGTCCTGATGAGACGCAGCAAATGACGGCTTGAAATCATTGCCTCAGGTAGTAAGCGTCTTCACCACAGAGGAGCCAGGTCAGCATGCCGTGGGCTGTGGGGTGTGGCTCCAGAGGAAAGAAGACAAGCCTCGTGCTGGCAGGGGTGGTTGAGAAGGAGGCACAGGACTCCGGCTGCACCTCGATATGGGCTCGGCATGTCCGTCACTCCTCGGCAGTGGTCCAGGGTCTCAGAGAGTAGCAGGGAGACAGGAACAGGAACAGCTGGTGGAGAGCGAAGCGTGGAGCACCGTAAATTCCACACTAAAGGTTTGTAGAAGGAGGCTCGTTTATAACAGCAAATGATGTCAATTACCAGAAGATTTATTCCACAAACACAGCAGCAAGCTTAGATTTTACTGTGAAGCTTTATATAAAGATTAATAAAGTACTAATCTTCATTTGTGAACTTATAATTTTGATTCTATTAAATATTCATATTACAAAAGCTTTATTAAAAAGGTTCCTTTGTTTAGTCCTGTGTGTGAAGAAACAGAAAGGGTTCATTCCTTTCTTCTTTGTAGTTTTTGTAGGGTTTTTTTTGAGGGGGGGGTTGGGTTGGGTTGGTTTTTTGGTTTATAGTTTTTGGGGGCAGGGTCTCGCCTGTGACTCAGGCTGGCCTACACTCGCTACATAGTTCAGTGGCCTCAAACTCATGGCAATCCTCCTGCCTTAGGTTTGTAAGTGCTAGACTTACAAGACAGAACCACCATGTCTGTTCTGAATGTGTGTTTCCAGTGCTGGGGACTGAACCTAGGGCCTCACACATGCTAGGCCAGGACTCCGAAGTGAGTTGACCCCAGCCTTGTTTTTAACAGCAAAAAAGGTGACTCCAAAGGTCGGAAATCGAGGCAGAAAGAAAGCAGAACAGATGCCCGGGATCAGACTGACGTACCAGCAATGCGCCTGGTCCTATGATTAGCTGCCAGGTGTAGGAAACACACGGAGGAGAAAAACCTTCCTGTCCTATTTGTTACCCTCAAGGCCCGCTGAGAAAGGAGGCAGCCTGGACAGACATAGCCTTTCCCTTACGCAGGAGTGGCCCAGAGCTGTCCCTCCTGAGGAAAGAGGCAGCCTGGACAGTTAGAGCTTTCCCCCTACAAGGGGTGGCCCAGAGCTGCCCCTGCTCACTTTCTGGGAAGTCAGGTGACACCCCTAAAATCCAGGAGCTGAGAGGCCCATTATCTACCCTGGCTGTGTGCCCACCTGGCCACTCATCAACCCGCTCCTTCTCCAACCAGGTCCATCCGTCTCTGTCTCCTCTGCAGGGGCACACTGTCTCCTCAGCAGGGCCACACTCTCCTCAGCGGGACCACACTCTCCTCAGGTTCACACTCTCTTCCTCAGGGCCACACTCTCCTCAGCAGGGCCACACTCTCCTCAGGGCCACACTCTCTCCTCAGGGCCACACTCTCCTC
>NW_026590061.1:974542-987042 GCF_907164565.1 Psammomys obesus | reverse complement strand
ACACTCTCCTCAGGGCCACACTCTCTCCTCAGGGCCACACTCTCCTCAGGGCCACACTCTCCTCCTCAGGGCCACACTCTCCTCAGGGCCACACTCTCCTCAGGGTCACACTCTCCTCCTCAGGGTCACACTCTCTCCTCAAGGCCACACTCTCCTCCGCAGGGCCACACTCTCCTCTGCAGGGCCACACTCTCCTCCGCAGGGCCCCTGGTCCTCCTTGGCCTTGCCTAGAACTTCTGTCCTGTGTCACGTTGAGACTGTTCTTCAAGTCAGGGCTGAGCAGGGCCCTTTCCCCTCATCACCATGTGCACCCTTAACATCTGGCCTCCACCTGGACCTTCTGCTCCATGGAGAGCAGAGCATTAGCTGCGTTTGTGTGTTCAGTTAACACTGTCTGTCGCCGCTGACGCCACAGCAGGCACGCAGGTCAACCGCTCAGTGGATACCGGGCAGCAGTACCACGCCAGGCTGCACGCTGTTTGAAGTTTTCATGCGACAGGTTTTGGTAATATTCCTTTCCCTCCTCCAGCTCCTCCCAGACCCTCCCAACTCTCTCCCCACCCAACTTTATGTCCTTTCTCTTTCTCTAAAAGAAAAACAAATGTAAAAAAAGACAAAACCCAACAAAGCACACACACACGCACACATGGGCACACACAGACAGAGTTCATTTTGTTTTGACTCCTTGGCATGAAACCTGCTTGGAGTATGGTTGATATACCCAGGGCCACTCTATTGGGAAAAAGGTATAATCTTATTAAACATTTGCCATCTTATGAAGATACAGAAGGAAATAAATCCACTATAGAACATTGTACAGCATTTTCTCATCTGTCCAGTTGTTGGGTACAGAGACTATATGGAGCCTGTTTGAAAGCGTGCTCTGTTATTTTAATTTGATGCTCTCTACATGATGGGATAAAGTTGCCAGGTCACTCTCTAACATTAAATGGTAGCTCAGCAGGACCAGAGAGTTGAGGCTTGTGCCGCCACGCCACGAGAATATCTCCAGCCTGTGTTCCGGCTCATAGTTCACGTCACACCAGGACTGCTGCATATGAGACTTCAAGCTGGGTGTGAAGACGAGGCGCTGAAAGGAGGCCCCAGGGGGGAGGGCCTGGCCGAAAACAGCTCTGCAGTTCGTGATCCTCCACAGGCATCAGCCGACCTACAGAGGGGCTGTCTGTGCTATGTTCCACTTCTGCACTGGGCAAAGGCGGCCACGTGACGGAAGAGGTGGCCACCGTATAAATGAGAGCACATCTGCTGCTACAGCTGGGCACGGCGGAGGGGACAGGCAGCAGTGATGGCTGCGTGTGTGGGTGACCCCCGAGTCAGTCCCGGGCAGAGCCGAGTGCGGACGACCCCTGAGTCCCGGGCAGAGCCGAGGGTGGACGACCCCCGAGTCCCGGGCAGAGCCGAGGGGCCACACAGACGCAGCCCGCAAGCCCGTCCCGGCTTCTTGCTGGGAGGAAGTTCTCTGTTGGGGAAGCTGATTTCCAGCTCCCAGTAGTGTCTCTGCAAAGAGCGTCTTGGTTAGGAGAAGCATTGGTAGGGAAGGACGCAAAGACAGTTCTAGGGGTCACGTGTCCTCTGTGGAAGTGAGTTTCTATCCTGCACCTGTGTCTCGGGGACGTCTGGGATGGTGCAGGGGAATATTTCTGACTCGTGGATTCACAAATTGTATACAAGTGATATAAAATGAGCCTGTGCCTCAAAAAACAAACAAACAAACAAACAAACAAAATTCCTGTCCTGTTTGCTTCCTGTTGAGTTTTCCTTAGAGATACAGTGGAAAGAGCCGGGCAGTTCTCACAAGGCTGAGTGTGGAGACCAAGAGGAAACACAGCCAGAGGTCCAAGGTGCCACCACCTCCTGAGCTTCCAGCAAAGCCAGACTGCTGCCTGTGTTGTGCTGCAGGCCGACGTTTGCTCGACAGGTGCCCCTGGCCGGCATGAGCATCTGTCAACACACACAGCGCCAACTAACCGCAAAACACGAAAACGAATCACAGCTGTCCGGAAAGCCTGAGCTCTTTAGAAAATGTTTATTTTGGCCTGATTTACTCCATCTCCTTTTAAGTGATTTCCATAAATTAAATATATGTGAAAGACTGAAGGAAGTGAAACGGCCGCCTGAGCTGGTCAGGAGGGCAGCTTGGAGAGGAGCGCACTGTTTGCAATCCCTGCTCATCTAGGTGCGGGCTGCGGCTCCCTAAACGTGCTGATGCCGAGACCAGCCACGCACAAACACCCCCCACCATTCCCACCCACATCTATTTGCCTCCACTGTGGACAGTAAAACGCTTAAGACAACTTCTTGTTTTAGCTGGAAGATGAGATTTCCATGGCTCGGGTTTTCACAGTGGAAAAACATCTGGGGAAACCGCAAATTAGCTGTTTTCTTGAGCACGTTGGACACCTGAAACCATGAGGCAAACAGCCAACTCAAGGCACCGCTGGCTACAGAGAAGGCCAAAGCTCCGCTCCCCCGGGCATCTCACCTGCTGGAGGAAGATGAGGGCAAGAGCAGGGATAGTCCACACAGGGTAGAGTCTGCCGCCGCAGAGAACCTGAGTTCTTCGGTCCTGCAGCCGCAATCTTGCTAGGTCTTTCTCCCATGGCCTCACCAGGTTCGGGGAAATCAGTCCTGGTCTGTTGGCCCAGGATTACGGAGAGCCGGGGTGGCGAGACTTTTGGCTTTACAGCTTTGACTACATACGGTCCCATGTAAGTTTCGGGTGAGGTGATGAAGAAGCCTGAGGCAGAGCTAAAAAACCTGCTTAGATCAGTGAGTGCAGGCGATGGGGCACCGAGGATTAACTCCTGGCGGTTACTTCTTCTTCCATTTAATGTAGTAGGTTGGTTGTTCTTGAAATACACCTGGCGTTTGTGGTCTCCACAGACTTTATGGGTTCTAAAGGAAAAGATCAAAGCCATACAAATTACCTCATTTAAAATGTAAGTGACCTGATCTTGACTTAATTTTGGTAGAGGAATATAGAATGGCAGAAAAACACTTAAAGAGATGCTCAACGTTCCTAGCCATCAGAGAGATGCAAATCAAAAAAACCCTGATATTTCACCTTACACCCATCAAAATAGCTAAAATCAAAAACTCAAATGACAACACATGCTGGAGAGCTTGTGGGGAAAGGGGAACCCTCCTCCACTGCTGGTGGGAATGTAAACTGGTACAACCACTATGGAAATCAATCTGGCGCTTTCTCAGACAGTTAGAAATAGTGCTTCCTCAAGACCCAGCTATTCCACTCCTAGGCATATATCCAAAAGATGCTCAAGTACACAACAAGGACGTTTGCTCAACCATGTTTGTAGCAGCTTTATTTGTAATTGCCAGAACCTGGAAACAACCCAGATGTCCATCAACGGAGGAATGGATACAGAAATTGTGTATTTTTACACAATGGAATGCTACTCAGCAATTAAAAACAAGGAAACCATGAAATTTGCAGGCAAATGGTGGAATCTAGAAAAGATCATTCTGAGTGAGGTATCCCAGAAGGAGAAAGACACCCATGGTATATACTCACTTATTTAGACTTAAAAGATATGATAAACATAATAAATCTATACACCTAAAGAAGATAAACAAGAAAGAAGACCTGGGGTAAGATGATCAATCCTCACTTAGAAAGACAAATGGGATGGACTATGGATGTAGGAAAACACAAGCAACAGGACAGGAGCCTACCGCAGAGGGCCTCTGAAAGACTCTACCTAGCAGTGTATCAAAGCAGATATTAAGACTCATAATCAAACCTTCAGCAGAGTGCAGGGAATCATATGAAAGAAAGGGGAGTTAGTATGACCTGTAGAGGACAGGAGCACCACAAGGACCAAATATGTCTGGGCACAGGGACTTATATGAGACTGTTTCTCCAACTAAGGACCATGTATGGATATAGCCTAGAACCCCTGCTCAGATGCAGCCCGTGGTAGCTCAGTAACCAAGTGTGTTTCCCTAGTAAGGGGAACAGAGACTATTTCTGACATGAACTCAATGGCAGGCTCTTTGAACTCCCCACCCTCCCAAGGAAGGAGCAGTCCTGCTAGGCCACAGAGGAGGACTTTGCAGCCAGTCCTGAAGACACCTGATAAAACAGGGTCAGATGAAAGGGGAGGAGGTCCTCCCCTATCAGTGGACTTGCAAAGGGGCAGGAAGGAGATGAAGGAGGGAGGGTGGGTTTGGGAGGGAAGGAGGAAACAGGCTACAGAGGGGATACAGAGTTAATAAAATGTAACTAATAATAAAAATAAATAAATAAATACTCTAAAGTTTCAAAAAATAAAATGTAAGTGACACGGACGATGGTTCTGAGGAGGTATTGGCTCCTCTCTGGGAGCAGTGTGCTGGATCTAACAGGCAAGCCCCCCAGTTTGTGTCAGCGGGGAGGCCTAGGTTAGCCATGCAGGGGGTGTGCACAGGGCTGGAAGATGAACATGTGGAAACGGAGGTGCCGAACCACGATGTCTGCGCACGTGTCTGAGAGCCGTAATCTCCACCGCATGCTCACTGCACAGAAGGGCAGGCGTGGCCCTCCACACCCACACGGATGAGGGAGAGGGAGCTGGCCCAGGGCTGCAGTCCATCAGGATCTTGTGTCTAAGCTCTCTCTAAAAATATCTTCAGTCTAGTTAATAATGGGGCACAAATTATCACTCACGAACAAATATCAGAAAGTAGAGTTGTAGTAAATTAGGGACGACAGTGGACTGATGTCTGAGGTTCACAAAGCTGTGTCTTTGGACATTTGGAACACGGATCTGTGCAGATAGAACTGGTTAAAGAATTCATGATGAAATCATCCTGTTGTGCTGAACTGAGCCCTAAATCTGATGTCTTTATCAAGCAGAGAAAAGAAGAAAGGTCCAGATGAGAAGGCAGTGCAGGGATGAAGGCAGACAGTGGTGATGATGCTACAGCAAGCAAGCCAAGGACACCAGAGCTGCCAGAAGCTGCATGAGCTGGGTCCTTCCCTGGGCGTCCCCGGGGAGCATGGCCCCACTATGAGGAGCACAGCCCTGCCACGGGGAGCACGGCCCCACTATGTCTGGTTGCTGGCCTCTGAGGGAACACAAATAAATCCCCGTTGTTCTAAGTTACCTGTGAGTAGCCATTTGCCCTGGTGGTGTTATACCCAGTTCGTGAGCCCCCAAAAGATCTACAGGAATCGACTCCGTTGCAAAACACATGAGGGTCTTTTTATTGTAAATTACAAGCTGCAGCTTGGGCCTACACAGCCCCACCGCTGAAGTGGTGGGAGCTGAGCGCGCATCCCCAGGTTAGTTGGGTGATTTATAGATTCTGGTCCATCCCAGCATGCCCAAGGCAGGGGCGATTCCTGCCTGGCAAGCATCTATTGGTCAAGATGCTACATTTTGTTTGAATTGATTGGCTATAGGAAGGTTCCCAGGCCATTAATGACCAGGTGTCCCTCCCTAGGGGGATGGTCCAGTTTCCTAGCAACCGTATCTCTGGTGGGTGAGGAAAGAATGCAGTGAGGTAGCTCTCCCCTCAGGGCATTACTAACTTTTTACCGCACCTACTCTAGGTTTTAACGATAGCTGCCACTTTATCCTTTGGTCTCTCAGTGGCAAAGAGAAATTAAGTGAGCAAGGACCACAGGGCTTGCTGGGGACGGCCCCTGCAGGACAGTGTGTTTGAACACGCGGCTGCAGGTGGAGGGGTGCTTGGGAAGGTTACCGGCCCTTGCCATAGAGTGCGTCACTGACATGGCCTGGGGATTAGTCCATCGCTGCATCTTCTCGCTGTTTCTAGGCTTCTTTACACAGCTGCTGCTGTGCTACTCCCGCCCCATGGGGTGCCATCCCCAGGCTGTGAGCCCAAGTGAACCCTCTCCCCACACTTGCTTCTTGCCAGCTATTTGCCCATAACACAGGGAAAAGTAACGTGTATGAAATTCCGAGGGGGGGGTTAGATGTGTGCAGTGTCCTCTGCAGGAGACTTCTGTTCAAGTCCTGCGCATTCAGAAGCTGCAGCAGACGTAAACCTCTCCCATCTTCTGCCCTGCACCGCGGAACCAGCCTCTCACCCTTTTGCTGGCTACATCGGCGTTTCCTGTGCCTTGCTTTCATCTGCACTCCCGAGTCATCAAACACAGATGATCTGGCTCGCCGCTGTCTTCGGCTCAGCAAATGTCTCTTTTATAATCTTGAAATTTTTTTTAGCAGCTAGGAGGGTGTCATCAGTACCAAACTGTGACAAACAGAAAAATATTACTTCAAAGAAGAAATGCCCAATATCATTAAATAACAGCTAAAGAAAAAGCACGGTGTGAGCCAGTACTCTGGGACACAGAGCTGTCAGGAAGCTACAGAAAGGGAAGAAAATAAAGACAACCTGCTGTTTTCACACTTGTTTGCAGCTTCTTGCTTCCCTCTTCAGGCTAGGTGTGTGCCTGGATGCCTCCAGGGAAGGTTATATTACCTGGGCCATTCAGAAGGGCGGGAGCCTTCTACCGTGCAGCTCAGGATTTCTACCTTCTGCCCTGTCTTCAGTCGACTCCCCAACAGTCCATCCTCAGAAAGTCCAGCACGGGAAGATATTCTTTTTCTCACAAAGTAGAAAAATAGCTGGAGAGATGGCTCCGTGGTTAAGGGTATTGCTGCTCTTCCAGAGGACCAGAGTTTGAGTCCTAGCACCCGCATCTGGTAACACAGACTGCCTGTAACTGGCTCCACGGAGCTGATGCTTTCCTCCGGCCTCAGTAGGCACGCATATGCCTGTGTGTGCACTAACACACAGATGCAAACATAAGTAAAAAATGAAGTATTCAAAACACAGAAAAGAAACCAGATCCCCAGCAGAAGGTACTGAATAGAGAAGCTCTAACCTGCTCATTTAAGAACTACTAGTTAGTTCCCGAGAAGACAGGCGTGAAGGCCACGAGGTAACATAAAAGACGGGTGCAACACTTTCGAATCACAAGCAAACAGGAGCGCACAGACGCACACAAGCATCTGAGGCTCGGGAGTGTGGCATTCCTTTACACTGTAACCAGTCACCCTAACTCAGGCCTCACAACAGCCCTCATTTATTAGGGCACAGTTCTGTGGTCAGAACTCCGAGGCTAAACTGGATTTTATTGTTAGTGTCTCACAAGACAATTCAAAGTGCTGGTCAGGCCTGTTCTTATTTGGGTGTGTGGGGGACACAGGGACGAGGCCCCAATGGCCTTGCTGGCCATAGAAGGAAGCTGTCGACCATCGTTCCTTCTCATTCCTCTGTCTTCCGACCAATAACAGAACATGACCCATTTTATGTTTCAAATCCTTCAGGCTCCTCCTTCCTCTTCTGCCTTTTTAAAGCTCTCACAAGACTTACTCGGGTTTGCACAGGTAACCTCTATAGTCTAAGGTCAGCTGGTTCTGGACTTTGATTCAGCCTGCAGAGACCGTCACAGAAACAGTAAACAAATTCCCGTCCACTCATATAGCCAAAGACAGGAGTCTTAACAGGACCACCTTCAAGAATCTCCCAGCTGTCAATCTGTCATTCATTTGTCTTCTCACACAGGACGAGTGCATTCTCTGTGCAAGACTCGGTTCAGAGGAGAACAGAGAAGAAAACGAGAATTCAGCCTGTGCTACCAAAAACAAAACAAACAAACAAAAAAACACTCGGTTCCACAACTGATGAGAAAGAAGTTCATTCCCACAGCAGGTAAGGACCGCACACAGCTCATCACAACAAACACAGAAACAAATAACTGAAGACAGACAGACAGAGCTGCTGCAGAGACATAAGCAGCAGTAGCAGAAGAAACACCGATCTTCAGTCTTTTGGTCACCAAGATAATTATTCCAAATTGGCCATCATTTCTGCCAGCCTTGCTACCTTAGACCTGGGAAACGCTTTCAGTGAGATGCCACGCAAAAATGCCAAGTGTCATAGCAGACAGGACAAGAGCTGTGAGCTGGTCATAAAGGCCACTGCTGGCGGGCTCTTGACTGAAGCCGAGCCCAGCTTGGAGAGAACTTCCTAGAGCCTTGCCCCAAGCTTACCATCCTGAGCTCTGTAACACTTCACTTCACTGGGGACTTTAAATATGCGGAAGGTATTGAAATCAAATTGATCGACTTAAAGAGCTGAAGTGTTTTAAAGGCAGTAAGTAACAGAAGAAGCAAAAACATCCCAGTTTCAGGGACTAGGATGAGCCTTAAATGATGATATCTCTATCTCAACACAATGCAAAAGGATCTGGGGGTGACTTGGTAAACTGCGCCCCTTAGAAGCAAAGTGCCTTCCTGCAAGTGTGCGCCTGAGTTCAATTCCCCAAAACCCGCTGAACAAAAGCCAGCCTGGAAACTTACAACCCAAAGACTGTGGCAACAGAGATGAGAGATCCCTGCATTTCGCTGAGCAGCAAGCCTGGCCTGTAGCCAGTGAGAGCCCTGTCTCAAAAGCACAAGATAAGTGGTGCCTGAGGGACAAAGGTCAAGGCTGAACTCGGCTCCACCTGTGTGAGCACACACACACACACACACTACACACAAACACACACATGCACTCACGCTCACCCACCTACACATACGCCCGCACACTGACACGTGAGTGAGAACACATACAAAGACGTCATAAAAGCAATCTGTACTTCTTTAAGACTTTGAGTGTTGGTCTTTTCTAGGCTAGTGTGAGGGACAATGCGGCATTCCTGCGTCACCATGTGCCCTAGTTACGTTGCAGTTGCCGTGCCAAACACTGTGCAAGGCAACTCGTAAAAGAAAATACTTCTGGCCTCAAAGGTCCACAGGGTTAGGATCCATGACCATGGCAGCAGAGAACATGACAGCGCTGGAGCAGCAGCTGAGTTTACATCTTGATCCACAGACACAAGGCATGCAATGGCCTTTAAACTTTAACGCCCACACCCAGACACGCCCTCCCTACCCAGACAGCACCGCCAACTCTTCCCAAAATCTTCCACCATCCAGGGACTGAGTACTCAAATATATGAGGCTGGGGGCCATTGTCATTTAAACCATCTCAGCAGACCGTTTATTCATGGGCTCCTTCCATTCAGCTGGAATCCCAGACTGTGAAATAATGCTGCCCGTGATGATGCTGGGATTTCCTGGCTGGAATTATCCTCCTAGAGGTATCCCGAAGCATGTCTCCTAGTAAGTAAATCCCAGCCAGCTGACAAGGTCAGTCATCGGAAGCGTCTACTGCGCGGTGTAGAAATCACGAAGAAGGCAGCAGGAAATAGCCCATGCTGAGGGATGCTGCTACCCAGTGGAGCAAACTTTACGCTACGGAAAGTCTACGCCAGCGGAAGTGTGGGGAAGAGTGACAGGACCAGCATGCTGAAGCAGAGAGAAGGCTCATGGCATCTCTTTCAAACAGAGCAATGTTTGAGTAAGACATCAAGGAAATGAGGAATCAAGCCCCGGAAACAGCACACACGTTTCACACAGCAGCGGGACGACTGTAGCTAAACTCTGGGCAGATAGTGTTGCTCGGACAGATGGTGGTACCACGGGGCACAGCAGCCCAACATTTTTCAGTGATGCCCACAGCATTCACCTACCATGTTCAGTAAATGATCTTACATGTTGGTTAACTGTCTGTGGCCAACCTCAGACACAAAACCCTGTCTCAGAAAATACATCAGTTAGTAAAAACATATCAATTATCTAGTCTAGAATAATCGTAAATTGTAAGTAATAGCAAGAAAGGTACCAAGTGCATGAAATTATGAGAGCTCTCTCCTTTCTCTCCCCAGCCTGTCTTTAGGAATCACACTCAACAGAAGATGAAAGAGACACCTTCCTGAGCCCATGACCTAGTCAAAACCCCCCAGATGTGGAATGCCAAGTATTTGTGTCAGAGCCGGGGCTTATCACCGGCAGGAAAGAAAACTGTTGTGGAGATTAGTGTCAATTATGAGATTACACATCAAAGCTGTCACCTGAAGATCTCTTTCCAAAGTCTTAAATCACAAACCGACTCTCTTCGTTTGTATGTTTTGTAAGTTATAATTGGTAAAATCGGCAGTAAGTTTAAAGGTGTTGCATGAGATCACTCGGGAGTGAGGACTCGAGAAGCTGATGAGACGGCAGAGCTTACACACCAGCCGAGGACTTTGGGGCGGTGCAATAGACGATAAGAGCAGCTCATCCTATCTGTCCGGAGTTAGTTCCATGTTGCCTAAATGCTTATTAATTGAACCTCAGTGTTACTGGTTTTTGCCAAGACTATGTGATTTACTATGGATTTTCACTCAGAGTCAGCTAACTCAGAGTTTGTCGAGGTGCCCGAAGGTTCCCTGCTCTAACGCTCAGCAGACGGACGATAAGGCTGAGGAACTAGACCCTCCTTGAGTTCTCCGGACACGCTGCTCACAGTGCCTTCCCTCCACCTTCTCCTGGGGAACAGCAACAGCTCCAGAGCCAGAGCACAGGGTTCTGCAGGAAGACAGGACCCGGGGACTAGGCCATCCCACTGCAGGGAGATGTTCCGAGGAAAGCTGAGGCCTGCCAGGGCGGGCCTGGCTGTCTGGTAAAGATGAACCAATGTCAGACACAATGTATCAGCTGTGAGGGCAGGAACTGCAGCAGCAAAGGAAAGCTGGCTCTTCCTGGGAAGCCGCCTGCATCCTCACTGCTGGCCAAGGCCTCGGGGCCTCTGTCAGTACCTCGTCAGTCAAGATTCTGTCACTGGCGCCCCAGGGAACTGTCAGGCCACACCTGCCGTTTGTGCTAGTGGTCTCGCTGCCCCTGTGCCTGAGTGAGCAAGGCTGCTCCAGCCCCTGGCGGTCCACAGCCCTTGAAGGAGGAGGAATGGGGGCAGAGGCACCACGCCATGCTCACCTTACTGGCAGCATCGCCCCGGGGTTGTGTTCAGACACTGCGCACCCCACAGGGTGTGCGTCAGGGAAAGTGGAGCCTGCGCACTTCCAGGATGCTGGGCCCAAGGCGGCTGTGTCCAGGCAGCTCCCCTCAAAGGCCGTTTGCCACCACAGGCCTGGAAATTAAAGTGCATCTCACTGCAGATCCCCACCTTTTAATTCTCGGTTTTGCAAACTCAGCATTGCTCTCTCTCTCTCTCTCTCTCTCTCTCTCTCTCTCTCCTCTCTTTCCTTTCCTTTTTCTTTTTCTTTCTTTTTTGCTTTTTCTTTTTTTCCCAGGGAGGAGGCCATCCCTCCACTCTGCCCCGCTGTGGTCAGCCCATGCTGGCTCTGAATGCGCCTGCAGCTGCTCTCCCAAGGAGACCCCCACTCTCTCCACAAGAAGCCAGCTCACCTGCACACACTGAGGCCTTTCCTGAGGGCACGCTGCCCACTCTCACAACACAGCACTCCCAGAGCAACTTCCTTGGGATCATGCTTTTAAATGAGGTTTTTCTTGCTGCCGGTTAAGCACTGGCAGGTTTTTTTGGTTTTTGCTTTTGTTTTTTGGATTTTATGGCTAATAGGGTTGCTTCAGTTAGAAGCTTTCAAAACTCTTCACCAACGTCTTCTCTGGAAATCTCTTTCACGGAAAAGTGAATTTAGAAGACTCTTAACCTGTATAGTTTTCAGAGGCAGAGGAGTAAGGGAAATCTTTTGCTCAAGCTTTGAGTGACGCATGTTGATGCGACCATGTGGCCCGACCACACAAGCCTGCCAAGCCAGGGCCAATCCTGGGAAGCCACAGAAAAACAGGCAAACTGGCTCCACAGTCACCCTCTGACCGCCATCCACAAACTGAGGCCCACGTATGCCCACACACGTGATAACAGTAAGAACATTTTAGTAAGAATAAGTAAAATTAAACAGAGGCCTCACTGTTTAATCAGCTTGTCGTTTTGTTTTGTTTTTGCCGAGGTTGGCCTTCTCTGTAGCCTCTCTGTTGGAGCACGTGTCACTCAAATAGGGTGAATTTAAATATCCCAGTGTGTTTCACATGTCCAGATGAAAGATCAGAACCACATGGTCACGGGCCCAGAGCTCTCAGACCCCGCTGCAGAGCCACACCCCTCGCTACCCTCTGCGGAGAGCCTCGGGCTGCTCACGATGATGGAGGCTCCGCTTTGGAAGACCTCGTTCCATCTGGTGACCGCTGGAATGGTGTCAGGAGTAAGAGACTCTGTCCTTCGCTGCACGTCCGTGTGAGCCTGTGGCTAACTGGGGAGAGTAGGTCTTGAACCGCCATTTACACAACCATTTTTATTTAAACTATTGCCTTTTATGTTTATGTGTGGTCCTATGTGTGTGTGTCCCCCCACTCCTGTGTGTGTGTCTGTGTGTGTGTCCCCATTCCTGTGTGTGTGTATATGTGTGTGTGTCCCCACTCCTGTGTGTGTGTCTCTGTGTGTGTCCCCACTCCTCTGTGTGTGTGTGTATATGTGTGTGTGTGTCCACTCCTGTGTATGTGTGTGCCCACTCCTGTGTGTATGTCCCCACTCCTGTGTGTGTGTGTGTGCCCACTCCTGTGTGTGTGTGTGTGTCCCCACTCCTCTGTGTGTGTGTGTCC
>NW_026590061.1:949721-974532 GCF_907164565.1 Psammomys obesus | reverse complement strand
GTGTCCCCACTCCTGTGTGTGTGCCCACTCCTCTGTGTGTGTGTGTGTGTGCCCACTCCTGTGTGTGTGTGTGCCCACTCCTGTGTGTGTGTGTGCCCACTCTTCTGTGTGTGTGTGCGCCCCACTCCTGTGTGTGTGTGTGTCCACTCCTGTGTGTGTGTGCCCACTCTTCTGTGTGTGTGTGTGCCCACTCCTGTGTGTGTGTGCCCACTCCTGTGTGTGTGTGTGCCCACTCCTGTGTGTGTGTGTGCCCACTCTTCTGTGTGTGTGTGTGTGTGTGCCCACTCCTGTGTGTGTGTGTGCCCACTCTTCTGTGTGTGTGTGTCCCCACTCCTGTGTGCCTGTGGAGGCCGAGTTCGTGGCGGGTGTCTTCCTCAGTCGTCCTCCGCCTTGCTTAGACACAGTCTCTCGCTGACCCCGCTCTCCAGCTGCCTGGCGGTGGATCCTGGCCGTGGATTGCACGCCAGTACTGGGGGCACAGTGCTCACGTCCACGCCCAGCTTTCTCTCTCACATGTTCTAGTGGTCTTCATTCCGTAACACACGCACGCTACAGTCGCCATCTCCTCAGCCCTCGGCTCGCTTCTCTTAGCACGGGTGAAGGAACGCTGTGGCCCTGATTGTGCTGTACAGTGAGCACCTCAGGGGTCTCCATGCCGACGGCTGCCGTCCCGGGTGACCTGTGTCATCTCCGGTGACCTGTGCCGTCCCGGGTGACCTGTGCCGTCGCAGTGAACGCTGCCGCCCGGGTGACCTGTGCCGTCGCAGTGAACGCTGCCATCGTGTTGTTGATGATGTTTATCTGAAACTTCCTGTGTGTTTTTAAAATGCCTGTATACTCAACTCCTACAAAAACTACTTAGGAATCCTGCCTGACTCCCTCAAATTGAGCTTCTGATGGCTCCTGGTTTTCCTTTTTATCTTTTTAAAAACAGCTTTATTGAGACATAACTCATGCAACACAATTCAGCCGAGAGTGTCTTCATGTTCCGACCGGCCAGCATGCGTGTTTGTCTCGCTAGCAGCCATCATCGCTCTCTGGGCGCACGCCCGGCTTTGAGGCGCCGACGATGCCGGCTGGAGCAGAGCTGATCTCCGTACTGTTTTGAGGTCTTTTCCATGCGGCCACTTTCCCTAGAAAATAAGAACATGGACCATGCCCCACTCTGTGAGGCTGCACAAATCTAACTCAGATTGATCCTATCCAAAGAGCTAACTCTAGTTCTTACAGGAAACATGAGGTCGAACTGCTGCAATTTTAAGGACTGTGTTTCTAAAGGACACAGTGAAACATACGCCAACTCCACTGAGAGGCAGAGAGACAAAACAGGAGAAAGCAAATTAAGCAAACAAAATAAAATTGAAAATCTGGCCTTTGCAGCTGAACCTGGAGCCGCTGACACAGAAGCTGGGGCACTCTTGGAAAGCAGAAATGAAACCAGAGCTATCTACACATGGATTCCACCTGCTGCTTCTGGATCTGCTCTTCTGCTCAGAGACGCTGGCTCACAGCGATGCAAACAAAATTTAATGTTTCCCAAGACATGGTGAGGAGGAGCTTTCCTCCAAAGAGTAAATGAAATTGGAAGGCGGAAATGTGAACAAATTTGGGGTCAAGAGCTGTGGGAAGGAGAAGGTCGTGATCGGGATAAGGGACTCAACCTTAGGTCACTGTCACGGGCCACTTTTGGTGTCTAAATCTGGGAAGTAAGACCTAGGGTTTCAGCACCCTGACAAGCATCACTCTGAACTCAAGTGAGGCGGACAGCAGGAAGTCAGTCTGGAAAACAGACGCTTCCATACTGACTTAATGGCTCCAGGGTCCGAGGCCACTTGAATTGTCTGCCCTGACTCAGTCATTCTGCTTGCAAAGGCAAAGGCAATGGTAAACAGCAGTGCAGCTGCCAACCAGCGGGGAAGCCGGGCCCTGAGATTAGCTTCTCCTTCCTCTATTCACCAACCGTGAGCTGCTCAGAAAGACCACACACACACTTTGTTTGTTTATGCATTTCTTTCTACAACACCAGGGACCAAACGCAGAGCTTTGTTCATGCCGGGCAAGCTCTGAGCCACCCAGCTGCACCCCAGTGTTTGCCTCATTAAAAAGCAACAGAATACTATCGCCATGGGAGGTACAGTTCCTACAAGCCCCTTCCACAACTGACTTCAGTGTAGCAGCAGCAGGGAAAAGACGTCCTAACCCGGCTTTGCTGGGCTTTTTTTTATTGCACCTTTACATACACACACACACACACACACACACACACCTTGAAGTTAGATTCAAATACAGTAATAAGAAGATTATTAGAGGCTTGTGTGAATTGAAAAGGGAAGAGGACAGCATTGATCTCTCCCGGATCTTGGTAAGATAAGGTTTAGAAAGGTTTCTGCTGCCCTTACACACTTGGACCTCTTTCCTGAGAGGTCCAGCCCCGAGAGCTGGATTTCCTGAGAAGCTAAGGAAGATCCTCCATGCCTCCCTGGGACTTGGATCCGTTTTGATTTTACTATAGCTATCCTCCCCTGTCTAAGGACCAGTGCCCACGTTGCAGCCTCGCGTGGTCTGGGCTCTCAGCAGAACGTTGAGAAGCAGCAGCTTAAAGAGTCCTTGGAGGAACGGGACACCGTGGCTCCAACAGCAGAGGAAGAAAATCCCAGAGCCCCTGGAGTCCAACAACTCAGATAAATGCCACAGTACCTGACCTCCGCCAGCCTGCATCTTGCTCTCCCTCTGCTTTCTTGGGGATGGATCTTCTAGGTAGTGAGGTGGAATTTCTGCTTGAGAAGCTACTCTTCCCCCTCAGTGTCCATCTCAAAGTACTTGGCTTCCAGATCCTATTGAACGTTTTAAAATGTTGATTCATATTCACCGTGCCTTCAACAGTAGGGTAAAGGCTATGCTCTGTGTTCACGTGTGTGCGCGCATGCATTTCATCCTCTTCACATTGTATTCTACCATGAGAGTCAGGACTAGTTTTTGAGCTCAAATCTTGCTTCACATCCATGATGAGTGCTAGCTGTGCAGAAGTCGCTCCAGAGTTCACCGATAGTGTTCCGCTTCATGGAAGCGATGAAAGCACAAGCAAAGAGACACACCAGCAGCCACAGCAGTGAAAGCACTGGTCTCCCGAGGTGCAGGTTAATCAGGCAATGGCAGAGGCTCATTACGTGCATGTATCACGGAGAGTGGGAGAGCAAGTACGCGTTTGCTCCTTGTCTCGTAGCTGTGACAAAAGCAGAATAAGGAAGGGCTGACTCACTAGTCCTCGGATCCTTTTCACGATGGCGGAAGCCGTGGTCACTGGCCTGAAGGCTGCAGGTCGCGCTGTGTGCACGGCCATCGCGCAGAGAGGGCCGACTGTGCCCAGCTTCGCTTCCTGCTTTTGTTTGGTCCAGGGCTGTGGCCCAGAGCATGGAGCCGCTCATGCTCAATCACTCTAACCTAGGTAATCCCGTGTGATTACCCAGAGGCTTGTCTCCTGGGCAACTGGAGATCACGTCAGCTGACAGCAGTAACCATCACAAAAAGAAGCCCAATAGTTTTAAGGATGCTCCAGAAAAGGTCTTGACTGTCAGCTAGCAGCCATGGAAATCACTGTCTGTGCGTGTTCGGCTGGGTGGCCACCACTTCCTATGAAAGCCCCAAGGTAAGACTATCCGTGCTAACAATCATAGTTGCTACAGATAACCAAAACTTTCAAAATCCTCACTCCTGATGGCCCCCAAAGCATGCACTGAGCTGAAAGTGAAAGCCAGTCCCATTGCCATCCTAAAATCAAATAACTGGCGCTAAAGGAGAGCCCTTAGAAGCTGTCTGATCTCTGAAGCTCTAAACACAAAATACCACAATTAAAATTTTATTGTTAATTTTCACCTTTGTGGATTCACATGCCATAGCAGCGGCAGGAGACACAATGTGTGATGATTCAGTGAAGTGTGGGCCTTGCTTTTCTAGCGAACATGCGGCCTCGGCCTGTGAGGAGGAGACGCAGCAGTGAACGGACCGATTCTCCGTCCTGCTTCTCCATTTCCCTGTAGAAACCCTCGCCTTCTGAAAACACAGACGTACCCTCCATGCCTGCCCTTCAGCTCCCACTCTGTGTTTCCTTTGTGACAGTTGCTCTTATCCTGAGCACGGCCACTTCCGACATCACCCACGTGTCCAAGAACTGTGCGAACAAGTACGGAATATCCCCGCCCCAAATCCAGCCTTCAGTGACTACATGGCGACAGAAGCCACAGCCCAAAGGATGAAAACCACCATGTGAACACCTGTGCACTGTGTCTTACGGGAGCATAAACTGGGCATTATGATCAAGTGAGAGATCCTGGGTGTCCACCACCAGATTACACGCCTTGGGATGTTGGTCTTACATGGTTTCCCTAAGAAAGGTCATTCCCTGGCCAATGCTGAGTTTGTGTTTGCTTCTTAAAGATTCACAGGCACATTATTCACGGACGCTTGCCTGCCGTGCTAGGGGGCAGGCGGTAAAGGCAGGAGATTCCCAGAGCTGGCTAGTCAAACCCGCCAAAGCAATGAACTCCAGAGCCGGCGAAAGCCCTGCTCCATTGCACAAGGCTTAGAGCAACCAGGGAAGACATCAGATGTTCACCGTGGGCCTTCATGTGCACGAATACACACACTCACATGTGAATACACACACATCGTGCACACACACAGGCTAAAAATAATTTTTTGAAATTTCAGTTCAGTGAAGAGTCTGTCTGTGGTAAACCCATCATTTTCCAAATCTGGGTGGCAAACATCCTGCCCCTGTTTTGGTCACTTGGGAACAACTGTGGCAGTAACAGAGAGACGCCTGGAGAGATGCTGTGGAGCAGCAAGGGGAGTTCACCCAGGGGGTTTTACGCCTCCCAGAGCCCAGGGCCGTGCCGAGGAAGAGCCCCAGCGCCTGTGAGGCTGTAGAGCCCTTGACCCCACTTTCTGAGAGGGTTTTCCGGGGTCTGCCTGGACCAGCAGGGCTGTGGCTCGAGCTGAAGAACACGCTAGTGAGGCCTCCCTCCCCAAGCCAGGGTCCCGCTGAGCATGCTCATATGGTGGCAAGAAGTGAACCGCTAAGCCACTTAGCACACAGGAAACCCCAAGGTTGCACAGTGGCCTGCTCCTTGATACTTCCAGAATGTTCCTCTATCAAAATAAGACACTGGTGAATTTTGCCTCAGTGAGAAAACCATCTCCACAGAGGCTGAAAATAAGTAATAATCTGGTAACACACAGCGCCAGTCCAAGGCGACACAATGCACACCACAGCAGTGTCCTTTTGGCTCAGCGCCTGAGCTTCCGGCCTGCGGGGTGCTGACCACTGACTGCAGTGTTCTCTGAGGGGAAAGACTCTGCCTTCAAGTGAAACTCAAGATGTCTGGAAAATGTACTCTTACTCTAGGTTTCCTTGCTTGGTTGTGTCTCCTGGCATTTGTGTGTGTGTGTGCGCGCATGTGTGTCATATGTGAGGCCCGAGGACAACACATGCTGTGTTCCCCAGTCTCTCTCCACTGAGCCTCAAACACATGGATCTGTCCAGGCTGGCTGGCCAGCGAGCTGCAGTCCCCAGTGCTGGAGTCACAAGCTCCTCAGTACCCGGCTCCTCGGGTCCTGAGAGCCCAGCCCATGCCCTCAAGCATATGCCAAAAACACTGTCCTACAGAGCTGGTTCCTGGTCCACCGGGGCACCCTGGAGAAACACTTGAAGAGGGTTTAAGCAGTGCTCCATGGCACAAGAAGACCCCAGCCAGGGAGCCCTTCCCGGGACAGGAGACCCAGCCAGGCAGCCCTTCCTGAGGACAGACGAAGGTGCGAAGGCAAGTCAGCCTTCAAGTCCACACCTCAGCCCAGGAAGCAGAATGAGTGTCACCTTCTCCCTGGAAAGCTGTGACACACCCAACAATGGCCACTGTCCAGCTCCAC
The DNA here is from genome assembly GCF_907164565.1 of Psammomys obesus. Lineage (NCBI taxonomy): Eukaryota > Metazoa > Chordata > Mammalia > Rodentia > Muridae > Psammomys > Psammomys obesus. The sequence goes on along the minus strand of NW_026590061.1, from coordinate 968,607 downwards.
TGATTCTGCATCCTTTGGCTCAGACATGTTTGCTAGTTAATGCGCGCTTTCTATCTCTGTCACTCAGTGTTCCAAAAATAAGACAACGGGGATGACTTTAATGTGGAAAAGCCAAAGTGATTCCCAGGTGATAAAGCCAAGATCTGAGCTTGTCAATGTCTCCCTCTCACACACACAGTCTGCCCCATGAGCTTAATCTGAGGACAGAAGGACTTTCTGTTGGAAAGGCTCCATCCGCACAGGCCACAGAAGAGCAGAGGACTCGGTGGCCTGACAAAGGCATCACCCCAACCGCTAAGTGCCTGTGCTTTCCCCGAGCCAGCTAACCGAGCTCCCCGAGCTCCCCGAGCTCCCCACTGCACCACAGACAGTGGTGATGAAGGACAGCGACCCCAGCCACCCTCTCACAGGCATGGGCAGTAGGGGCCGCAAGCTGGTCACCTGCTCATGTTCAGGTCCGCTGTGGGGAGTGTGGCAGAGGCCCAGTGCCCGGTGGTGCCGCTCCCGGCGCTGTTCCCGGGAAGCCACTTGCTACTTTGTTCCTGCACTCAGGACGGAACTCCGGCTTGAGTTATCTATTCAACTCCCTTAGCACACCAGTGAGCAAGGCCGGGTGGTGGCCACTCAGGCCATGGTGGTGTGCAGGGACAGAAAGCTGTCCTGACCCTGTCCGCCCTTGATCCCACGAAAAGCAGCACCAATGTGACAAGTGCTGCAGGGTGCGGAGCCTCGGGAGGGGCCTGCAGACCCGCCAGGCCTTCCCAGAGCCTGTAGCCCTCACGGAGCGGGGTGGCCAGCGTCCGAAGCATCCTTCTCACCCACGTGCAGACTCCGTGCGAACATCATGCAGGCAGTTTCTGTCTGTGGGAATCGGAATGCCTGGAAGTGATAACCACTCTCTCTGGGTGTTTAGGTGGAAATTTGTTCAGGTTCAGCCAGTCACAGCTGCCATTGCCTCAGCTATGACACAAAGCTCAGCCTCCTTCAAAGGACTCTTCAACAACCAGGTTTAAAAAACAACCAAACGGCAGTGGCAGCAACAGCAAAACCTTTTTACACTTTGATTTGCTGTGAGTGTGTTCTCTTAAACTACACACTTTCAGAACGCTCTCTATGTGCGTGAAGAAGCAAGAACACTCTGTGGATCTGTCCTTTATACGTATATTTGAACCACGCCGTAGTCTGAGCTCTCTCCACAGACAAGGAGGGCATTTCTACTGAAAAGACAATTCCAGAGCTGTCTGCCACAACTCTTTGGAGCTTGTTTTGATTCTGACTTCTGCAGGTGTGTCATGGGAAATCCCATTAGTGATCCCTCTATTTCATCTGGAGAAAAGCCTCAGACTCCTGGGACAGCAAAGCTGTACTGGGCTGCAGCCGGCGGGGCGTGCACCACACTCGCAGCCCGTCTGAATGACTCTCCAGCTTCCCCTCTCACGTCCTGTTCAACATGTCTGTTTGTTTCTTGTAATTACAATTTTTTTGTAAAATAAACTTAAAAATTCATTATAAGACACCATATTCAGTACTCTAAATAGTTCCAATGAAAAGAGCATATTTTTATTAGAAAGATGAAGAAATAAATGTTAATGTGTTGATCAGAAATAGAATAAATTAGCAATCAAAAAGCTGATGTCTAATCCCTGGGAATTTTAGTCTTCACAGTTAAACATTAGAGATGTAAGTGTTCAGTGAACACAACTATTTGATCATTTAAGGGTTCAGGCTCTGTATCCACCATTGTTTCCATCAGGCGAAAGCCTCACTCCCCTTCTATGTTAGTATCATTTAAGGGTTCATGCTCTGTATCCACCATTGTTTCCATCAGGTGAAAACCTCACTCCCCTTCTATGTTAGTCATTGTAAGTAGGACACAGTCTTTGGGAGGAAGTGTGTGTGTGTGTCTAAAAGGAAAATAAGTTCAAATAAGCTGTGCCCTGGGATTGTTAGCAAGTATCACATTTTATCATTTAGAACATTTTCCACTCCTTAGATCAGGCCATCTTCACTATTCTTTACAGTGAGATGACGACTGTCTTTACTTTACAGGTAAGAAAACCCTGGCTGAAAGAAATCATTCTTTAAAAAGGCATCAGGCTGGCGGGATGGCTCCGCAATCCAGAGCCCTGCTGCTCTTCTGGAGCATCTGAATGGGGTAGAGCACAGCTTTGTAACCCCAGCTCCAGGGTCCACACCTCCAGTCTCTGAGGACACCCACACTCATGTTTACATACCCCCCCCACATACACACAATAAAGATAAAATAAATCTTTACAAAATACAATCATATCAATAAGGTGAAATACAGATGGCCAACAGACTTGTGAAAGTGTTTAACATCATTAGCTATCCGAGAAATGCAAACCGAACTCCACTGAAATTCGGTCTCTTTCTGGTCAGAGTGGCAGTCAGTAAGAAAACAAGTAGCAACAGGTCTTGGTGAATACTCAGCCATCAAGGGATACATTGCTGATGGGTGCACAGACTAATACAGCCCCTGCAGAAATCCGCAGGGAGGCTTCCTAAGGACGGAACAGCCCAAGCGACACATCCTCATGTTTACCTGAAAGATTCTAAGTCCACACGTCACAGAGATCTCGCACATCGCTCACCACAGTGTTCACAACAGCTAACCGCCTAAGTATGAAAGTATGGCCAATGAATTCAACTAGAAGGCATCATATTAAATGAATTAAGACAAGTATTACATGCTTTCTTCCATTTGTGAATCCCAGATTTTATAGGAATACATAAAACAATAAATATATATGAAAGCATATTCTAAACTATCTAAGGCACCAAGGGGAAGAGAGCAGAGGACAGGGAATGGTGGGAGTGGACACGCTCAAGGGACGGACCCCAGTGTGCGAACAGCCCCATGATACCTTACGGCAGGGCGCACGCCCAGTCCTATGCACGGTTAATACACGCCAGCAAGTTTTTAATGACTACATCACACGTGCTATTCAGGGCTGGAGAGATGGTTCTGGTTCTGGGGTGTCTGTGCCCTCTTTTGACCTCTCTGAGCCCCAGGCACACGTGGAGCACCATGAATGCATGTAGGGAAAACACTCATATACATTAAAACATAGATTAAGGTTTTTAAAGAAGTGACCTTCCTGAAATACAAAGGAGTTTCCAAAACACGACACATTTGAGAATAATAGCCAACTAAGGAAACGACAAGCACATAGCCGTTAATTAACACTTCCATTGAGACAATTACCTCCTTTTCTTTTGTAGGCTCGTTTTGTAGGCCAATTCTCAAAGACAAAGTCATATAAACTCAATTTTCAGGAAACTGGGGTCCAAAGCTGCATCTGTCAGTAGAAATCTGTTTCTTGCCCTGTGACGGCATTACTACATCTCTGAGAAGAACGACACCAGGAACGCTGTTAGAGAGGAAGATGTTTAGAAATGCAGAGTTTGGTTTCCTGAGTATTCTGGAAAAATAAAGTGAAATAATCCAGACTCAGAGAAGACAAATAGCAAAGTTTCCTCTCATATATGGAAACTAAACTGGATGAGGTGAGAAAGGTTAAGTGTACCTGGCATTGAACATCAAAGCACCGTGTGAGAGAGAGAGAGAGAGAGAGAGAGAGAGAGAGAGAGAGTGTGTGTGTGTGTGTGAAAACATATTAACACTATCATTTTGTACAATAAATATATCATATACAATATAACAATATAACAAAAATTCTTCTTTGTTTAGCTTCAACAAAAGTCTACAGAATAGTCTGGAAAGTAGCAAAAATGCGCCTGACTCAGAGAGCAAACAGGGATTTCGTATCGGCACAATCCATATCTGTAACATTACCCAGGCCAGCATGCAGGGCAGTGGGAACACCGTGTCAGAGGCATGCAGAGGCCGTGCAGCCACTGTGCTCAGGAGCAGCGAGGACCCCTGCGAGAAGCGGAGGAGGCGACGGGTGGGGGACCAGGGAGGGCAGGCAGCTGGTGGCAGAAGGCAGCAGTTAGGACCAGGACGCACCCTGACGATGGTAGCGCTAATCCACACTTTACCAGTGTGACCAAAAACGCCAACATGTGTGTAACAGTTGAGGTGCTGCTACGGCTGACCCCACTTTAGCAATCTGAAGACATTCTGTGCACATGACCAAACGCCAGTGCAACGTGTTTTGTTGTGCAGGAGAGTCTGAGGCCAAAATAATGCAGCTCTTACCAAGGTAAAAAAGAAAGAAAGCAAGCAGCGCTTTGTAATTGTTTATGATCATAAGAGCATATATTCTCCAGTCACTTGTCAAAGTAATTTGTTGTTTCATTTTTGAGACAGGGCCCTCTCCATCCCAGGCTGGCCTCAGACACTCACTGCAGCCGAAGATGACCCTGACCTGCCGATCCTCTGATTCTGCCTCTGGGGTGTGGGATCACAGGCAAGCATCGCCACGCCTGCTCTGCCTTGCTCAGAAGCAAGCCCAGAGCTTCCTGAAAGCTCGGGAAATACTTTACCAACGGAGATGTCTCCAACTCTGCCCCAGTCCGAGTACAATGAAATAATGCTCAGTGTTCGTGTGTTTGACTTAAGGAGCATCTCCTACATACTTCATCACAGTTACCGCGTGTGACAAAGAGGCCAGCACCAACCATCATCACCAATGTCACCAATGAGGTACAAACCAACACACTGGTCTGCTAACACCGGCTGAGGCAGAGACACACTGACCCTCTGGTGTGATTTTGACCAAAGAGGTGGTGGTTGTTATTTCATGTCCTGGCTTTTGCAGTTTCCTAGGCAACAGAGAGAACCTGTCTCCAAACTGACTGGTGCAAAGCCGTGGCCCTGCAGTGTGATTGCTAAAATACACAATCACAGTTTATAACAAGGAAGATTGCCCACACAAAAGGAAACCTGGCACCGGTGTGTGCGCTGTTGCCTTGAGAAGGGGCTCTGAACTTTCCCTCCGATCAGGCTTTAAATTAAATCTATCATGTCGGAAGCAGCACATCTGGAGTCGTCCACAGCATAGAAACAACATAAGCTTTGCTAAAAGGAGAAGGGCTCTTACTGTCCTTCAAAAACATAGAAACAAGACACTGCAGAGGAGTTCATCCTGCCGTGGAGCAGTATTTAATATGTGCTAGTTGAGAACATACATGTAAAAGAAACAGATTGTGCTAGTTGAGAACATACGTGTAAAAGAAACAGATTGGCCATTATTACAAGCAAATGGAAACCTGAGAACAGCCTGTCTTTGGAACCAGTAACAGGCATTGAAAACTGAGTTCTGGCCCTCTCACCTTAGCTGCATCTCCTCAATTAGTTTCCTTCCTGCCATGAGGATGGAGACCTCTGCAGACTCACAGAGTGTAGATGGGAAGGAGAAGATGGCGCCCCTTCTGCAAACATCAACAGTCGTGGCCAAGGCCACCCTGCAGTGACCCGCATAAGCAGACATTGGACAACTGAGCCCTTTTGCTTTCTCCATGGTATATACTAAAAAGTGGCGATTTATTTCAAAATGACCAACACTGTTTGAACATTTGCAATGTGAGGTCTTTATAAGAGCTATGTTTTCACACAGAATGTGTTTTCAGTCTGGTGTAAGGAGATAGAATATTTCAAAATTACTGCGTAGTATATTTAAAGCTTTTTTTTTTCATTTCTCAAGAGACATGCTTCTTCCAGAAGCACAGTTGATAAAACATGGTTTATTTTTATAATTCAGGCAGAGAAAAGCTGCAAGTAGCTATCCAGTGCCAGCTACCATGACTTCTGCTCATTTCATATCTGTAGAGGAATTTTAATCCAGCAACACGGCCACTCTGGCTGGAATACAGACATGCCCTTAGTACGACGCACCTTTAATCCCAAACAACAATGGTAAAAGACTTGGTAGAAGAAGCAGTGAGATGGAGTTCTTTCATGAGTCCAGGTCAGCAGAGGCAGCTGAAGCCAGAAAATGAGAAGGAGCTATAAGATTAGAAAAGATGGCTAGAGTCTGAGGCCAAGTAGGGTAATTCAATCGGAAGCTGAGAAAAGTCAGCTTGAATAAGGCAGCTGGGAGAGTAGTTTGAGCCACAACAGCCGAGGTGAACCAGCCAGCCAGAGTTCATAAAGAGCTAGAAAGAGGGAGCTTACTCAGCAGTGTCAGAGGCTGGAAACATTCTAGGCCTAGGTTAGATTGTATGGAGGCTAGAAGCTTCCAGGACTAGGCCTAGGTTAGCAGGCAGGGGCAGTGAGCCTCAGAGATGACAGTTACATCTGGAAATATGCCCGTTACTTTACACATATCCTTATTCTGAGGTTTGCTCTAAGGACTACTTGTTTTTTGTTTGAGCCTGAGAGGAAAGATAGAATGAAAAGAAACTGCCAAGCCTGTGGCTGTCAGGCCAACCTGGCCACTCTTTTGCTTCACCTGAGAACAGCGTCTACAGCTGCTGAATGCTAATTAACTGTTAAATCTTCTCTCGGCTTAAGGTGACATTCGCTAATGCAGCCACAAGACATTCGGGCAGAATGTGTGCAGATAAGAGCTTCTCACACCCCAGGTATGAAAACACCTCATACCCCAGGTAGGTACTACATCTGCTGAACTCTCCCAGTGATGGAATGTGAATGCCTCACGAATCTTCAGCATGCTCTCCTCCTGACTTTTCTTTTCTAATCTGTATTTCTTGTGATTATTAGGAATGCTTTTGGTATACCTTTGTAACATGCTATTTCACAAGTCAGATTTAGGTTCATAGTAAAATTGAGCAGAGCACACTGAGATTTCATAAGTACTTCCTTCCTGCACACGCACACACGCATAGGGGACCTTTATCAGCAGCCTTCTAAGAGTCACCGGCTTTATAAGTGGAATGTGGCTTGGATACACCGTTGGCTACACCCGAGGATGCAAGTCAAAACTGGGTGTTGTGGGTGCTAATGGACATGAGCCTCTGCGACTCTTCACAGCCTTGCAAGTTCCGAACTCAAATGTCGGGGGCAGAGGATTCCAGGAGGCAGCCCAGCCCAGCAGAGACTTTAAGACTCGTTAGAAATGAGCCGGGGGGGCAGGGGGAGGAGGAGCCCTCTCCCTCACAGAGGGCCCAGAGAAGAACCAGGCAGTGCCAGAGGGAGTGCAAAGACTTGAGGGTGGTTGGATCCTCAAGGGCTCTGGGGAGGGAACAGCCCTGGTAGTGTCTTGTGGGTCACACCTGAGGTTTGGGGTTCATTTTGGAGAGTCACTGGAAGAGAGAGAAGCAAAGTCACTCACACACAGCTGCAGACGACAGTTGTAGCAGGCACGGCACACCTGGATGATCCAAGCACTTGGGAGCTAAGAGCAGGAGGATCAGGTTCGAGGCCCCCTCAGCACAGAAAGAGTCAGGGCTAGCCTGGGCTATGTGACGAAGCAGGCAGCCATTGTCTGGCACCTGGCAGAGTCTGTGTCTAAATCATTACTGTATTTCCTGGGGAAGACTGGCAGCTCTTGGGGGACATGAGCCCTGGCCTCTTGGCTTTCCTGTCTCTAGTGCCTCAACAGTCCTGGCACCAAGAAGGACTGGTCTTGTATTGTTTTAAATCCCACACTAAATGTTCTAGTGATTAAGACGTGTTTCCAGTGCAATGGTCTGTCTTTGTCTGGTTTACCCAGATCTCCTCGGGCCAGTGTACTGAGAAGGATCTGTCTCCCTCTCAGGAGCAGAGCAGGGATTCTTCTTGTAAACTCCGGCTACTACAACACCCCCTAGTGGACAGAAGGATAGAAGCCCAGGCGACTACGGAAATTTACAAGACTCAGATGTTCGTGAGCAGTGGGTAATTGTAGGAGAAAGACAGACACGTGGGCTCCAAGGATGTAGCTCTGAGGGTCAAGCTGGTGAGGCCTTTTGTGTGCCGCAGCTCCCCTGAGCCATCCAGGCCTGTAAGTCATGCTGGTGAAGCTCACTGGCAGCCAGGCGGGGCTGGCGACCTGGGCAAATGGGGTTTGTTCACAAGAAGGAATCACGTGGTTTTCTGGTGTGAACTGAAGGTCCAAGGGGAAGGAAGTCACACCTGCATTAAAAAGTCTAGAGGGCCAAGTGGATGAATTTTGGGATTACAGAGAGTTTAAATGCTGCAGACCAGAGCCAAACTACCTCAGACTACTTCTCTGGTTTGAAGCCATTCGTAGCCAGCCCTATGACGGGGATATTACCCCATGACTATCAGAAACTGTAAATTGTGTTCTTAGCAAACAACTAGCTTCCAGCAACCCAAAAGCTAGGGTTAATGCTGGGCAGTCTGAGACCTAAAAGAGAGTTCCTCGCTTCTCTGTAACCATCTACCTGACCTTTCCGTCAATGTGTTCTAAAAGTGTCTTCATGAAACTATCTCCACACTGGAAAAACGGCTTTGGGGCAGCTTTAATTTGTGTTCCAGAATAAACCAGCTTTTATCCCCATTGAGGTGAGAGCTGTTTACACTGTCACTAGCCTCAAGAAAGATGAAAATAGCACTTAGCTGGTTCTGGATGTGAAGAAGACTCCAGGATCCTGAAACAGACGCTTCCTCCACAGACCAAGAGGAAACGGCGAACATGCAAGGACCACAAGGCAGACTCTAGATGCCAACATTTGCCCCATCCCAGGCCCATTTATTCCTGGTGCACTCCCCAAGTGTGCCAGAAATGCCAGACTGCAGCCTGTGGGAATGCGGAGGCCCCGGCTCATGAGGTGATCATGACAGGCTAATGCTATGTCTGTGTCTATTCTGAACATGACTCCACTGGCACTAAAATAAAGAAACTGCACCAGGTGGCATGGCTGGACAGGCAAATTAGCAATATTTGTTTAAGTTAGAATAAAACAAATTTTCTTGCCTAAGCTTTGAAGCCTATCGCTTCAGAGCACGGTGAGTATTTAATGACTGTGTGAAATGCACAATGTGCCTTCATTAATCACTCATGAAGCTTGTAAGTGATGAACGAACAATACTTCCTGTTCTGAAATCCATGAGCAGTTTTCCAATTCGGGTTGAGTCCTTACATTTCTATGGCTTTTCTGGAGTTTCCCTTTTTAATTTAATGGCATGCAATTGATAAAAAGTGCCTTGTTGTTTCTACTACAGAGTACTGGATTTCCTCCCTTTTAGCATGTTACTTAGTTCACAATCTGCTGAGTGCCCATAATAAAGAACACTAATTCTATAAACAGATACCATGGTATCATTTTAAAGTCATATTTGGAAACTGTTTCAAATGGAGGGAGAGGAGAAAGGAACTTAAGGACCTCGTATCTGATCCCAGGCCAGCTCCCATGCTGAGAGAGAAATGCTGTGCCAGACATCGTGTCAACACAAAGGAGGAGGATAGAGTGAAGAGGAAGGGTCCAGAGGCAGGAGACTCTCCAGCCTGGAGGAATCCTAGCCCCTTCCACCACCAGTGGCGATGGCTCCTGTTCATGTCAACTTCCCCACCCAGGAAATTTGCTTATGTGTCCACATGCTTAACCATGCATCTATGGCTATATGAATCTATACCTATATGTCTGTGATCCTGCTTCATTCCCACTGAGTCTGTAGGAGCCTGGCTAAGGGCAGCATCCACAGGCAGCAGAGCTAGAGACAATGATCCTGTGAGCTTTCTGAGGCTTGGTGTCTAAGGCTGTGAGTGGCCAGCGTGTAAACCAGACTGCTCCATAAACACAGGGTGAGAGCACGCTGCAGCAATGGAATCGCTAAGTGACTTAATGTAAAATACAGATAATTGACTTCTGCTTCTGGGGAAACACAACTAAAAGGACAATAAACTGTGCAAGGATCCTGGACACTGAGAAAAATAAGCCTCAGAAGAATCCGAAAGCTGGTGAGGTGGGCAGACATAGGAAGTGCCACAGTGGTGACCATCCCAGCTTTCCCTGAATGTATAACCAGACAAGGCAGCGATTCAGAACTGCCAGTGCTTTTGGTTTGCTTTGGGTTTGTTTGGTTTTTTTTGCCTAGTGAAAACTTGATTTCTATAATTAAAGGACCAGAAAATAGCATCTAAGTAAGACAGGAAACTTCTAGATAGTAATTACTGTTAGCCAAGCATCACAAGAAAGAAAGAGAGAGAGAAAGAAAGAAGGAGAGAGAAGGAAGAAGGGAGGAAGGAAGGAAGGAAGGAAGGAAGGAAGGAAGGAAGGAAGGAAAGAAGGAAGGAAAAGAAAGCAAACCAAGAAACAAGAACCTATGGCCTTCTCACCAAGAAACGCAGAGGCTCTGAGCTGGACCTGCAGCAGGCTGACCCTGCTACACTCACCCACTGGGGCTGTAGGGGAGAAGATGACACTTTCACCCTCAATAGTCTACCAAAGCGTGTTACCACACACTGTAGATTCGGGGATCCACATGGGAAGCCTGGATCAACCCTGAAACATCCCTCCCTCTTTTGGAGAGTCGGCACGTGGCTCACCATGCCAAGGACGTGAGGCAGATCCCATCAGCGCTGGACTGGAGAGGCCACAGAGGAACAGCAAGCGCGCACTTACAAAGTTAGTGCAGAGCCAGGCAGGAGGCTGAGGCCACACCCACTTCTCTGCTGGCTCAGGGAGCCCTTCCGCCATTACCTCCGCAGATATCCCAAGAGGCCAGCTATGGAAACACAATTTTAATCTCATCTGGCGTTAACAGTATGTGCCTCTACTTCCCCTAAATGAGGTGTTCGGGAAGATGATGGGAAAGTCTGAAAGTTGAAAGAAGATCTAGAGTCTGCTAACATAGCACCATAGATAGAAAACATTTCAACCAAAAATCACTCAGCATTTCAAGAGCCAGGAAGATTTGAAAAATTACAATCATTAAATAAATACCAGCGTGCACGCACACACACACACACACACACACACACACACACACACACACATTTCAGAACTGCATGTTAGATATCAGAATAAAGTCCATTGCATCGACTGTGATTTTTATATTATATTGTTAAAAAAAATACTGAAGCACAGTTTTCAGAGAAACTTTCATTTAGCTTTTTAAAAAATGCTTTTTAAATTGACTGCCAAGATTTAAAGATTTTACTCAAAAGTGAGACCACAATATCCCACATCACATGTGCGTGAGCCCCGTTGCTGAGCGGCGAAGAGGCTCTTCCTAAGCCGAGAGCTGCTTACCGACCCTCCTCCGGAGCGCTTCTCGGTTTCCACCCCGGGTTCCAGGTTGCTTTCGACCCATCCTGGCTTTCCCGCTGTGTGGCTTCCCTCTCGGTGCTCAGTTCTCCCCACGTCTCCTGTCTCCCCGACATGCCTCAGGGATGTGTTCTTTGGCCCCTAATGAACAGATCACTCAGAATCTGGCTTTTCATGAATATCTTGTCACATTCTGAGACGTCCTTAAAGAATTCTCACCACCCACCTATGCTTCATTAATCCTAAAAATCCTAGACCTTTGACCCACTCTGATACAGGGCTTGTACAGGGTGAAAAAAATCAAGAATAAATGTGTGATCTTAGCATAAGAGCAAGAGATGGATAGTTCGGAGAGGACCAGCCCAAGCTGCGGAGTCCTGACAAAGACCCATGGCCACTGCTATCTGCTACTTTGTTTGCTCTTTTTCCTGAGTCTAGGAAGATCTGCACAGCTGTGGGTGGGAAAGCTGAGCTTTTGTTTGTAACCTTATGCCACAGACATAGAGGCGAGGCATCACAGACCTTCTTAGCACCGTAAGTTTCAATCGCTTGACAGAATCTTCAAAGAACCACAAACTTTCCTAGGTTTATAATGTTAACTGTGTTAACTGAACTATAATGTAATTTGGAAGTAGAGACATTTGGCACCCAGGACAATAAACTTTCCCAGTCTGCTAAGAGCTGTGCACTGGAACAAGTCACTTGACTTTGGAAGCTGGCCCTTCTGCATCTCCACGGGTGGAGCTGACAGAGACAGCAGCTGCTCTAAGTACTAACAAGGGCCGCGTTTACTGTCCCAAACCGAGCACTGGCCCTGCTTCACTTTCTGTCAGCACAGTGTAGTCTGAAGTCGTCATAGCCAACGGCTAGGCTGGAAGTCAAGCCGGAGCCTCTGCCTACAGTCACACTGAGGATGTCATTAAGGAGGGAGCGTACAAGGCTGTGACACCACACGCTTGACATTCAGAGCCCTCAGTACAGGCATGCTGACGCCTTTGGTCCAGAGCAAAGAACGTTTGCTCACCAGGAGAAGGGCGGGTATGCCTCGGCTTAGAAGAGGCTCTGGTTACACACTAACCCCAGTGGCTGTGAGTCCCTTAGTGACATCTGTCGCTTCTGAGGAGTGCCTAAGTCAGGCATTGCGGCTTGTGCCTGTAATCTCAGCCCTAAGGAGCTGAGGCAGTATAACTGCTGTGAGTTCTAGGCCAGCCTAGACTACAGAGTGAGACCCTGTCAAAATACAGGAGGCAGTCCACAAATGTAACTGAAAAGTGTTCATAGTGCCTCTAAAGATGTTTAATAGGAGCCACATTCAGCCTGATACAACATCAACTCCCACAGGTGGCCTTGGCATTAAGGATGGTGTAGGGCAGAGCTCGATGCCTCTTCTCACCCGACAGAGCTGTGGTGGCAGCTCTCAGCACTGCAAAGCTTCCTAAGTCCCCCGCAACACACACACAATGCAGAGAACACATCCGAGAAGGCCAAGCACTCCCTAAAGCCATTCCTTCAGAGCACTTGAACAACAGCTTCTTGAGAAACAGATAAGCATGTGTGTGCGTATATGCCACTTCTACCTAGCTTTGATCATTTGTAACTCAGTATCAAAAGAAAAGCTTTCTTCTCACTGGTTCCTGCTTCAGTGCATACCACTCCCTCTTCGTAAATGTCATTCTTACGTGCCCTTCATGGATAGGTAATGTTGGAGGCAGGAGATGATTGCTCTAAAATGGCATCCAAAGGAGCCATGTGTCTTTACGACTGGGTGGCTGGCTGGTGACCCTGTTCCACTGGCTGGGAGCGTCCCGGTTATGTGGAGAGAGGCGTCTTCCAGGGAAGCCTGCAGGTGGGCCAGATGACCAAGAAGAGACACTTGGGAATGCAAATGTCTGAAAGCCTGGTGTCATTTTCATAATCTCTAACCTCTCTATAACTGTAAATCCCCTGGCTAGTTTTCTAAAGGCCAAATTCACATCAGATTTTCCCCCACTTACTTATTTTAAAAAGAGGAGAGGCTTGGAGAAACGGCTCGGCAGGAAAGACTGCTTACTTCACACTCAGGAGGACCTGAGTTCAAGTTGCCGGCACCACACAGAAGTCAGGTGCAGCCGTGAGCACCAGAAACCCCGGGCTGTGGGGTCAGGACAGGGGCTTGCCTGGTCCAGGCTCAGCCAGAGCCTGTCTCAAGAGAATGAGGCAGGACACACTTTTCCTGCTGGCTCAGGATGTGCACAGATATGGGCACTGCACACACGTGAATATTCATCACAGACACACACACACATACACACACACACTTTTCTGAAACAATGCTGCTTAAGCAAGTGCACCTGACTTAACGTATCTAAACCAGCGCATCTGGGGCCTTCTTCAGTCCCAACTGACTGAGATGTTTGGATAAGGGCTCCGTCACTGCTGAGAGCCTGTGTGCGTGCGCTCAGATCAGCCCCTCAGATTTCCTGTACAGCTCATACTTGTGCACACCTGTTGTGAGCCTCAGTGAACAGGTCTGAATGAACTCTTATCCTATAGTCTGAGGGGCTGTCTCTAAGGCTGCTGTAATAAAAATACCAAGTCTGTGGGGGCCTACTTTTCACCTGTGTAAGAGCTCTTCCCTCAAGATAGACAGAGGTTGCTGAGGAAGGCAAGCTTGATGAGGGGTATTGAACGGTAATTACCAGCACATGAAGGCGTCTCTTGCCCACCACAAACCCACCTGGAGGACTCTGCTCCCTAGGATGAAAGGGAACACGGGGAGGGAGGAGCCAGCTGAAATGCCTCTCCTTCCAACAGAGCAGACTGTGGCTTCTAAAAACGGCTGCACAGTATTTCTGGTCTGCAGTGTTCCTTCTGAAATGTGTGTGCGCAGAAGAACAGAATGTACAGAATTCACTGTGCATATTTCTTAGGCTAGGTGTTAACACAGATTCCTCTCCCGCCCCTCTCTTGGCACACCCACCCTGGACTCAGTGTCTGGGGATGAGAGAGCAGAAGCCTGGGGATAACCCAGATCACAGCTCCACAAAGCACGCAGCCAGCAGCCAGCGCCGAATGCCGGACATGCGAAAGAGCCTGAGAGCAGCCAGCCCCAGCCTTCCGTGTCCAGGCTACCCGCATGTGGAAGAGAAGAGCTGCTCCCACTCCACCCAGTACAAGTGGCAGAAGCACACACGCACACGCGCGCGCACACGCGCACAGGCACGTCATCCGTGAAAGCTGTTCTGTGGCTTGCCAGTCAGCACTACCTAAGAAGCGTGCGCTCTCTCCGAAGGTATTACTCATGAAGGACAAATTAATTTTCACTGAGTTCCTCCATGTTGATTTTTACCATCTCTGACAGTCTGCAAACTCTCACTGAAGGAATGTCGAATTAGACTAATGCAAACCTTTGATAAGGGTCCTGAGCTTAACTGAGAGAGCCTTGGCTACGTTCCTGGTGCTTCTCATGCTCACATGTTTATTTCTTCCGTCGGTGGCTTCCCAGGAATGCCTGAGAGTTACACATGGCCACTGAGCCAGGCCTGAGCCTGTGTCGGAGGAGACCCTGCCTTCCTTCCCCCGGCAGCAAAGCGCTGGAAACCCCAGTCACACTACATCGGCCTGCAGTGTTAGGTTGTCTGTCTTCTGGGATGAATTAGCACAGAGTGAGGCTGGTGTGAGAGGAATGACTGGGAGACGGGGGTGTTTTAGGAGCTGGGCTAGGAGCCCGCTGCAGCTCAGGAGATAGCGCCTGTTAGACTGGTCCCCTGAATCCCACCTGCTAAAACCATAGTCCTGTTCTGCAGGGATCTGATCAGGTCCTGGGGGAGGGTTTGGTGACCATATTGAAGGGGCCTGGGCGACCTCTCCAGCCCTCTTTTACCATGTGAAGGTATGAAAACGTGGCATCCTGAAAGCTGAAGACAGCTCCCAGCATTGTTCGACCATGCCTGCCTGCCCTGCACAGGGTTCCCAGCTGTCCCAGATCCATATTGTTTTCAACCACATGAATGTGGCATTTTGTTATAAGAGTGCAAAAGGACTTACCTGCAGACAGTACTGAGTATTCGCACATAGCAGTCCAAGCTGAAGATATCAGAGGGAATTTGGAAAGGCCAGTGTCTAACACTCAAGAGCAGCGACGCTTAATTCTCCTGGTCAGTTTGATAAGATTTTGAGTCACCTAGAGACACATCCCTGGGGTCTGTCTGTGACGGCATCTCCAGAGAGGCGTGACCAAGGAGGGACCTGACCTGAGTGTGGGCAGCACTGTCCTGGGCTGAGGAACTCAAGTGGAGCACTCGAATTCTCTGCTTCCTGACTGCAGGGACTGTGATGAGCCTGCTCACACTCCTGCCATGACGGGCCACACCCACAAACCCTGAGCCAAACAGACCTTCCCTCCCATGTGCTGCAATCAGGAAACTCATTGATATAAGCACCATTTGATCTTGTTTAAGTGTAGAGCCACAGAGGAGAAGGTCAGGAGATAGCAGCCAGGGAGGGCTCTGCTGTCTGGGAGCCTGAGAGTGTGCAGATGGGAGTCACGTTCAGATGAGCAGGGAGCGGGTCTAGAGCTGAGCCGGAGCTAGCCATCATTAGCTCTCTCTGGGGCCAAAAGCACACAGAGCAGTGTTTCTGGAAGTCATGACACATGAATCACTTTGTAGCCTGAGGTCCTCACAGGGAGGGGGCCATTTCACAGTGTGAGCTGTGAGCTGTGGAATCTACCACCCTCTCCCTCCGGAACACTCACCTGCAACAGCAGAGAGCTGAGCTGCACTTCCCTTTATTTTAAAAATATCAAATTAGAGGCATAACAAAATACCCAAACTCTATGAGAATAATTCTGAAGACAAAAATAGCCCTGATGCTTCCTTGGTGTCAAATTCTACCTTTCTCGTGTTTTCCCTTCTTCCTCCCCAATTAGCCAAGCTGGATTTAAATATTTATGATGCTGCTTCTTAAGACTGCACACACATCTGCCAAGAAGAAAGTTACAAAATGAGGCAAAAATACACCACTGAGCTCTGCCTGCTCTGCAAGGGTATGGGGGCCTGGAGGAGAGCCCAGCTCTGAGACTGGGGATCAAAAATTGGCTAAACATTTTTATGGCTTATTTGACAAAACTGTCTAAAAAATTATAGCTTATTTTATCCAACTAAATTCAGGCAAATTTTAAACACAATGTGAGAGCCCAGAAAGAAAGCACTTTCCAAAATAAACACGGAGCACTCATGGCTGAGAAGAGAGACCAACAAACATGTTCCTAATCATGTCAGAAGGGAGGAGACACAAGCATCAACCAGCCAATGCCTCTTCAGGAGCTGGCATGGGACTTTTGTCTCTGTAATCCAGTGCCTGGATAGTTTTCAAAGGTGATTACTGCTGGCCAAGCCTGCCTGAGCCGCCTGTGGAAGTCGGGGGTTGGACGGTCACAGAAGCCATGGCAGGGACATTCAACATGAACTGCTCTGGTTTGGGTGGGTTCTTGAGCTGCAGGGCTATGAATAGCTTTTCTCAGCACTCCTGTTTGGTGCTCTGCGGTGACAAGCTGTAAACCCAGAGGGTCCTTCAGCTGCCACAGGTGTAGGCAGCTGTACCTGCCACCCAGTGGCTGAGGAGGCAGGCGTCCTTCTCACGCTGTAAGTGCCTACAGAGAGGACACAGCTGGGCCTCTGGGGCACAGAGAAAATGCTGGGGAAGGAGAGACTTATAACTCCCAGGTCACACTCCACCAATGGGGGTGCCAGGGAAGGAAGCAGAGCTGGGCGGCTGGAGTGAGGACTAAAACAGGCCACGGAGAGCGCTGCTTGTCGCTTTCTCCTTACGATGGGCTGGGCCATCCCACGTCAATCATCACTGAAGAAAGGCCCCGCAGACTTGCCTGTTCAGGCCAGTGGAGACACTTTCTTCATCAAGAGTCCTGCAGAGATGACCCCACACTGTGTCTGCTGACATAGAACTAGCCAGCACTGATCATACGCACACATACACACAGTCAGGCAGTCAGACACACACACCCAGCACACAAATACACATACATGCACACATACACAGCCCTCTCACACACACATGCTATACATATATGTACACATGCATTTTCACATACATACAAATATCCACATGTAAATACACACACAGAGTCAGGCAATCACAGACACACCCAACTATACACACATACCTGCATACATACATACACACATGTACACAAACAGCTCCACACACAAATGCATACATACAAACACATACACACACAAAGGTAGACAGGCAGTAAAACCCACAGACTCACAGATATGTAACATTTTCCCACATCTACCAGCACACAGACATACGAAGATACACACACACACTCACGTTACAACCCCGCCTCCAGGCACACACAGACAGCACAGACGTAGACAAGCAGGCACACCTGCAGGTCCACACAACACACAAGGACGTAACTCGTGGATATGTGCTCACACCAACAGAGAGAAACGCAGCGGCCCCTGCACGTGTGCCTAGCCACCCACGGATGGACAGGACAGGTGTGAGCATCTGGACACCACACACAGGCTGAGAGTCTGCGGGCAGTGGGTGCGAGAGCGAGCGAGCAGGGAGGAGGGGCCCACTCTGTGGCACCTCTCACGGCAGGCGGCAGCCTTCGCAGAAAGGAAGGAAGCGCCTGGCATTCTCACTGTTCCGATGCCAAAGGCAGTGCCAGCGCAGCCGGAGCGTGCAGCCCTTCCTCCTA
Source organism: Psammomys obesus (assembly GCF_907164565.1). Classification (NCBI taxonomy): domain Eukaryota; kingdom Metazoa; phylum Chordata; class Mammalia; order Rodentia; family Muridae; genus Psammomys; species Psammomys obesus. Next base: position 950,792 of record NW_026590061.1, on the reverse strand, counting down.
GCTCGAGGCGGAGGCAGTTAGATTTCAATTCTGAAGATTTATTTGGCAGCTCTGAGCTCTATCTGTCTGTCTCCAATTTGTCAATCTCAGGGAAGTTGCTGACAGCAAGCCTCCTCCATTAGCCCTGGATGAAGACACCATGCTGACTGCTGACTGACCCCACTCACTGACTGATTTCCCGAAGCCCCCGTCTTCTGGGGGTGGATGCCGCTTCGGACACCATCATTAAGAAAGGGCTGCTAACAGGCACGAGGCAAAGACCAAGAACACGCCAGGCTGCCATTCGAAAACACGCCCTTCCCTGCGTTTCCTTCTGCCCCTTGCCTCTTCTCCTGAGACAGCTCAGACCCTGCTCCCCTCCACTCAGAACCCAAGAGTGGAGCTTGGGGACAGCTAAGCCCTGGCCACCTGAGGCCACTGTGCTTTGTGCTTGCTACAGCCAGACAGTTGGTGGCCTTGAACAGGTAAATCAGGAGTTCAGACCGCCTGCCCAAGTTTGAGGGCTCACTTTCTTTTCTTCAAGGGACCTCGCGGGGCCATTGCGCACAACTCCACTGTTACATCTAACACGCTAACACACCACACTTCCGCTGTCATCTTTCTCTTGTCTGTTTCCATTCTACTTAGGTGGTTAGAGTCCATGCTGTTCAGCTGACTAGCTGACTGATGCTTATTTGCTCTGTGTGTTTGGATTGGTGGCTGGTTGGTTGACTGGTTAGTTAGTTGCTTGCTTATTTGGTTGATTAGTTGGTGATAAGGTGTTACTTGTTTGATTGGTTGCTTACTTGCTTGTGTGACTGGTTGTTTAGCTGGTTGCTTGTTGGTTGTGTTGGCTACTTGCTTATTTCTTGGTTGGTTGGTTGGTTGGTTGGTTGATTGGTTGGTTCCCTGTTTGATTAGTTGGTTGGTTAGTTGCTTGTTTGTTTGTTGAGTTGTTTGGTTGGTTGGTTCATTCCATTTGATTGGTTAGTTGCTTGTTTTGTTGGTTGGCTAGTTGGCTTCTTGCTTGTTGAGTTGTCTGTGAGGTTGGTTGGTTGGTTGGTTGGTTGGTTGGTTGGTTGGTTGGTTGGT
>NW_026590061.1:943428-949711 GCF_907164565.1 Psammomys obesus | reverse complement strand
TGGTTGGTTGGTTGGTTGGTTGGTTGGTTGGTTGGTTGGTTGGTTAGCTGTGTTGTTATTGTTATTGTTGTTCTCCACAACAATTTTGGAACATACTCAGCTCAGGAACACAAAGGTACATCAATAGAAATGTGATGGGCTAAGAAAAATATCAGTGGCCAGGACTGTGATTCGAGAGCCTGGTGTAGATGTTTATGAGACTTGACCCTGATAGTGGCAATACACAGCAACCAGGGCTTGAGGTGGTGAGTTCTTAGGTTCTGAATACTGCAGAGTGCGTCATGACAACTTAGTAGAACTGACACTTGTGGGAAATGGCTTTGTTGTAATGGTGGTGATTGTCACTTTTTAACAAGAACAGGGTTTCTAGTCTGTATTCTCATTAGAATGAGAGTCTAGCCTACCACCTGCTGTTCTTTGCTACTTGTTTTCTCATGAGTAAATGGATTTACTTGCTTAGGGGAGTCAACATGTTTTAGATTCATTTCTTGCTTTCATGACTGGAAAAAGTATTAAAGAATGCTGAGTGTCTCAGTCACTGGAAACACACCATGCATCACCTGAGTGTTCAACACATGCCTGACATTTAGGAGAAATATGCTCAGAGGTATAGTGGGAGGCCGAGCCCTCAGGCAGGACATGTAGGAGCAATCTAAATTTCTGCCGGGCACTTAAGCAAACCCCTGCTTGATTCTCCCAGCAGGGCCCCTGCTGCTCTCCACAGAAAATGAAACAGGGAGGAGGTATAACTGAGTCACAGGGCCAGATTCATGGACTGATCATGAAACTCTGGAGCCATCATCTTTAACTCTTGCTAATACTATCAATGGTGACTCTGGTTGCCATGAAATTGGCCTTTATAATCTTACACAATGTACAACTTTGCAAAACTTGAAATTTGGCCTTTCCAGAGGCCAAATTTCTTCTGTGAGAGGCAGCACCATATACACAATGATGATTAGAGAAGTAAAAGCATATGGAATCCAGGTTGTTCTTGCACTGACACTGACATTCTAATAACCTTGAGTTATTTGTGTTTGGGGCATGCAACCATCTACATATATTTGTGTAGTACAGGATCTACATCAGGCATCTTCCTCAATTGCCTTCCACTTTGTTTTGGGGGAGACAGGGTTCCGTACTGAACCAGGAACTCATCAACTTCAACCCAACAGTGAGCGGGACAGCCAGTTCTAACCTGACATTTGGCAGCCCTTCATTCCGTAGTTCCTAGCTCTGGACCTTGAGGAGAAATGCCTTTTGCTAGCAGATGCGATTCGGTGACAGGAAGGTAAAATGACTGCAGTGTTTCAGGAGCTGTGAGTGTAACGTGGGCTACACCGAGCCTCTCTCCAGCTAAGTATAGACACAGTCATGCTCTGATATGGAAGCAGAAGTTGCTGACATTCAAGCCGCCCTCTGGCCTGGAAAGCCACAGCTGCTGACAATGAGCCTTGCCAATCACTGTGTCCTGCACCAAGCATGCTGTGGGAGCCTCAGAGGGCAGACACGTGCGTGCATGTACTCCAGGCATAGTCCACCACAGGAATAAAGATTCATGCTAATGTGCCTCCCCATTTATTCAGTTCAGCATTAGGCATTCAGCGGCTCTGTTGCATTTGCTCTTCTCAATAAAAAGCAAAAGAGACCTGGGAGGAGGAGAGGGAAGAGGAGGAAAGGAGGAGGAGGGGAAAGGAAGGAGGAGGAAGGTAGGAAGAGAGAAAGAAGGAGGAGGGGGGAAGAGAAGAGGAGGAAGAGAAGAGAAGGAGGGGAGGAAGAGAGAAGGAGGAGGGGGAGGAAGGGGGGAAGGAGAGGAGAAAGAGGAAAAGAGGAGGGAAGGAGGAGGGGAGCAGGATAGGAGGAGGAGGGGAGAAGGGGAGGAGAAGAGATGGAGGAAGGGAGAAGGAAGGAACAAGGAGAGGAGAGGAGGAGGAGAAGAGGAGGAGAGGAGAAGGAGAGCAGGAGGAGGAGAGGAGGAGAGGAGGAGGGGGAGAAGGAAAGAAGGAGAAGGAGAGGAAGAAGGAAAGAGGAGGGGAGAAGGAGAGCAGGAGGAGTAGAGGAGAAGAGAAGAAGGAGGGGAGGAGGAAGGGAGGAAAGGGGGAGGAAGAGGAGAGGAGGAGGAAAGGAGGAGAGGAGGAGGAAGAGGAACACTCACATTCCCATGACCACCGAGGCTCCATGGCCAAACAGCACATTTGAACTCAGTGTGGGGACACAGATCTTCCAGACCATAGGCCATAAACAGCCCATTCCTCACTGTCGGCACAGTTCCCTTTAGTTCACACGTGCCTAACTACATCGTATCTTTACGTAACTCCCAGTAACATCATCTTTTCATTTTCCTTAAGGTAAGCTGTCATTTATCCTCTGCTGTTTGAAACCCCACTGTGTGGCAAGGATGACCTGTGATCTCCCCCCTCCACCTCCCAAGTGCTGAGCAAGCAGGCCGTGCTCAGTTTCCCGTGGTGTTAAGGATGAAAGCCATGTTTTCCCACACCAGGCACGTGCGCTACCAGCTGAGCCACATCCCAGCCCCTAGTAACACAGTCTTATCACAGTCTGTCCAGGTCATAAAGGCATTTGTTAGACAGCTATATTTTTTCACTAAGTGTGTGGCATTTATACTAGATTCTGACTTTGTTCACAAGTCTCGTGTCATTACCCGACCATGACAAAGAGCATTCACTCTGTTTCTGTTCACTCAATGAATAGTTTTCCAAATACACGGTAACACTGTCTTCAGGGAATCAAGAACATGTCAACAGAGCAAGGTCCAAGGCTTTTACACAGTGATGGTGAGCCGTGTAACCAGCATGTGTTGTAGTTTAAGTGTGACACTTCCTACAGGTTCTGTCTTAACCCTTGGTCCCCTCTGGTGCTGCTTGGGAAGGTCCTAGGAGATGGGCCTCATTGAGGGAAGGGCTGTCAGCTGGACTTCAGTTCTTGTTCTCTCTGCTCCCAGCCAGCTCACACGGGCGGTCAGGCCCTCCTGAGCGTACAATCCTGAGCTGTAAACCAAAACAAGCCCTCTCCAGCTTAAGTTAGTTGTCAGCCGTTTTGAGCACAAAAAAAGATGAAAAGTAACTAATATGCCATAAAAGTTCTGGCAATGGCGTGCCAGATGGAAAACACTTAAATCTACAAGTGGTGCCTTCAGGAAGCAGAGAAGCCAGAGTTGGAGGCCACAAGGGCCAACACACGTCGGTATGAATGGAATGCATGTGTTAACAGCTTTGCTCCATGGAGGCTTCTGACATTTCTCAGTGAGGTTTTAGGAAAACACTTGTCATCAGAATTTCCAGTCACCCTAACTATAGGAAGATTTTTTTTCATTCATCTATATCTACATTTGCAAATGGCACCTTTGTTCTATTGGCTAAAACTCAGCAAGAAGAGAGAGCCTGGAATTCTGCTGTCAGCCTTTCGTGAGGGCAGGACAGCTGAGAGCAGTCTCCTTTGGGAAGGCAACAAATCCCCAGGGTCTATCAACCCAGCGTGCTGGGAGGATCGAGCTTACTTCGAGGCCACGCTACGTAAAAGGAACCTTAAAAGTAGCCAGCGCCATCTGGGAACGCGCTTCGGGAGCTGCTGTTACCCGTGCAGGCGGTTCTCAGCCTCAGAATTCAGCATTTTCATCCAAAACAAACACCTTCGAAATCAAAACCTAGTGTGCCTCACTCTGGACAAGACCCACATTCGCACGCACTTCTCAGCACTTCCTGGCAGGCGGCTAAACAGCTGTTTCAGAGGAAGCCCGCTTAGTCCTCTGCACTTTGAGCTGCACAGGCTTACAAAGCCTCAGAGGAAAATGTTAATAAACTGAAAGCAGCCCGTAGAAAAGGCTTTGTGCTTTTGAATGGCCATTACCTCCAGGCAGCATGGTTGCCAGGAAGGGGAAAAGTTTTCTTCAGCAGTGTAGCTGCTGAAAGGTTCTCACGCTCCCCAAGCAACCCCAGAGAAACTCACCTGGTCATTAAAAACAGTGACAGTAGAAGGGGGCCGGCTGGGGAGGGGAAGGAGAGTGGTGCTGGTGAATGATGAAAACATATTACATACACATGAACATGTCACAATGAAACCCATCACATGTAATTCATGTGTGCTAATAAAAACTCCAAAATGGTTCCATGTCTATATTTTTCTGACGTTTGAACACCCATTCTCACTCTTAAATGGCAGAATGCTTCTTTCAAAACGGCTGCTTTGTCTGGGTGTGGTCCACGCCTTTGATCCCACAGTCAGCAGATGTGGTAAGTCTGAATGAGTAGGAGGGCCTGCATAGTGAAACTGTCTCAAAACAAACAAACAAACAAACAAACAACAAAAAGCTTTCCTTCACAAACATCAATACTCTCTCTTAAGGAAACACAAGTCATTGGGAACTGTGCAGTTTATGTGAATGTTACAATTTCAGGAAAGATTCATGTGAAAATCTAACATTAACCCTGAGAGGGTTTTTTTCTTTTCTTCCTAGAAAACGCCTTTACGGATGTTAAGAGCTTTAGGTGGGTGGGGTCAGGTGCAGAGGGTACAGCTGTTGCTGCCAGCAGTTTCGGCATCTGGCTGTTACTGTGCAAAGACCATGCCTCTGGCAAAGACCTAAATGTGCAGGATCCAGAAGACGAACCTAAGTCCTCAGATCAAAAAGGACCACTGAGTCACCTAGCCAGTGAAGGCCCCATGCTCCTCCCAGTAATGGCTTTTTAAGGGAGAATTCCATTCTCCTCCTGCTGTAAACTGAGGTGAGATGGTTTGGCCAGATAACAAGGAGCAGAGTCTTTAGGAAGTCTGCAGCCCCTGGCGATAAGAACATGATAAAATCAACAGTGAAAGGCCAGGGGGATGGCTCAGGGGTAAAGTGTTCATTGGGCACAAGAGCCTGGCTCTCTACCCCACCCATGTGAAAGGCTGGATATGGTGGCACACAGTTGTAATCTCAGCTAGGCAGGTGAACAGGCGGGTCTCTGGGGTTCAGCAGCCAGACACCTGATGTTGATCCCTGGCACACACATGAAAAGAAATGCAGTGATGAAAATATGCCTCTGCAAACCTATGCTGGAATGCACATGTCTACAAGCAAGCTAAACAAAAGTGTCCTGTGTGCCCTGCTCTCTCCTCTGATCTTACCATCTCTTCGCGATCCCTGCATGGCAGATGATGTTGAGGAGACAAACCAATGCTCTGGACAGAGCCGAAATCCACAGCCACCCCTGAACCGGGTCAGTCGATGGCCTTCCCTTAGGCTCCCAACAACACAGGGCTTGAGTCAGGAGCGTGCTGGAGTGGGACCTTTGTGAGGCCAGCGTTGTTTTTATTCTCCAAACCTGTATCGCTTACCTCAAGATGGACGATCCTTAGACAAACCCAACTAAAGAGCAGACCTCTGTCACAGATTCGACAGTTCCACTGTACGAGCTTATCCCCATGGCTGATGTCACATGTCAAGCTGGCTAGGCTAAGTGCCCAAGCTGATGCGACACCCTCTCTGAACATAAATTTTAGTCACTGGACTTTAAATAAAGGCTATCACCCTCCTCCAATCAGCTGATGAACATTTCAGGGAGATCGGATTCCCGTAGGAAGTCGTAATTCTGCAAGAGGACGCCCGAAGAACCTTCCCCTCAGTTTCCAGCTCTACAGACTTCCAACTTTCCAGCTCCACAATGGGTGAACCAGTCCCTCTCAGCCTTTCTTTCCCTGTCATATCTTCATCGGGCCTCCATTCCCACAGACTCTGCCCCCATGAATTGGACCAAAGGTGGACAAGAATATTTGAAAAAGATTGCATTTGTATCAAGCACATCTTGACTCCTTTCTTGGGGTTCTTCCTTAAACAATCATTTATAACGACTATACAAAACGCAAACATTGTTACAGCTTTGGAAATGATCCAACAGAGAGCTGACGTGTACGAGAGTATAGGTATTTTTATAAAAAATCAAGTGTGAATGGTTTTATACAAGGTACTACAGCACCTGTGGATTTCAGTGGTCAAGGGAGGTTTTGAAGCTGATCAATCACATAGGAAGGGAGAGGAAAACTGCATAGCAATGCCGACAGACACCAAGGATCAGCCCTTTATGCACACACTCACACACTGAGGGCAGCCCTCCGTGCACACACTCTCACACACTCACACACTCACACACACTCACACACTCACACACACTCACACACTGAGGGGCAGCCCTCCGTGCACACACTCACACACACACACACACTGAGGGGCAGCCCTCTGTGCACACACTCACACACACTCACACACACTCACACACTGAGGGGC
>NW_026590061.1:903332-943028 GCF_907164565.1 Psammomys obesus | reverse complement strand
GTGCACACACTCACACACACTCACACACACTCTCACACTGAGGGGCAGCCCTCTGTGCACACACAGTCACACACACACTGAGGGGCAGCCCTCTGTGCACACACCACCCCACAGACACTGAGACACAGTGACTCCCCCACACGCACAGAGGACTGACTGTGCACACACAGTTACTTTCCTGAGGCACTGTACCGACGCCTTTCCCTGAGGAGGACACTTAGTTAGGACCTGGTGTTCTGGCTGACGAGCAGCCTCTAGGGGCCGAATGGCAAGCACTGACTCTCACAGACGGTGGACACAACGCCTCCCTCTTTCCCACAGTGGGGACACCACCTCACCCTGGGTAGGTGTCTCCTGGCACGGTCCCTCTGCACCCTTCCCTATTTGGGGCTTCATTTCAAAGCAAGAGTTAAGGACACGGAGACCCCTCCTCTCCGGTGTCTCTATCCAGTTGTCCCTGTGGTCCTCAGTCCTTCCTCCACTAACCTCCGTGTGTCACAGCCCATAGGTAGACAGCTGGTGACACAGGCTTTCCGGGAAGAACTTTGACGCCACAGGGTGGTGCGTGGGCCATTCTGGGCGTCGCACTCCTGAGTGGCCTTGGAGCCCTCTCTGCTCTCATGAGGAGCACCCAGGCAGAGCCACACTCCTCACAGCAGGGCCCCTGCCGTGGCTCCCCCCTGTGCTGCTGCTGCTGTCCGGGCCGTGAGCCCAGAAGCCAGAGTGAACACTCACAACCCTGCTGCTGGTCCCCAGCGCCTCTCAGGAGAACATTTTCTAAAAGTGTAAAATAAAAGGTTCTAAAGAAAGGCTAAGACAGAATCTTACTCTTATGTAGCTGCTCACAGGGTCCCAGCATGCAAGGAAACTGTAGAATATTACATTAATATTCGCAAATCTATCTGCCAGCTTAAAAATCCAGGACAACCAGGCCATCCAGAACTACATGGCAAGATCCTGTGCAGAAAAAAAATAAGTCATCCAATCCACCAACCCTAAAAGAACCCTCTTTCAAAACCGGGTTATGTGATAACATACATTTTAGAACTATTTTCCCTCTTCAGATGCTGTTTCCAGCAGGAACTCACCAAGCAGAGCGGGCGGGCATGCTGGGCACGGCCCTCTGCTACAGTAACTTTCTGAACATAGTTAAATAGGCAGCTCTGAGAAGCGGCTGATAAGAGTGATTTATTTTGAGAAACTTCCTTTAGCAGTTGATAGGATATACTTAGAAAGTGTTGACACCCACATTCCAGCGAGAATGTGCTTAAAAGTCTCCCTAGTCAGTGACCCCACAATTCTCTTCTAGATGTTGTCTGCAAACAGAAAACCTCTCCTGCATCCAAGATACATCACCTGTGCTTCGTTCTCACTACGCCACTGATGTTTTGCTCTCAAAGATGATGACAACAGCTCTGGCTTCTCCTGTGAGCATCACTGTTTGTCTGGAGACCACTGCCAGTGAACAAGAGCACTCACTGGCCAAGTCTTTCTCTAGTACTCATTTTCCATAAGTGCTATATCTTTTTTTTCTCCAGACCTGAAATCATCTGCTTTCCCTTCCCATTTAAAACATTTACATTTGTTTGTTCGTTTGTTTGTTCCCAGGATAGAACTCAGGGTCTTGTACATGTTTGGTAAATGATCTAGCCACTAAGCTACAGATCAAGCACATTTTTAACCCTTGGTTTTGAGCCAAGGTCTAAGTGGCTGTTTGGTTTGTTTCCAATCCTGACTGGATTGGAATCACTAGGAGACAGCCTGGCCACAGTTCCTCGTGGTTGTCGCTGGGGTCTGGAGTCTGAGGGAGACCACGCTCTGATAGCAGCAGGATAAAGGTGATCTGAGGGGAAGGCTCGGGGCCTTCCTTCACTTGAGTCTCTCTGGCAAGTCTACCTACCCTGTTGCTGCTGTTGCCATGGCTGCTGAATTCCTTCACTGATATCAACACCCAGATTCTTCCAACTTCTAGCAGGGACTCAAGACCAGCAGTTCTCCAGGAACCCTCCAGACCTTCAGCACGAGATTAGAGCCCCTGAAATGCCCAGACTTTTGAGCTGAGGCCTCTGGAGCATGAAGGCAGCCCTTGCTGGGTTACCTAGTGTGTGTCATGTAAGCCTAGCCAATAAGTCCACTTTTAATATATTAAACCTGCCAGTATTCTTCCTCTTGAAAACTCAGACTTACGCGGTTGGCCAGGCTAGCCTTGAGCTCATTCTGCAGCTGGAGCTACCCTGAACATTCAGCTCTTCTGCTTCAGCCTCTCGGGTAGCTAAGATCACAAGCCTACAGACAGTCTACCTTAGCAATGTGAAAATGTGCAGCATGTTGTTAGTAACTGCGGTCTCCGCACATTGTGACAGATCACAAAAGACTTAACCTCTTTAGACTTGAGCAGAACTAACGCTCTGCAGTACTTGGTCAGCATCTTCCCTCTCCACAGCCACCCCTTTATGCCCGTATTTGATTGATGGCTTCCCTTTCCATCTCCCTCCACTCTGGTATTTGATTGACATCTTCCTTTTCCATATCCACCCTTCAGCGCTTTTCTAATTTTGCTTCTAAGATAAACCTCTTTACATTCCATACATAGGGAAGGTTGCAGAATATTTGCGTTTCTGAGTTAGACACATATGCTAGCCACACCCCTGGAAACAGGGCGTGAACATTTCCTTCATGCTAGGCTGTGTGATCTGCTGTGGAAGCCGAGTTCAAAAGTGAGGAAACGAAGCAAAATCACACAGATTCAAACCAGTCTTGAAACTCTTTTACAAAGTCTGCGTGTTGGGAAAATGTATGCTGTCTCTAAAGATGCCCAAAAGAGAGAGCTTGCAAACAGACCTGGGGCACATGGCTTGCACCACACCAAGCAGTTGGCATTCTCCTCAGAGACCATGCTGCGTGCAAAATGCATGTCTTTAAACAGACTCCTTCCCCTGCAGCAAGATGCTCGCACCTCGAGGTCTCTCCAGGACAGAACGAAGAGAACGCCAGGCTCACACCTCTCACCTTCCCCCACCCCACTTTCACAGAGGGCAAGAACTGTAGTAGTAATATTGACCTTTTAAAAATCCATCAAAGACTGTGAGGAAAGATCATATCCTCTGGAACTTTGTTCCTATGTTGCTAAAAGATTGGACGAATGTTGGGGAGATAAGAACTGAGAGTGAAGAGCTGGCTGGGCTCAGGTTGGAAGGACCCCGATGTTTCTCATGAAATGGACTTGAAGAAAACGGCAGAGAGACGGAGACAGTCTTGGGGAACGTGGCACATTAGGTCACAGCCCTGAGAGGTGACGAAATGGAAGGAGGCAGGCAGCTCCTCGAGACAGCTCCTGGGTGTGATGCCTGCGTGTGCCGTGGTCAGTAGGCCATCTCTGCTCCACCGCGTCCTGCTTCTCCTCGCAGGAGCATCGCCTCGCCACCACACCCCACCCCGTCCCACTCCGGGAAATCTGTTCTGCTTGATTTCAATTATTTGCCGCATTTATGGTTGATTTGTTTCCATTCTCCAAGCGAGGGTCAGCAAATGGTTCAGTACACACAGGTGTGATATTTTCACCACCTGCCAGTCAGACAGACGGAAAGACAGGGAATGTGGCATGGGAGATGAGAGCAGAGAGAAGCACCACCGCCCTGCTTTCCCGTGGGTCAGTTCTCAGGGACGCTGGCACCAATGATGAAGAACTCCTTCGTCCAAGCACATGGCCCAGAACCAAGGGCACAGCACGCTCCTTCTCAGACTCTGGATACAGCAGCACAGCAGAGAAAAGTCCCTGATGACATCCTACCAGGAAAAAGACTTTCAGGGACTGGATAATAAGCAGTAAACGCAGTAAGCAAGTTCTGCATTGTGTTAGAAAGGGGTAAGTGTTATAAAAATAGAGCGGAATGGATTGCAATTAGACATCATGACCACCCAGATCACCGCCATCGGTGATAACACCAAGGCAGCACTTCACGAAACGTGGGTTTAAGTTTTTAAATGACTCATAAAAGCAAACATTGACTAGGCTTTAGAGAAAACTCCCTAAATGCTATGGAAATGCAAAATGAATCAGCCATTTTAGAAAATTGTTCCTTACAGGAGATGGCGTGGATGGAGACTGAAAGAGTAAATGCATTTTAGGGAAAGAGGGTTACAATGGGTTAAAGAAGTGCAACAAGAGGCTAGAGCAAGCGCAAATCTGCGGGCTGAAGGGTGTAGCTGGGCGCTGGGTCCCTGGATAGAAGGGCTAGGCCACAAGCTTGGGGGTCACTTTAGCTCGGACATGCAACAATTGGGAGAGCTGACAGAAAGCGTAATTGGACGGTCACCTGTGAGGGAGGCCAGGCTGTGTTCAGGCCAACACCAGGCAGCGCCATTAAAGACGGAAACCATACCGGATGGCAGTCTGTGGGCATGCTCTCGGCACTGAGCTATTTAGCAGAGGAATGAGGACAGTTCTGGGGACAGACGTCGTGAGGCAAAGAACACCCAGGCTGAGAGCCACAGTGGGAAGGCCTCATAGGACGGAGAAATGAGGCCAATGGGAACGTGCCGAGGGCGTGAGGCTGGTCATCGCGGGGAGAATGCCCCAGTCACTGCAGGTCGCAGTGACTGCTGTGTGCGGCTTTCCTGTGAACTAGCCGTGGCGTGATAGTTACAGGGAGATGGGAGGTTAAGGCGGCTGCCGGGGAAGCCCACCACAGCACCCCTGGCAGTGATTCACTTACTACAGGGACGAGATGCTGGAGGACCGTGACGCAAGTGAGTTATGCCGCATAAGGAGACGGGTGGGAGGCTGAAAACACGAGCGCTCTGTTCTAGCTCTTCACGGTTTGTTGAAAAGAAAGCAGAATCCTTAGCCGAGAGTAACGCTTGCTGGAGACGGGCAGAGCAGCGCGTGGCCAGTGTGTGCTGGAGTCTGGCGGAGCATCGTGGCGAGCGTGTGCCGGAGCTGGGGAGAGGTGACCCGAAGCTTGGCAGAGCTCTTGCGGAGAACCCCAGTGTGCTTAGCAGCATCCTTCTCGGGCCTCTGCTCACAGCCGTCTCCAACTCCAGCTCCAAAGGGCCTGACGCCCTGCTCTGGCCTCCCAGGGTGCACGTTTTCACGCGCATGTTCCCACATGCAGACACACTCACATGTAGATAATTTTAAAATAATAAAAATGCATCTTTTAAAGAAAGAATTAGGGAGACGGAATGCACCACAGTTGTGAGGCCAGATAATTGCCGCAGTCCCAGGAGCCCACATGAGCGCTGTGATCATTGACTCTAAGTGAAACACTACAGGAAGAGACAGTTACCATAGGTGAGTGATAAACGCATCACATAGAAAAGCAATGGCCCAGACATTATTAGGGTTGGGGAAATGGAGTAAAATCTTCACGTGTGCTCGTTTGTTTGTTTTTAAGACATTGTGCCAGTCTGTGTTCTGTGTTCCGCAGCATGGAATCAAACAGCCCTCGGGGAACGATGGTTTACCTAGGCCCCCTACACAGAGGTAGCAGATGGGCAGCTTCATGTGGGTTCCTAGTAAGGGGAGCGAAGGCTGTCTCTGACATGGACTCTGTTGCCTGCTGTCTGATCACTGCCCCCGGCAGGGTGGCCTTGCCAGGCCACAGGGGACAGGACTCACTCAATCCTTATGTAATTTAATAAGCTGGGGTAGGGGTAGGCTCCCTTTATCTGAGGAGTAGGAGAGAGGGATGGGGAAGAGGGGTGGAGGGTGGAACCGGGAGGAGAGGAGGGAGGGGCTATGGTTGGGATGTAAAGTGAACGAGTGAATGAATAAATGAACATTTTAAAAATAAAATAACCTCAGCATTGGAGAATGCCATAGTCATCAAGTAGGAAATGTTAACTAAACGGCAGAAAGTTGCTGCATCAACAGTGAGGTGGCAGGTGGGGACATCCTCCGAATCGGGACCTGGGGGTGTTAGGTTGTTAGGTACAGGCTGACTGAGCAGCCAAGTCTGCGCGCTCAGGGAGGGCAGCAAGCCCGATCGGCGGTGCCCATGCCTGAATCCAACAGACAAGCCACGTCAGAACACAGCCATGAGTGATGTATGGCTATGTAGGCTAGGCCTGTAAAGCATGCTTGCAAATGCGCTTCCTCGTACCCAGAGTAAGAGTTGGGTCTAACATAGTAAGACTAATAAAGAGGAATGTAGGCCAGAAAATGGAAAATAGTTCTAGAAATCATTCCAGAACTATTACTATACAATTATTTACACTTTGTATCTAAGTAACGATTTTATTTTAACCCTCACAGCATGGTATTGAGCCTAAAGTGTTCCACAATAAATTCTTCTGGAAATCAAAAGAATTAAAAAGTAACCTGTCTGCCAAGAAAACTGATAAGCATTTAACCATCAGATCCATACATAGTGTCGCCTTGACAACACCAAACGGGTCCACTGTCCTCTGCTTGATTCTGGGCACAAAACAGTTGATTCTACTTTTCCAAAGGCATTTTTCTAATCTGCTCCAAATCCATTTGGCAATGATATGTGTGTATAAATACAAAAGCAAATGGTTTCATGGTTCCCTGAGCCTGTGAATATGTCCACCCATGTGTGTTGAGAGAGATTCGACCATCTTTGATTGGCATAAAAATGTCTACTCTTTTCGCATGAAGGAATTAAAGGGAGGGTACAATACAGAGGAGAGAGGAAAAATTAAACAGGTCTGTGAACAGCACAAGGGGAGGTCCTTGAGATGAATGCAGCTACCTCCCTAGGTAGGGACATGTTAGGCTCATCTTCATCCTTTCATATTCAAATCTTCACTGGTGGTTAGCTCCATTCATCCACTGTGGATTCATTCCTATATGGCTTGTTTTCCAGGTCGCAGAACTACAGCCATGATTGATGTTGGCTATGCATGGAACACAGTGAGAGAAGATGGATGGATAGATGGATGGATGGATGGATGGATGGATGGATGGATGGATGGATGGATGATGGATGGATGGATGATGGATGGATAGATGGATGATGGATGGATGGATGGATGTGTAGGTGAGTAGATGGGTAAGTAGATGGATGGACAAGTGGATGGCAAATGGATGGGTGGACTGATAGAAAGGTAGATGGATATATGAGTAGATGGATAGAAAAGTGCACAGGTTAGATGGATGAGTGGGTGACTGGAAGAGAGGTCACTTTTACCTTCAGAGGAAAAAATATGTTCAAATCACTTTTCCAAAGGAGACTCCACAGAGGAGCAAAGGACATATGAAGGTTTGGGCCATTGTTTGCAAAGTCCGGTCTTCCTTCCTACTCCCACCTAAGGTTCTTTATTTACAAGCACACCTGAGAATCATACAGTGCATGATAAAAAAAAAAAAAAAAAAAAAAAAAAAAAAAAAGAGCTTCCCAACCACAGGAAAGGCTGTGAGAATGTAATGAAAACCCAATACCCAGTGAGTTATTCATGAATAAAATTCAATGATGTTTCTTCTTGGTGCACAGGGAACACACATTAGGAATCACAGGAACAGGCTGGTGATAAAAAGTAGACCCAATGACTTTAATTCTCCCAATCAAAATCAGGCTGGCTCTTTGCCTGATTTATGTCACTGTTTATTGCAAATGAGTATGCCTAGTCCAGCTTAAATCTGCAGGTTCTAGCGTGTGTGCGCAGAGACTGTCCTCCTGAGACATGAGCATTAACTATTCATAGGAGGAAATGGAAGATCAGCCTTTGGAGCTATAATTCCCTTTATCCCTGTTATACACACATTCCAATGGGGCGATTATTCTAATCACAATGGTCAATAGCAAATTAGCTCATTTTAAAATTTATTGGCAACAAAATGTTCAACCGAATGCTAATTCCTAAATTACTCAAAAGCTGATGTGGCTTATGCTCAGCTTCCATCTTACAGCAGAGAGCAGTGAGGTGGGGGAGGGGCACCGAGGAGCCCACTATAAACACGAGCTCTCAGCCCATTGAGGGCCGTAATCCTGCCAAGTGTTATGTGAGCTCTTTGTCCAAAACGGGATGGTAAACTTGACCACCCGCACCTCACACTGAAGAGAAACAGCTGATACTCAACCTGCAATTATTTCTCACCCAAAGTTCTTCTACTAAAGCACGAACAGCATCTTATGAAGTCTCAGTATTTCTTCTTTCAAGTCTCTTACCCATTCTAGACCTCCTATCTGCTTGGGGGATGGACCTCACATTGAGTTCCTAAATAAAAACAAATGAGGGGTTCTGCGCTGTGCTCTGTGGCACCTCCTGCGTCTCTGTGCTTCTGTTCAATTGTCCTCTGCCCAACCCTGCTTCAGCCCTTGGCGTCCTGTTGCTCTTTGAACATGCCAGCCAGGCTCCTTTCTGGGTCTCGAAAACTTTTAGTCCTGTGTTTAGAACGTTCTTCCCAGAAATACCCTGGTAGTCTACCCCTCCCACCTCCCAGACTTGGAACAAATGTCTTCTTACACGATAGCCCTGATCTAATACCTACTCAGCGTTTTTCTTATCACTTGACTCTGATGCATACATAGTGTTTGCTCATTAGTAATTCTCTACTGACATCCTAGTCTTTGAGGCTGCAGTCTTTGTTCTGCTCATGGCTGTAGCCTAGCACTAGATGGGCATCAGTCTAGTGGATAATCAACAAACACCTCGGAAATGAAGAAAGACAGGACACAAAAGGCTACTGCTGCCTCCAGCGGGATCAACAATGAAGGAAACATTTGGCCTGGTCCTCGGGGTTCTGTACATGAGCTTTCTTGCCTGAAGCATTCCTTCTCGAAACAGACTTCCCATGCCCTGTCCTTAAAACAGGACATGGTGATATAGAATGAGGTTAACCTGACGCTGGCACCAGAAAGCACATCCCTGAAACCATTTCCAGCTCCAGGGTTGACAGTGACTTCTCCTCTGTCTCACTTTCACAGCACAGAACGTCAGCCAGGCCTGTTCCCCATGAGTCTGCACTGCTGGCTGACATACAGCGTCCTTAAAGTCACTGTCTTAGGAACAATCATCACCTTGGAAAAGAGGGATCCTAGAAACCAAAACGGTTGGCTGGGAAATAACCCGAGAGGCTCTGACCAGCAGAGAACCCTACTCCCAGCCCTGATTCCCATCTCTTTCCAGTGTGTGCACAGAGTCTGGAAGAGAGGCCAGGCCATAAGCATGTGTGGTAAAGGCCAAACCTCTGCCACTTCCCTTGAAGGACCAAGATGTGGCATGTGCATTGTCTGCAGGGTTAGTGAGTGTTCAGAGAGGTGTTTGGGGCAAAACAAACAAACAAACAAACACCACGAAAGGCTAAATCCCACCATCTCAATCACTACATTTTCCCCCTTTTCATAATGCATTTGAAATTCTTTTAAAAATTTTTACCAAAAGAAAATCCTTCTACCCTCCAGTGGGAAATCAAGGGAATTTTTGTTCATTCCTCAGGTGAACAAAAGCTCTTGGGAGAGGGTCAGCCTTGCTGTGACTCCCCGGCATTGTTAGGGTCCAGAATACCTGGGCTTTTCTCTGGCTAGCTCATAACTTAAAATAACCCATAAAACCAATCTACACTTTGCCATATGGCTGGCTACCTCTGCTCAGGTACCCTGCATCCATCTTCCTCACATCTTGCCAGTCAAATCTCCCATGCCTGTCACTGTCCCAGAATCCTTTCTGCTTACTGGATGGCCTGCCTCCTATTTCCTGCCTCAGCTACAGGACACGGGTATTTTTTAATGGACAGACAATGTATCCATATATTATCTGGAGCTATTTATATAGAAGCCGCCTGAATACCTGATATTTGCCTCAAAACAATCCTGCGTAGGGAAAAAGAGAAACCAGGAGGGTTGTAGATGGGAGAAAACTATAAATTCAGAGTATTAGGGTTTAGAACATAGAGATTGCTAAGCTGCTCTCAAAAGAAGAAATGCATTAAGAAGGGGAAGTAAAAAAGCAAATGTATTAGGAAGAGTCAGAGCCAGTGCACCTGAACTATCTTCTATTTGTGTGAACTGTACCTGGGACCACGAGATGCCACAGCCCCTCAGGACCCTGGGAGTCAGGTTGAGGCTCCTCTGATGCTACTAGAAACATCCCCACAGCATCTGAAAACCTGAATTAAATAGAGAAAAATGTGGTGGTTTTGTGTCAGTTTGGTTGTGTAAATTTGCCCACATTCCCGGGGAAACATTATCTCTAGGTCTTTCATGGGACATTCTGCAAGGCGTGAGTCATGATACTTGGCCTTTACTGTCAACGTGTAGGTTTGGGGTCACTCAGAAGTCTCACATCTGGGCCTTCATTAGGACTTTCCCTGAGCAGGTTAACTGGGAAGGAAGGCCCACCTGACTCTGAACGGCATTGCCACCCAGGCTGCGGCCAGACCCAACAGAAGGGGAGAAACAGAAAGTCAGCTGGGTGCAGGCTTTCCCTCTGTTCTGCTTCCTGGGGAGACATGGCACAATCTGACTGTGACATGTCCCCAGCTGGTGGCACTGCATTGGAAGGTCCTGGAACCTTCAAGAGGGGAGCCTTATTGGAAGAGGGGGTCACTGGGGATGTGGTCCCCGAGGTTTTACAGCCAAATTTCACTTCCTGACTGCGGTTGCAGTGTGCAAAGGCACCCCATACTCCTGCTGCTGTGACTTCCTGGTTGTGATGGGCTGAACCCTCAAACTATGACCCAGAATGAGCCCTTTCTCCCTGAAGTTGCTCTAGTCCAATCTGGTCACAACAGATGAGAAAAGTAACTAGTACATTACATCTGAGTCAGTGAGCTGATGGAATATGATCTCCCCACAGTATGAGTCCACCCACTAGTGACCATGATCTCCCACAGCGTGAGTGGACACAACCAGCCCACTAGTGAACCATTATCTGCCCACAGTGTGAGCGGACACCATCCACCCACTAATGAACTGTGATCTCCTAGGCTGCTCAGAGTCAGGCATGCGTGGCATCCACTGCCTCTGGACAGAAGAGATGCTGAGGCTCCCCGAGGGCTGTGAACTCCAGAGCTGACAGCCCTGTGGGTCCTCAGGCCTTACAGCTGAACTGAGTTACAGCCCCGGCTCCTGATCTCCAGCCCTGGGCAGCCTCCTGGGTTAGGTGAGGAAATCCCACAATAAATCTCTTCTCTCCCTCCCGCTCTTCATCTTTCCTTCACTCTTCTCTCTCTCTTTCCACATACACATATATTTATATACATGTGTGCACACACATGCACACACACACACACACACACACACACACACACACACTGCTGGTTCCTTCTGCCTGTACAGTAATGTCAGTGCAGAAGAGACTTGGAATCCCTCCAGAAGCTCATTGCGAGCTCGATCCATCTGAGCTGTAATCAGCAACTCTGGAATTCCATTTTAACCATTGACTACGAATACATTTCAAACTAATCATCTTGCTTATTTCTGCTAAAACTGTAGAAATGAGGTGATCAGCTTAGAATTTCTGCCTGGCTAGCATTTGTTCTCTCTCTCTCAAAAGCAATTATCTACTATAAATCTTGCTCATGGAAAGAAAGTCATTAAAATATCTTGTCCACAAAACAGACTCTCCAGCAAAAGCAAGCCCTAAGTTGAGCTTGAGGAGTTTAGTCACGCATGTCTGCTGGTTAGCCAAAGAAAAGTGAAGACACTTGTGACAAAGGCTTATGAAAGAGAAAGGGAAGATGAGGCACAGAACAGTCGGCATTCGTCAACTTGCACTCAATTAAATTGTCTGTCCCTTTAAATTTGAATCAACTTTTAATCAAGAAATTAAGGTTTCTTTAAGTTCCAGAAATGCATTAAGTTCAAATGGGAAATTGGAGCTCTGTAGTTTTGCCTTTGAGAAAACGTCAGTGGCAGGAGCCAGCATCCTCCCGTCTTACTATTGCATGTCTGCTGAGAACGCCGAGCACAGAGCACAAACAGAACACAGCAGCTGCCTGTGCAATCAAAGGCTCTCCCTGACTGACATGCTGCAGATCTGATGAAGTAAACAGCCTTACATTAGAAGTTGTAATGGTATTTAAAATGCTTTGATTTTATAAAGATGCGGTAAATCAATGTTTCTTCAGATGCTTCTTTGTTGAGAAAAGCATGTATGCTTTGTCAAGAATCCAGACTCAATACAGGACTGTGCACAGACCAGCATTTCAGACTGGGGAGATGGCTCAGGTGAAGTGCTTGCTTCATAATTACAAGGACCCACATTTCACCCCCAGGGCCTCGTGAAAAAGCCAGTCTGGGGCATAGAAAGATGGCTCTACAGTAGGAGCACTGGCTGCTCTTCCAAAGGCCCTGATTTTTATTCCCAGAACCCCATGGAAGCTCACAACAGTCTGTCTTCTAGTTCCATGGAATCCAGTGCCCTCTTGTGGCCTGCAGGCACTAAGCATGCACATGGCACACAGACACATGCTGGCAAAACACGCATACACACACATGCATACATACGCACACATACATACATACATGTACACACACATACATACCCATACACACACACACACACACACACACACACACACACACACACACGACAGCTGAATGGTTTATGCATCACCAACACCAAATGTCAGTAGACTCAAGAAAGGAGGGATGATGCCATCCAGGAAGAAGGCAGAACCAGGAAAGATGGAAGGGGAGAGAGGTGCCAGCCTGGAGGGGCCACCAAACTAGGACTATGAAGACGTGGTGTTTCCACAAAGAACAAACAATATTGGTCACCTGGTGGCAGGGAGAGACAGTGGCAACAGAAAGAAAGCAAAAGGAGAAAGGTGACGTCAAGGAAGCAAAACAAAATCCGGGCTCTGAGCTGACAGACCACAAAGAAAGGCCTTGTCAGAGACCCTGTTTCTCACTCAGGGGACCAGAAATTGGTGAGACAGGGAGAGAAGGGGAGAGATTGGGGAGACAGGGGGAGGACGGGAGAAACTGGGGAGACAGGGGGAGGACAGGAGAGACTGGGGAGACGGGGAGGATGGAGGGAACCCAAGCTGCTCTTGGGGTGAGTCCAGCTCACAGAGGGATGCTTGTGCTCATGCCGCCACGCTAGGCACACTCCTCCAGACCCCAGGCGACGTGCCCCACCCCAAGCCCTGGGCTTCCAGTCAAAGGGAGACAAGTTTTCCCGATTGTCTCGGGGGTGGGAGTCACATCCTGGCTGGCGTGGCCTCCGGGGTCTCAGCTCTGGCAAACGTGACTGTGACTCCTCAGCTTTCAGCTGGGTGGAAGCCTTCTTCAAACGACAGGCTGCAGCCTCGCTCTCAATCTCTTGGGGGTTTCCATCAGTCTAGTATCACGATGTCACCCACACACCCGTGTGCCACACGGACATCGTCACACACAGGGAAGTGACCAGCAGCCACCACGGTTTCTCAGTTCTACTTTCAGAAGAAATTAATTCAACAGGAAGTAGCATTTTCATGTACATGGCCACATTCGCCTTAATGGCTTCAGCAAACTGTAGCTGATGAGAGCATTGCCTGCCGACAATAACTGGTCAGATTCCTGGAGTCACAGAAGGTTCCAGCAATGCTCAGCACGAATCAAGACTGTGAACAGCGCTGGGAGGACAAGAAAGATGGATCCTTGTTAAGGTGCCCGGAACCCATAGCTCAGCTGACTGAGGCCTGTTTGACTCCAGGTGACAGGACAAAAGATTGTTGCTCGTAGGTCATTTGTCCCCCGAGAGGGCACAGAAAAGCCTTGGGATGAAGGAATAGAACAGAAGGTGCCAGCAAGAAACAGGCCATGGGCACTTCAGGACCTCCTCTCACCAGGCGCCCAGAGCCCGCTGCTCCGTGCCTGGAAAGGCCAAGAATTCTGACTCAGGAGCTGACGGAGACTCAGTAGATCCAGGTCTAGGTTGGTTTGTGAATAGAGTTCACAGTCACGCAGGGCAGGAATAGCAGTAGGCATCTAGGACTTCGGGACCGCCCACCATTAGGGGCGGAGCCAGCTCTGGCGGCCACAGGCCTCCTCTCCACTCCCTGGTTCCCACCGAGGCTGCAGCACTGTCGATGCTTCTGTGAAGTGACACGTTAGTCATAGCAGTTGCCTCCCCAAGAACAGGGTCTGGCCAACCTCTGGCCCTGCCCATCTACGACCCCAGTTCCACCATCCTTCACGTCCTGTGCAGATGTCACTTCCTCACACAAGCCTTTCTTGTCCCACTCCCTCCCCAGGCCAGGCTGGAGTCCCATAGCACTAAAGCCTTAGCATAGGTATTGTAAGACCTGGAGTCTCACAGCTCAGGAGTTCAAGATTGTGCCCTTCCCAGAAACTCCCCCAGACCAAGACTCGTTGCAAAAGCAAGAGGTTTAATTTAACCATTGCGCAATGGGGTCACCCCTGCCGGTCAGCAAAGAGTGGCGCCGGGAGACAAAGGCCTTTAGGTTTTTAAAAGAAAAATTGCGGGAGATTTGAAGTTGTAGTTTTGGCAATTTAGGATTGGATGAGGAAGCTATAAAGTAAGATAATTGGTTAGTCTTAGGTGCTCAAGCTTGGCCAGTCCTGCCAAGTGTGGATGCAGCTACAGTTTAAGGTGGGGGTGGTTGGCTCATCCTTGAAGATTGGGGCTTCGGACTTTTGGCTGGAGGTCAAAAGCTACTCAGAAGAAGTCTAGGTTTGTTGCTAAGAAATGCTATCTCAAAGACAGGAGTTTTTCTTTTTGCTGAGTGAAGGTCATTGCTTGCTTGCCTTTTTTTCTATCTGTCCTCATAGATAGGGTCACATTTTTCCATTCTCTGGAAAGGTACTAAGAGGCTTTAGCTTAACCTGAACCTAAAACTCAAAACTATAGGCTTTAGAAGACATACAGGTTACAAAGTTAGTCTAACCCTTTCAGTATCACCCTTGCATGGCCAGGGATGCTCCTGCCCAGGGACGCTCTGTCCTCCCAGAGGCCAGGACCACGTCTCTGTACCGTCATCTCCCTGACCCAGCTCTTTACAGAAGTGAGTCCAAGGTGTAACTGCCCTGCATTAAACACGCTAAGCTGTGGAAACGCTTCCCACCTGTGCTTCTTGCTTAAGAACGTCCCCCTTCTGCGCCTGCCCTTCCCATCCTGGGGTAATTCCTCAGCACGCACCCTGCGAGGTCAGCTGGTGAGGCTGCAGCCTCCTCTGCAAGCCACAGAAGTGCAAACGCAAAGGAGTCCAGCTGCTTCTTGTTTTGCACTGAACGTTAATATGGCTTAAAGGAAGATTTTTCTTGCCCTGGATAAATACGTAGTAAATTTGAAATGCTATCACGACTCAGGTTTTCTGGTACAGCGTCAGTAGTCCGTATCTTAGAATCAGATAGAGATTCACAAGGTAAAACAGCAAACTTCGGACATCTAAGCAACGAGGAAACATGGTGAGCACTTCTAAAGATCTCATTTTTACCTAGAGGTAAGCCCTGTGCTGTACATAGACCTCAAAGCAATTCTGTTCCTTTTTCTAACCTCATTCTCCCAGGTTTTTTTCTTTGTTTGTTTGTTTGGTTGTTGTTTTTTGTTTTGTTTTGTTTTTTGTTTTTAACTTTATTTAAAGATCTGTTTTCATTTATTTTTTTTCTTTAATGGCTTTACAGCCTGACCCCAGCCCCCTTCCTCCTCTCCTCCCATTCCACCCCCCCTCTCCTCAGAGAAGGGAAGCCCCCCAAGGGTGCCAACCCACTATGGCACCCCAAGCCCCAGCAGGACTTAGCACATCCTCTCCCACTGAGGCCAGACAAGGCAGCCCAGCTAGGGAAAAGGGATCCAAAGGCAGCAGCAGAGTCAGAGACAGCCCCTGCTCCCATTGTTAGGGGACCCCATGATGTCCACGCTCACATCTGCTACATGTGTGTAGGGGTCTAGGTCCAGGCCACACACGGTCTTTGGTTGGTGGCTCAGTCTCTGTGAGCCCCCAGGGGTTAGTTTACTGTAGGTCTTGTTGTGGTGGCCTTTGGCCCCTCTGGCTCCCTCTATCCTTCTTCCCAAAACTCCCCAAGCTTGTTTGGTTGTGGGTCTCTGCATTGTTTCCATCAGCTGTTGGGTGAAGCCTCTCAGTAGACAGTTATGCTAGGCTGCTGTCTGCAAGCATGGCAGAGTACATCAGTAGTGTTGGGGGTTGGCTCTCTCCATGGGATGGGTCTCAAGTTGGGCCAGCCATTGGTTTGCCATTCCCTCAATCTCTGCTCCATCTTTATCCCTGCACTTCTTGTAGGTGAGACAAATTTTGGGTTGAAGGTTTTAGGGGTGGGCTGGTGAACCCCCCTCCACTGGGAGTCCCACCTGCGTACAGGAGCTGGTGACTTCAGGTTCCTCAACCCCCACTGCCAGGAGTCTCAGCTAAGGTCACCCCATAGACTCCTGGGTGCCTCTCCTGTCCCAGAGATGCCTGCTCCCAATTTCCGTTCTCTCTTCCTGTCCTCACCTTCACCTTCCCCTCCCCATGCGTTCCCCATGCCCTCTCCCACCCAACTCCCTCCCTCCAGCTACTTTAGATGTCTATTTTATTTCCTGTTCTGAGTGAGATTCAACATCTTCCCTTGGGCTCTCCTGGGCTTCTTTGGGCCTGTGGGTTGTAGTATGGTTATCCTGTACTATAGGTCTAATATCCACTTATAAATGAGCATGTACCATTTATCCACTTATAAGAGTGTCTTTCTGGGTCTAGGTTACCTCACTCAGGATGGTCTTTTCTAGTTCCATCCATTTGCCTGCAAATTGCATGACGTCTTTGTTTTTAGTAGCTGAGTGGTATTCCGCTGTGTTAATGTATCGCAGTGTCTTTATCCATTCTTCAGTTGAGGGACATCTGGGTTGGTTCTAGTTTCTGGCTGTTACAAATACAGCTTCTGTAAGCATAGCTGAGTAGCTGTCCTTGCAATATGGCGGAGCGTCGTTTGCGTCCTCCCAGCTTTCATGAACAGTCACACAGGTTGTGCTCTGCACCAGGCACGGGCTTCCCTCCTTCACATCAGGAACCATGTCTGTCTGCCAACCACCACCCTAACCATTTCACAAGTTTCAGGCAAGGACCATTAGACACCGAGAAGACGTGGTCGATTCTGCAGGGCGGGGGGCAGCTGAGAGGCCACTGCAGCACAGCACCGATGAAGCTCTGTACTCCAGCCCGCCGGCCTCCCTGATGTCGTTACTGTCCTGTCACACAGACGCACAAGAGCGTGCTGAGGCGACGCTGACTTCGGGAAGCTCTCCTCTAGACGGGGCGTTGAGCTGCACACCTGAGCTGAGCTGGCAGGTGTTTGCAGAGTCTGAGACCCCTTACAGCACACTGAAGAACACTTGTGTCAGAACCACGGCCAGCAAGGAACACATTTTAAAATTAAGGGCTTTGCGTGGTGTTCACTGGAGCCTGGCATTTTTGTCATTATAAAAATGATTTTTGCCATTATGTTCCTATTTTTCAAGAAAAGGATTGTTCCCTTAGCTTTTATCAGGTCTTTAGCAATTGGAAATTTTAATAGAAACATAATATGTGGAATCATGCCATTTTCTTCAAGAGGTAAAAAGCCAATTATATTCGATCAGTCCTTGCTGGGTAAACGAAGGGTGCGGAAGGAGAATTCTGAAATGTGGTGAGAGGAAGCAGATTTACACACATGAACTCATTCATTCAATACAGTTATAGATCTGTTTCTGCTAGGGACGCAGAAGAAGGCATAGCTCAGACCTCCAGGCCGGACATCATGGGGGAAGAGTGGTTAGCAGAGAAATAGAAGCAGCCAGCGCAATGAGATGGAGTATGGTATCCAAGACACGGATGAGAGCACTCAGGCAAGAAGCCCTAGGAGAACTGTAGACACACACTGCTAAGGAAAAGGTGAGAAGAAACGCCTGGAAAAGCCTGGGCCAAGGAGGCTTGGTAGGAAGGTGGGGGCGTTTAGAATGGGCGGAGCCTATGATTACAGAGGAAGAGCAAGAGAGCTAAGAGACTGCAGAGACCACGTGGGAGAGGGATCACAGCCGCCAAGAGCAGTCACCGACCTAGTGTTAGCACCACAGGCTCGACGAAAGAGACAAGGCAGGCAGCACGGCGCCAAGCGTTTTAGGCCAGACACGTCACAAGCCAACTGTTCTAGTTCGCTTTCTGTTGTCTCCTACACCAGTTAACTACTTAGAAGACCTCAAAGACATGGCCAATTGAGGCTCTTTTCAGCTGAGACCCCCTCTTCCCAGGTGACTCCATCTTTGTGTCAAGCAGACACTATGACACCCGTTGAGTCTCGGGGTGTCTGAGGTGAAGTTGTCCGGCGAAGGCACGTACCAATTCATAAGCCGCTTTTCACTTTTTCACTCTAATCAAAATATGACGGCTCCTCTATCCTTTGCCTTGTAATTACAGTTCCACACTAGAAAACAGACACATCTGCGACCCTGTGTCGTGTCGCTCCATTGATCAGCCCCTCTTCACTCCAGGTTGGGAAAGCTATTGATCAACCACAGAAGTTCTGACTGCTTGAGATAAAGCAGAACGTGCGAGAGAATAAGTGATTATGGGCACTGGCACACTCCAAATTACTGTCCACGGTTAGTAATGGCGCCCCTGTGGCTTAGCAGGACAGCTGGTCAAAAGTCAGCGTCCGAGGCTGGGACACGAGCCCCGGCTGTGCTGCAGCAGGGTGCCTGCTGCCAGTTAGTGTAGCGTCCTCTTACAAGCCACACCTGGGTGAGGGGCTCGGCATGCTGGGGCAAGCAGATGCCAGGCTAGCATCCCAGACGATCTTTTCTTCAAAACACTGAAGACAAAACCACCACACGGCCGCCCATCCCACTGCAGGGTTAGACCCAGAAGCAAGGAAAAAGTAGTCAACAGCCTCGACATTGTATCAGGCAGGGTGACTGGTGAAGGTATTGTTTTTATATATGATATATCGGCTGCGGGTGGCTTGGCAGTTAAGAGTGCTGGCTGCTCTTCCAGAGGGCCCACATGGCAGCTAACAACCATCTAGAACTCCAGTTCCAGAGAACATGACATCGTCTTCTGACGTGTGAGGGCACCAGGCAGGCATATACATGCAGGCAAAACACCCATAAGCGTGAAATGAAATGAAAAAAAGTAAGAAAAATGTGTGTTTGTATATACATATAAAGAATAGGCACAGAGACAATTCTATATCTGTGAGAGGACAAAGTGTTTCCACTTGTAACAACTCGGGTGATGAAGCAGTCAGGCCCCAAAGGACAGCAGCACGTGTTTTCTCCTGGAAGTGTCCATAGTCTGGATAGGGCGTGGTTAACGGCTTCAGAGAGACACTCGGAGGGAATAATAACTTCTCAAGTGTGCAGTAGCTACAGCTGACAACCATTAATTACGGATCTAAAAATAGCTAGCAGAGATGATTTTTAGTATTCCCAACATTCAAAAAGTGACTGATGGCTGCGGTGACGGATATGTCAATTACCCTGATCTGATCGGTGCATAGTGTTTACACGCATTAAAATGTCACACTGAACTCACACACATGTGCAATTACAGTGTCAATGAAAACACAAAACAAAACAGGGCACAAAATTTATAACCGTTCAAAAGAACTCAAGCACCAGAGAGACAAAACTGCCATCTAGAAAGATGAGCCTGTGATAGCAAAACCAAGGAAGACGGCTAAGGCACAGGGCTGGGACGGAGTGGTGAGACAAGGAATCACAGACTGGCAGGCACCAGAGGTCACACAGCAAAGCAAAACACAGCCCTGACCTAGGGAATAAATAAAGATAATTTCACGGACTGTCGGGGCATCAAATGCTAACCCAGATATCTGAAAGGAGTGTGAAAAGCCACCGGGAAACACTGGCCACCAGACATAGCCCCAGCACTTCCACATCTCAGGAGTTTGGAATAAAGGAAGAGTATGAGGCGGCCAACGACAGCATGTGATTACGGGAGAGTGTGTGTTGCTCTCCGCAGTATGGACGTGAGGGTGAGAGAGAGAACAGAATCTGGGTGACTTCTCTCTTCAGAGACTGAAACTGTGTTTTTAAGTGAAGGAAAACATAAAAACTACATCCGTAGAGTCTCACATCTGAGAATATTCCACAGAGGGTAAATGATGGTTAAAATTAAAGAAAGACAATTCTTAAGGATTGGTGTATTGCAAAATTAGAAAGAGAAAAAGTTATAGATAACAAATAAAATAATTACTTAGAAGAAAGAAAAAAAGAAAATTTAAAATTACTTGCTATGCTTTAAATAAAAGAAGCATAAAATATAAGTTACATTATTCAAAGCATGTCAACTGAAGTGGAGAGGCCAGTGAGAATTTGGGCTTTATGCCATCCCTGAGAGGGTGTCCAGATCATTTATTAAATCAAACTCAATAGTAAAAGGAATGATAACAATTATATTTAATGTATTATTGGTGTTATAATATGGTAGCTAATCTTTTAAGTTGGAAATAAAAAATGTAAAAGCAGCTACAGAAATACCACAATAAAACAGAATTAAAGGCAACCATACGGGAAACCTTCCAAGGAAAGACACAGAAAGCTGTGAATTATAGTACCTGATAGAGGCAGGTCTCACACCCGCAAGTCCAACCACTGAGAGGCTGAGGCAGGACGTTTCTTTGTGGGAAGCTGCCCGGGCTGCAGTGTGAGACTCTATCTCACAGCTGATGAAATGATTGATGGATTGACCGACTGACAAATTAATTAGAAAGAGAAATGAATAAATTTCTTGAAATCCAAATAATTTCAAATAATAAGGATTTTAAAATCACATTTGGAAAGTCTATTCTCATCAGCTAGGTCCTGGGGATCTCCGTGCTTCCCCTCAGGGGCTTCTGGGCCACCAGAGTTTGTTTCCCCATCCGAATCCAGACAGAAAGTGAGCATTTCTCCAGCTTATAACTGAAAACATGGTATGTCAACCGATACAACTCCTATGAATAAATACACACTTACAAGGACATCCATGCATGCAAAACACCTGTACACATAGAATGATACTTTTTAAAGACTGGGAGAGAAGAAGGTGTGTCTGTCTCAGCTGGGGCTAGCGAGGAACACAGGACTGTCTGCTGGTCGAGGCCCTAAGCCCTGTGAGTTTATTGTTATTCAGTAAGCTCTGATATGAAGACACACACGTGCCTTTGTGCTTTCCGACAGAGCTCTCACAACTCAGCACACAAATGAAAACCTTCCCAGCCTCACCTGCGAGAGGAAAGGCGGTCCACTAAGGCTGTTATAGGAACTAGACTAGATAGGGCAGGATATGCTTCACACGGAAAGGAAACACACAGACTCATCTCCTGCCAGGCTTGCTCCTAAATTCCAGCTTCCAGGAATTTAGGCAGCAACTCTGGCTAAACCTACTGCGTTCAGAAGCAGAGGCTGATCTGACTTCTCTGACAGTGTTACTAATATGCTGTCCTGAGAAGTGTCTGAACTCACCGGAGAGCCTAAGCCGGATTTTATCATTGACACCGTGGCCACGTGACTTTATGTAAGTCGGTTAATACCTCTGGCCTCATTTTCTGACAGAGCGCTTGTTTCGGCTAATTTCCATCCTCTGGGAGTCCGACTGTCAAACTGGCTTCCAAACCTGAAGTGCTTTATTCCCTGGTGCCTGCACATCCCAATTGAGACACCAGGAGACATTTCTTGCACAACACTTTCTCTGTAAGCATCACGCTGGGGTAAGAGGCAGTTGTGGAACAAGAGGTGGAGGGCTAGGCTGAGCCTGGTGGAGATCCGGTGGTGCCTTCTCTGATGGAGGGCTAGGCTGAGCCTGGTGGAGATCCGGCGGTGCCTTCTCTGGTGGGCATCCTGTCTTCAGACACTGCCTCTGAAGAGCAGAGACAGCCCTCAGGGCTCTCCTGCAGAGAGCCATCAGGGAACCCAGACATCCGAGCTCTGCTCTAGTGGGCTGAGGTCTGTCCTAATGTTGCCAGAGGCTCTGCCCTTCCGCCAGTTTGTTTTGTTTTTCCTGCTTTTCAAAAGAAAATAGGATTCCAGGATTTTTTTTTTAATTCAAATAACTCTGAATTCAAAATCTTTTTTTGTTAGAAGACATGACTTTTTATTCTCTTTTACCGACTAAAGAAATAAGTAAAACTATTGGTATTAATGCTTTAGGAAACATTTTATGCAAAGCTCCTTGCAATGTATGGGCATTCTGTAAGATAGTAACAATTTTTTTCACTGAAATATTGGTTTCCAGAATCAACATTCAGGCAAAAATGATCAAGTATTTATTTATTCAGTGAAGAACTCAAGACTCTGGTGGAATGTTTTTGTTCAAAAAGCCAAGAATTAAGGTGGGGAAATTAGGGCAGGGCTGCAGCTGAGTGGGAAAGTACTTGCCTAGTGGTTTAAAAATGCAGGGGACTAACTCTGTCTACCCAGTTCCTCCTGCTCTCTCTCTCACTGTGGACACTGTCACTTTCCATCCTGATTTATTACTGGGTAGGAAGAAGGACAGGATGAGAGATAGCAGGAGTGACAAGAGAATGTTACATTTCGAAAGAAACGAAGCTATCACAAGTTCATTTCAGCAAATGCTTAGCTGCCTTTCTTGCTGTGTCAGACACATACAACTCACCTTCTGGGGCAAATAACTAAAAATACAACTTTCGTCTTCAGGAGGCTCAAGATGTTTGAAAAAGATGAGCAGATGCGTTCTCAGTGCCACAGGGCTGACTGTCCCAGAGGCACCTGTGAGACTCCAGGCGGAAGCTAAGGCCAGGCCAGGCCCTGATCTCCGTACTTCCAGACCCCTTGAGCGGGG
Organism: Psammomys obesus; assembly: GCF_907164565.1. Taxonomy (NCBI): domain Eukaryota; kingdom Metazoa; phylum Chordata; class Mammalia; order Rodentia; family Muridae; genus Psammomys; species Psammomys obesus. Next base: position 920,347 of record NW_026590061.1, on the reverse strand, counting down.
CATCCGAGACACTAAAATCCAGCCTCTCTACTGGGGTGTGGCTCAGCGGGTAGTATCTGCCTGGCATGCTGCAAGCCCGGGTTCCCCCCCACACATAAACTTGGGGAGGTGGAACAGATCTGTAACCCTGACACACACGAAGTAAAAAGCAGTTCAAGATCATCCTAGGCTACATGACACCCTGTCTTCAAAAACCGAAAGTAGTGATAAGCAAACAAATACATGTCCAGTCTTGCACAAATGTAAACAATGACGTGGACCTATAGGAGTGACTGTGGGTATTGCATGGAGAAAAGCATGCAATGAAGAGCCCACAGATATGTGTGCAGGGACAGAATGCCGGACAGAGTGGTAAGAGAACACAGGGTGTGAGGGCCTGAGGGAGAGAGCCAGGGCAGCTAAGGGCCCATGAGCACCCGCCACAGAATGGGAGCTTTTATTTCATGTGTGTGTTTGTCTTTTTGCCTGCATGTATGTCTGCACACCAAGCACATGCCTGATGCCCACAGAGGCCAGAAGAGGCTGTTAGAGCCCTGGAACTGGAGTCACAGGCAATTGTAAGCCAGCATGTGGGTGCTGCGGATTGAACCCAGGTCCTCGGGAAAAGCAGCCAGAGCTAAGGCTGAGTCATGTCTCTGCCCTTTTCTTGCAACCTTAGCTACTAATATTAGCTCTCAAACTGTGCATCACCCGTCACACAGTAAATGCCTCCAGCTTCTGCTCCATGCTGAGCAGCAGGAGCAAGGTGAAGCCAGGAGTTAGGCCAGCTGCAGAACAAAGGAGAGGTAGGTGGGTCAAACAGGCAGGCAGGGGCTAATGCATACAGGACAACAAAGGAGTCACAAGAGAATGTGAAAACAACCCAGAAGAAAGAGAGGGACTAAGGCCCAAAACTGAAGCATGAGACCAGAGCCCCAAGATGGCATCACATGGGGAGACATGAAAAACTGGGGTGTCCTAGATAGTTTTATGTCAATTTCACACATGCTAGAGTCATCTGAGGAGGGAGCCTCACCTGAGAAAGTGTCCACATCAGATCAGCTGTGGGCATTTTTAATTAGTGATTGACGGGAGCCAGCCCTGGGCTCATGGCTCTGGATTCTATAAAAGCAGGATGAGGAAAGCCATGAGAGCAAGCCAGTGCGCAGCACCCTCCGTGGCCTCTGCCTCAGCTCCTGCCTCCAGGCTCCCACCCTGTGAGAGTTTCTTCCCTCTCTGCTTTTGAAGATGAACCATTATATAGAACTATAAGCAAAATAAACCGTTTTCTCCCCAAGTTGCTTTGGTCACGATGTTTCTACAGCAATAGTAGCCCTACCTAAGACAAGGGGTCAGGAGGCTGACCCCTTTCTTTGAAGATGGCAGGAAGTCAAGCATTCAGGCAGGTAGACAGCGGGATCAGATTCCAAGCAGAGGCATATTCTCAGCGTCTGGCATCTGTAAGGTACCACGCTATGGCCGTGGCAGGAGCAGCCCCACAGTACAGAGTAAAGTGCAGAGACAACTCTGCCAACTGGACAGCAGCATCAGCCACAGGAGCCAGAGTGAGCAAAGGATGAAGTGCTTCGGAAAAGCAGCCGAACACAGACAGGAAGTTTTAGAATTATTGAGGAGTCCAAGAGGCACTCCTCTCGGAAGTGAGGTCTCCTTGGTGATGGATAAGGATAGGCAGAGCAGAATGCCAGACACTGGATCAATATGAGGCAGAAGCCAGGTGTCCACTCTGCATTTTAATTCAGTGGCTGGCTACTGAATCGTTACAATGAAAGTACCATCTAAACCTTCAATTTGCCAAAATGGGACTCATCGGCAGACATACGTGCTTGGACAGTCAGGTATCACTTTGTGGTTAGGGAGATGTTATATTTTCTTCTCTAACGGTTTCACGAAAGTGGTGGGCCAGCGAGCCCAGACTCATCCTCCAGAGATGCATCGGGGAGGGAAGAGAAGGGACCATTAGCAAAGAAAGAGGAGCCAGGATTTGAATCTCTGCATTGAGTTTGGTGTTCCTTTGGCAGTGTTCCTATTATTTTCTTCTTCTGTTTCCATCTTCCAAACTCCAAGAAACCTATGCAAAAGACAGTGCTGTTGAGGCCTGTGCTTGCCGGTGTGTAACGTAAGTAAACTTCGAGGTAAGATTAAAATCAGCCGATGTTATTGTGATCATGTTTAGTGAGTTCCTAATTGGGATAAGAATCAAATAAATGATAGCCCAGTAATTCCATGAAGCAGAGTATTTGACATTGAGGCTGTCTTGAAAAATAAAGGCCACTATACAATAGAGCAGGTAGCTGGTAAGATATTAACAGGCTTAAGGGTCACTGGGAATGAATGGCCCTTCCTCAGCCAGCAGCGTGCAAGGCCGAGCTCTGACAGGTTAGGACTCTAATGACTGGTCCACAGAATGGAACTGCAGTCTTCCCTCCATCTGTGATGAGAGACATCCTGAGCACCAGAAGGTCATGAATATAAGATTGCTGTCCAGATGAAAGCTTTTCCTAAGATTCAGTCCCAGTGGACCTGTCAATCACTTGACCAGGAAAATGCCCCTCAGAAAGGGCCTATTAGAGAGACTTTAGAAATAATATAAAACCTGTCAAATCTTTGGAACAGGACAATGGACCCTTTGGTCACTGTTACTCTCTGGCTCTCGAAAGTATTTTAATCTTCAGAAACCCCTGTGTCCAACGTCTATTCTCTTCCCTCGAAAACTTTCCCCTCACGCTGTAATAAACGTGACCTGCAATCTACACTCTGTGCATTGTATGGATTATTTCAACAGAGACCATAGGACTTGGGAAATGAAGGGAGTTCAGAGAAATATCCCAGTGACACGGTGACAGCAATAATAAAGAACTTAATAAAGGCAGACACTGAGCAGGGATGTTCCTTAATAAATCCACTTGTATTGATACATAAATCTTGGTGTAACTTCAAGACACACATGCTAGTCAGACTGCAGCACTGCGGAGGGAAAACCCGGCACGGAAAACTCAGTAACTTGCCCAGAGTCCTGCAGCTGTGCAGGAGTTTGATTTCAACAGGCCACTATCAACCGGAGCCCTCACTCCAAAATCTCGGACTTCCCCTGCCAGGAGTGTTGCTGAGCTTCAAACACCTGTCTCAGAAATTACGAATCCACTGAGAATATGATAGTGCAGGAACTACCGCCTGACTGGAAAGAAACAAAAGTCTGGCTGTAAGTTCACTGCTCTCATGAACAATCTAACATCAGTGCTCAGCCCGAAAGGTAAACATTGGGCAGCTCTGCACCCAGCCCTAAGGCAGACTCTAAAGACATAAACCTGCAGAACAGACTCCAAGGAACACACAGGGGCGCCTGAAAGATGCGCACTGCGGACACCGCAAAACAACACTGGCGTGTAGTGAGGGCCTGCTGAGGCCTCATGCCCTGGACACTTGAGGTCACCCTGTCACCCCTCACAGCCCACTGCTGTCATCAACGGCAAACCTCGCCTTACGGGGAAAGGCAGGCACACAAAGTCAACCGTGCAGCGATGGGCAGGGCTGAGAGGGAAACTGGCGGTCTAGTCCTGAGCCACACTCGGTACTTGCTTTCCGCTCTTCCTCTTTCTCCCAGTTGCATGCTTGTAATAGGCGAACGGAAAGCAGAGGCCATGCTGAAGCCTTAAGCCAAGCTGATTTCACCAATGACCCTGGGGTCCCAAGGCAGAAAAATGCAATGATATTCTATTCCTGACTACCCTGTCCCCTCGAGCCACGAATTTCCCCGGAAGAATAAGCAGAAGAGCCGGGGTGGCCCTTCCTTCCTGTGGCATGGCCTCCAGAGGCTCAAGCGGTCAGCAGACAGCAGAGGTGGGGATCCTCAGGAACATGCCTCTGTAATGCACCCTCACATTTTCCTTGTGTTTTGGCAAAAGTTGGGGGTAAAGAAACTGAACAAGCCTAGGAGTGTTCACGTCTGCCATGCTAACCTTTCAAACGCTCAGAAGATAGCCACTACCTGTGCTTCTTGTGGGCTGGGCACCTTGCCACGGGCAAAGAAAACAAGCTGAGCATCCCTCCCTCCGCTTTCTGACGCGAATGGCATGTGACCAGCGGCCTCAGTACCTTACTGGCACAAAGATGCCTCCAAAATGTGAGCCAGAGCCAACCTTGCAAAGCTTCTGTCAAGCATCTTGTCACAAGAAAAGTAACAAATTCAGCATTTACTTCAACAGTAGGGTTAATGGAAGAAAAGAACCATATTCTAAAGATCTAATAACAAGGTCTTGCTTTTAATGAATGTTTAAAGATACACCAAGCAGGGCAGGGTGGCATACATTGTCATTCCAGTGCTAAAAAGGCTGAGGCAGGAGGATCACTGTTCAAGGCTTGTCTGGACTACATACATACTACCTGTCTCACACATATATACTTTGAACTCAGGCCTAAATTAAACTCTCTGAAACATTTCCCTTCCACATTCTGGGAGTTTACAAATATGCGGCCACCAACCATCCTCCAGTGATTCAGAACACACAAAATAATGAGCTGCCTGCCGAGAACTGAGAGACTCAAAGGAAGGAAGTGCTTTGCTGTGCTCGGAACGTGTCCTGGGACCCATCACTCATCCGTTGTATATAAAAAGTTTAATCAAAAGCCAGCATTTCTCCCGTGGAAAATAAACATTAACTGGTTTCAGCTCACTCATTCTGAAAACAGAATGAACGTTTTCTCATTCACCCTCTATCACTGCCAAACTCTTTCATCAGACTGAAGTCAGCCACTGTAACATTTTTACACTTTCATTTTATTACTTACAAGAAGACAAAGAAGCGAAGGGTTTAATAACTTCCAAGGCTGTTCAGAATAAGCAAGTGTGTGCAGCCCAACGGGCGTCTGACGTCTTACTCAGCCCTGGCAGCGCCATGGCAGCAGCAGTTACCTGAGGGTGGGCTTGCAAGCCCCACCACAGAGCCGTGGCCCAGCCCTGGAGGGCCACTCGGCAGGAGCTGAATTCAGCTGCCGCTCAGGACACTGACTACATGATTTTCCCATCACGCTGCAACCATACAGGGCAAAGAGACACCTATAAGCATTAGTTCTATCTATTTAAAAAGACAAAATAAAACCATAGCATGCGCATACATAATGGTTTTTACCTTTGGGATTGTTTTTATAAGCACGAGTCACAGTAAAATGTATACATTGTAAGTGTTCAAATACATTTTAGCAGCCAATACATTTTCACCCCTCCAAAGCTCCTCCGTGTCCTCAGACTCCTGGCGTAAGCAGCCGCTTTAGTCAGGATAGACTGTGTCTCGGTGTTCTAGAGTTTCATAGCATGCAAGTCCTTCTGCTTCTTTTGCTCAGCACCGCTTTTAGGCTTCATTCATGCTGCTGTCGTCTGTGTCAGCGGCTGAATCTGCCTTCATTGCAAGGCTGTGTAGCTTATGTACATGCTCACCTGTGGGTGACTTGGGGTGTCCTGCTGTAGATGTAATGAATAAATCTTGTGCCTGTACAATCGTGGGGCACGCACGTGTGTTTGCGTGTGCCTGTAGTGTGAACACATCTGTGTGAAGTGCACGCACATTTTTATCCACTGGGGATTAGTTTCTGAATATCGTATGAAGGAAGGGATTGAGAATTACTTTTTCCAAATGATCTCTGGTCAGATGCACCCTGTCTTCATCAAATCATCTAGGTATACCAATCGTGAAATCACGTCTGCCTGGGGCTCTCTCTGCTGCCGGGTGTAGGTCCGCCATGGTCCGTAACCAAGCGCCATCAATCAGTGTGCTCACCTTGAAACTTTTTATTGTGAGCTTCACATCATTTACCCCAGTCCCGCTCATCTCCTTATCCCCTCATATCCACCCCTTTGCCCTCGCACCCAACCTCCCTTCAAAGTAGACCAAAAAAGCAAAGAGAACGCCTCGTCACGGAAGCTGTGGTGTCACCGTGGGTCCCACAGTACACACCTCTGTCCACACGTCTTCACTTGCAAATGTTCCTTGCAGTGAGTCTTTGGTCTGGTTCGAGGTCTCTGGCTTCGGTGACACCATCCATATTGGATCCTCACTGGGACTCCTCCCGGTTACCTGTTGTCCTGTGTCATGGAGATGCTGCAGCTTTGGATCTGCAGGACTGTCCTTCTCACGCATCCCAACTGTTCACAGATGACAGAGAGCTGGGGTAGGCCAGCTCAGAGCCCTGGACCTGGGCCTGGGTGGTAGCTGAGCTGGTCAGCCGGCCAGCTCTCCCTCATCTGCACCACCAGGTGTGCTCTCCAGCACCGCTCCAGCTAGGCCACCCACACGCCACCATTGGCAGGAGGCAGGGCCAGCCCCACCGTGCTGTCTAGGCAAGGACCAGGGTCCAGAGTGACAGGCAGCGAGGGGCGGGGCCAGTTCCTCACAGCCCCTGTACATCCGTGGTCTCCAGTGGCTGCCCCCACCAGGGACATCCCTGTGTTCTCCAGTGGAGATATGAGCCGTGGACACTGACCCTGACCCCTGCTGCTGAGTAGCCATGAACACAGACGTGACCTTCAGTGGTACCTCATCGGGGCCGAGGTAGCTGGCCCCTCTCATCAGGCCCCTCGCCTCCAGCTGCCCCCTGTCTTCACAATGCTCAGGCTGCCCCTCCTCCGGCTCTCCCATCTGTCCGCCATATACTTGCACACTGTGACGGCTCCTCCTGCAAGCTGGCCGTGTGGCTGGCATGCCTCTGGGTGACATCCTCTGTCCATCTTGTGACCTGTGGCAAGTGGGTGCATCAGTCTTCCCTGCCTATGCAAATGAGCATCTACGGGTCCTCAGAGCCGGAGGAGCTGCAAAGCCAAAAAACTGCGAAGTCAAGGGCTTAAAAACTCAAGCATGAAATAGCCTGCCCTCTCTAGCCCTGACGCATTCCTTCCAAAGGCCCTGCAGCTTTATCAGGGAAGACACGGATGACTGATGGGGTTTGACTTTTTGATAGGCAGGGTTATAGATCCCCATCAAGCCTGGCCTTCTGCAGACAGGTGGCCTCTGAGCAGGCCCCCTCCCCACAGTGCTCTACAGGGAGTCTACTTGTTCCAAGCAACAGGAGGAGGAGATGGACGAACTGTCTTGCACTCAGGAATTGTTTTAAACATTCTAACGAGTTCACAGCTGCAGAGCAAAGCCCACAGATTTCTTCTCTCCTCCGTTCACTAAGGAACCTTTGCTCACATGAATTCTCCCCTCTGCCCATCCCTACAAGGCTTTATTGCTTTCATTTGAATTCAGTGAGTTGCTTTCTGCTCATCTTTTAATATGAAATGGGTATTTCAGTTCCTGAGGGAGCACATAGTCATGATGAAAGCGAGTTTGATTGAATTTCCACGAATCTTATTAATAAACAAAATCTTGCATAGGAGGAAAAGGCTCCATTAAACCATAAAATGTTTCCAGTGAATGTCTTCAAATTTTGTTAGAGGCCTCATGTTTACTTGGGCAAATTAGACAAATAACAATCTTTAAAAAAATAAAATTTTTAATCAAGTTCTTATTCTCAAGATTAATTTATTTTCAAAAGCCAACATGTCCTTGGCTGTTTAATTCATCTTTAGGGGAAATGACAGGAAAAGATAGTGTAAACTGATGCTGTATTCAACCAGAAACAGCCCTGCTCTCAAATCAGTGGCCTGTCTGTCCAACGGCTCTGTTGCTGGTCTCCTGAATCCCTGATGGTCTTCTGTGGTCTTTTTAGTCCTTATTTGCCCTGCCACATTTTGAGACCACTATCATCTACATGCTCCGAGTCAGATTTTTCAGGGCCATAAATCGCTCAGATTGGTTTCACGGTTAACAGCTCACCCAGAGATTCCATCATAAACACCAAACCTTCCTTGGCAATGCTTGCAGTCTGGGCCCAGCATGCGCTCTGTCTCCCCGAATCTGCAAAAGTGGGGTCACCCACGTTCACCATTCCCTCATGGCACTTTCCAATCCGTGACCTCAAGCTTTCCAACAGCACACACAGTTTGCACATGCATGAGTGAGCGAGCCTTCTGCCCCGTGCTGATATTCTCCTGCTGACATATTTACAAGGATGCGCGTGCATTTGTGAGTGGGATCCGGGAAAGTCTGATGAATGCGCACATGCACCAACCATCAATACCATGCACAGTGATTTCCCCAAAGGCTGACCATTGATTGTGAAAGTAGCTGTTATTACCCTGCTTCAACTGTCGCCTCGGAGGCTTACAGTCTGCGAGCCTAGGCCTAGTCCTGGAAGCTTTTAGCCTCCATATGATCTAATCTAGGCCTAGAACATTTTCAGCTCTGAGGCTTACTGCTGAGTAAGCTCACCCTATCTTGTTCTTTCTTTTCATAATTTGTATTTATTTATTATTAATTACAATTTATTCACTTTGTATCCTGGATGTAGCTTCCCTCCCCCATCTCCTCCCAGTCCCACCCACCCTTCCTTTGATCCTCCCATTCCTCTCCCCTAGTCCACTGATAGGGGAGGTCCTCCTTCCCTACTATCTGACCCTGGCCTATCAGGTCTTATCAGGACTGTCTAGCTCCTCTTTCTCTGTGGCCTGGTAAGGCCACCTTACCAGGGGCAGGTGATCAAAGAGCTGGCTACTGAGTCCATGTCAGAGGCAGGCCATGCTCTTCTTACTAAGGAACCCACGTGGAGACGGAGCTGCCATGGGCTACATCTGAGCAGGGGGTCTAGTTTATCTCTATGCACGGTCCTTGGTTTCTAAGCTCTGGGCTGGCTGGTTCAATTCAGCAGTTCTGGCTCAAACTCCTCTCCCGACTCACTTAGTCAATCTGGCTTCTCTCTTGGCCTCCAAATTGCTTTGCTTGGCCTCAAACTAATTCCAGCCATCTTCTCTAAATCTCCTGGCTCCTTCTCATTCTCTGGCTCCTTCTGTCTTCACTGGTGTCTAGCTTGTTTTCTCATTCAGCTTCTCTGTAAAACTCTCCTGGTAAAACTGCTTCCCCTCTCTCTATTGCCCCTTGAGTAGCTTCCCTTCCCTCTCTCATCTCATGAGAGTTGGGCGCATCTTATTCTGTCAAATCTTTCTCTGATTCATCACTGTTTCTGCCACTCAATTAGACATCACTTTCAAACATGGGCGCTTCCTTCTACAAACCAACTTTACCTTTGTTGTTTGGGATTAAAGGCGTGCAACACCACATCTGGACTTGCTCCATACCAGGCTGGTCTTGAACTCAGATCTGCTTGCCTCTGTCTCCTGGATTAAAGGTGGTTTTCGGTATTTTGGTTTTTAATTATTTATTTACTTTACATCCCAAGGGTACCCCCCCTTCCTTTTCTTCCCCCTTTCCCCTCTTCTCTTTCCACCCAAAAAAGGGGAGCCCCATCCCTGTATCAACACTTCCCAGAACACCAAGTTGCAGCAGGACTGAGCACATCCTCGTCTCCGGAGGCCAGGCAAGGCAGCGCTGCCAGGGGAAGTGACCCAAAAGCAGGCAATAGAGTCCATGTTAGACTCCACTCGCCAGTCGACCCACAACGACCAAGCCACCCATTGGCCACTTGTGTGCAGGGTGCCTAGGTCCAGACCACACATGCTCCTTAGTTGGTGTCTCAGTCTCTGTAAATCCCCATGGGACTGGGTTAGTTGTCTCTGTTGGTCTTTTTGTGTGGTTTCTGTCCCCTCCAGGACCCTCCATCTTTTCCCTACAGTTCCACAGGACCGCTGAAGCTCTACCCCATGCTTGGCTGCAAGTCTCAGCATCTGTCTGGATCCGCTGCTGGGTGGAGCCTCTCAGAGGACAGTCATGTTAGTCTCCTGTTTGCGAGCATAGCAGAGCATCATAAATAATGTCAGGGCTGACTCTCTACTGTGGGGTGGGTCTCAGGTTGGACCCATTATTGATTGGAATTTTCCCCAATCTTTGTTCTCTTTATCCCTGTACTTCTTGTAGGCAGGGTAATTTTTGGATCAAAGATTTTGTCGTTGGGTCGTTGTTTCCCTCCTTCCACTAGTCCTGCTTGGCTAGGAGGTGGTCACTTCAGTCTTCATGTCCCTCTTCCCCCACCACCCATTAGGAGTCTCAACTAGAGTCACACCCATGTCCTTCTAGGAGCCTACCCTGTTGCAGGCCTCCAGCTTGACAAGGAGATGCTCTCCCACCTCAGTTTCCCTTCTTGTTCCAAGCCCTCTCACCTCCCACCCCTCTTCTCTATCTGATTCTCACCCTTGTTTCTCCCCTTATTCCATCTCCTCCCAGGCCTGCTCCATTTCCTGGGATCCACGCTGATCTGAGGCCCCGGAGACCAGCACAAATCAGGGAGCACCAGGAAAACCAGAGGACTGTGGCCATCTGGGACCATGAGCTCCACCTACAGCCCCAGAGACCTACTACCATCAGAGCCCACCAGGCCTGATAACACCAGAGTTGACCAAACGGCCAGAGGTCACCAAGAACACCAGCAACAAAACCAGGACCGTGTGACACCACCAAAACCCAGATATCCCACCACAGCCAGCCCTGAGGATCCCATCACATGGGAAGGACAAGAAAACAATCTTAAATCTCAGGTCATGAAAATGACCTTAGAAGAAGAAAATAAATACCTTAAAAGAACTGCAGGAAAAAAAAATACAGTCAAGCAGGTGAAGAACTGAGTAAAATCCCTTAAAGAAATACAGGGAAAAGCTGCGTCTGTATTCCAGGCGATCACACAGACCCAGGTCTGTGGATGTGCTCTCTAGCCACAGCAGCCATGTTCTGCCTTAACATTCCTCTACAGCTGAGGAAAACTGGATCCCCTACACAGCCTCTCCCTGTTCGTTTCTACAAACCAAGCCGCTCCATTAAGGCTGTGTGTGTGTGGCGTAACAGTAGAAGACAGAACTGTAACTTGAAATACAAAACGGTGGGAAAGAGCTGCAGAGAGGGGCTGAAACCTGCCCTGGCCCTGTGAGAAGGCAAGGAGACAGAGTAGGAGGACTCAGCTACGGGAGGGCAGAAAGGACCCAGCATCCTCGCTGGCATCCGCATTCCGGCTCCGCCCAACAACTCCACGTTAATTTCATCTCCATCCAAAGCCGGTTGAGCATCGTGCTAATGAGGTAGCGCCCTTAGTGCTAACGCTCAGTCTGCTGTAATCACCTCTGGAGGCATTCCAAGTGGCTGCAGAGCGGAGCAGGGAGTGAGTGAGTGTTGCAGAAGGCTTTAAAGCAGATGGCTCCACAATCGCTATCCTTATCAACAATTACCGTAAGAGCCAGTTTCCTCGTTCCCAGAATTGTATTGACTCCTGGAGACCCTGGGGGGGGGGGGATTTGCAGCAAACATCAGAGTCCTGCTGTGCTTTCTCACAGGCAAAGCCCCCCCTCCCCTTCTCCTCTCTCCCTCCTTCCTCCTCCCACCCCCTCTCTGTCCTTCCAGACTTTGTTGTTGGAAATGGTCTTGTTCTTGCTGTTTATCTGTCAGCTGAAGTAAGGGTGGATTGTGCCATATGGGAGCAGAATCAAGAGAAGACAGTGGACTTTGGTATTTGCGGAAAGCCTGAGACTGAACCGCAGGAGGATACAGCTTACTCTGCTCCTCTTCTCAAGAGAGTGACGTTACAGTGAGGCCTGTGGGGCTTCTGCAGAACAGATGCTCTGAGAACCAGAGCAGGCAAGTCCTGTGTCAAGTGAGCTTGGTGCCTTGGGGTGCCTTGGGGTGTCGGCCCTGTGTGCATCAGGTGGGCCTGGGCCATCTTGGGGTACTTTGGGACGTCGGCCATGTCTTCTTCTCACTCAAGCTTAAAGGCCCCTCTGAGCTGCTCTGTAAACTCTCCCTGGCTCTGCTCTGGCCTGACCACCTTCAGTTTCCCATGACTTCTGTGGGGACACTGGCACAACTCTGAGGTTCCCCGCCTCCTTCTAGAACAGGTTTCTTAGCTGCTGTGATGTAATTGCTTGGCAGTCCTTCCCTCCCTCCTCGGCTCCATAGAGCTCTGCCGTGCTGCTCACAGCCCAGCAGGCTGGTTCTGGGACATATCCACCTTACATTTGTTGAAACATTTCCACCAGGCCTTGCCACCTCCCTCCTAGCGCAGGCCCTTCAACCACTGGCATCAACAAAGCACCCAAGGCCAGGCTACGTCAAATCCCTCTGTCCTCCCTGGAGTGACCTCCGCATCCTGCTGTCCCCTCTCCTTTCCTGCTGGTCTTGCTCTTCAGATGACCTTGAAATGTCCTCTCCTCAGCACTCCCTCCCCACAAAGACCCATCTCCCTAAAAGGCCTTCTTTCCTGCTGCACATCCTCCTCTTACCTACAGTGTTCCACAGACAAGCAGGTGTGACCCTCCTTTTTCCTCTGCGGGGCTGGAAGCTTCCCGGGGTTGGGATGGCGCGCTCCCTCACCCATCCCTGGAGCACATGCTGACTACTTAGAGAAGACAGCCAGGGAGCCTCAGGGGCAGGCACTGAGGGCGGCAGGGATGAGTTCACTCAGCCAGCACTCTGAGGGCAGCAGCGGGAAAGGCAGGGTGCCCACCTCTGTGGGGACCAGCCTCCACGGTTTCCAGTCCAGCCTGGGAGATGTTCTCAAAGACAGCCTGAGAGAGCGTGAAGGGCTTTCCTCATAACCAGTCTCCTCCGGAGGCCAAGCTCCTCAGGCAGAGCCACGGCTCCAAACAGCAGGTACTCTGAAAACTTTCGTTTACCTAGTGATTTTCAAAGAAAAGACACTCTTTGAAAACAGATCCACAAGAATCCAGCACAAAACAAGGTATATTTTTCTCTACCTGTTTTGGAGACAGACTTAAAAGGAGAAACTGGAAAAGGAAAGAAAAGACGCATCTTTTCTTTAGAATGTTTGCAAACAAAGTCAGTCTCTTAAGGGCAAGGTCAAAGCACAATGTTATTTTAACTTTCTTATGAATCAAGTGAACTGTTTCATTCTGTTAACGGAGGAATAAAATAAAGTGGTGTTTCTGCCAAGGGTTCATTCTTCCAAGTGAGTCCTGAAACAGAGGAGAAACGGCAGGAAAGGGCACTGAGCAGGTACAGCTGCAGGGATTGGAACCAGCACTGCTGATTGCTTTTTGCATAACAAAAAGGATCAAATTTTTATTAAATCTATAAAAAGAAAGTGCACGTGTGTGAAGAGTGTGAAGTCTCCCACCCAAAGATTGGGCCAAGGTTCTGAGAAGCCGTCACAGAGCGCCTGAGGACGCGTGAGCATGAAGCACAGCTGCCTGGAACCTGAGCTTGAGTCTGCTCCAGCCTGAGCAATGAGGTCTGTGCCTTCCAGCCCCTGTTCAGTTCTGTCAGGGGGAGGAAGAACAGTCGAAGCGATGCCAAAGGGTTGTGTGGACAGTAAACAAGATAATCTGTGTAAAAAGAATACTATTTGCACTTTATGAAAAACAATAGAACAGCAAGGAGACTCAGCAAGGAGAAGATCTTCCCGCTAAGCCTGCTGAAGAGAGCTTGGCACGTGTGCACACACACACAGACCCACACGCAGACTCACTCAGGAACACAGACACACTCACAGAGACAGAACACACACACACACACACACACAAATAAAAAGAAAAACTGTGAGAAAGAAACAAGGAGAAAATGTGTGCACAGCGAAGAGACAAATACAGACAGAATTGTGCGCCTGGTATACAATGACCCGAAACCTGCTTCCTGGGCTCGGTCAGTCAGCTCCTGCAGCGACCTGCAAATGCAGTTCCCAGGGGAACACTTGCCTTTGTAAACTACCATGCTCTTCTGTCTCCTGCTCCGACAGTAATCTTTTAGGGGTCAGGTAGGTTATGCCGAGGACATTTGCCGGCCAGGCTGGCGACAAACACTGGGTTGAGCATCCTCTGGTCTTAGGAGACTTGGCAACTACTGTTCCAAGAGCAGCTTCACCGTAATTGGCAAGCAGTGGGAACACTCCCAAGTGCCAAGCGGCTCACAAGGACCTCTGAGTCCATGCAGGCTAAAGGTTCCTGTAGCTGCAGCAAGGTAGTGCAGGCTGGGTTTGGAGAAGCAGTCTGGGAGCCTTACCCCTGGACCAGGGGAGGGGGGTCGCCATGTTGCCACAGCAACCTCTTCTGAATAGAATGACCATCAGGCTGATGGTCCTTTGCTGAGCAAATGAGCCACTCTGTACTTGTTCAACAAAACTTGCCTTCTGCCAGGGGTGTCTTATGCTCGTGTGAATAACTTGCTTTGTATACATTTCCATAGAGTGAGGCATCCAAGTAGCCATTTTTGCCTTTCTTTGTGTTTTATGCATATTATATTACATACCATAGAAACCCATCTTATAGGCCAGCAGATACACACTAGGTTATTTTTGTGTGTGGCTGTGTATGTGTTCACGTGTGCAGGCACACGCCTATGTGGAGGCCGGAAGACATCCCTCAGATGCTGCCCACCGTATTTTTGAGACAGGGTTTCTACTAAACCTGGTGTGTACCAGCTGCCTAAGCTAGCTGGCCAGTGGGCTTGGGGACCCTCCTGTCTCTGCTCCCGAGGGCTGGGATTAGAACCATGCATCACTATCTCTGGCTTTAAAAATACGGTTGTGGTGGCTGAACTCAGGTCCTCACGTCTACCAAGCAAGTACCTTACAGACTGGGCTCATAGCACCTGGGTTTAAATTTAAAGGAAAAGCTGGGGAGGCAGTCAGAAGAACGTAAGGCCTAAGAAGGGTAGGGGATGGACCAGAGCCTTGGCCTAGCCTGTGAGTGGCCTTTGGACATCTGTGAAATCCTCCCTTCCCAATTTCAGAATCTGTGCCATTGCTGGGGCAAAGGGGACACAGAGAGGTTGAGAACACGGCTCAAACCCCCAGACCTGGGTTTTCAATCTAGACAAACTGACCAGAGAATCTGTGTTTTTAGCCATATTCCCATGTCTTTCCACTGCATTCATCATATTTAGTTGGACTTCATAACCAAAACCCAAAATTATGTTACCATTCCAGCTGGTGATCAGAGTGTAAAATTTGAACGTGTACAATGTACAACCTACAAATTTGCATTGCAAAGAAGTATGATGGTCAATGCAAGTTTTTCATTATGTACAGGTACCGTGGCGTGTGCACACAGCCCTGGCTATGAGAAGGCTGAGGCAGAAGGATTAGCACCTTAATTAGAAAAGATACCAGACGGTCAGGGTCTCCCTGTGTCGCTCTCTCCCTTCCCTCATGGCATGTGAGTGTGTGTGTTTGTGTGTGTGTAGAGCACACGAAGTCGGCCATCAGGGAGAGGCCTCACAAACCTGCCACACTGATACCCTGCACATAGGCCCCAGCCTCCAGAATTGAGAGCTCTGGCCCGCGGCTCAAGCCACACACTCACGGTATTTTGTTGTGGCCGTCTGAGATAGCAGCCTAATACAGTCATTGCAAGAACCAAACGAGGCGCACGTGTGACGTGCTAATTGCCTTGGCACTACGTGGTGGGTGGGTGCCAGCTGCTACTGCGAAGGATGAACAGCAGCGTTCGCAAGAGCCATGGCTCAAAACCAAAGAAACGCTGTGTCGCTGTAGAGGGAGAGGCTCTGCTGCTTGATTGGCATTGGCACTTGATTAGTCTTGACAGCAGAGTTAACTTTACAAGGGTAAGGCTTTAGGGCTGGGGAAAGAGCTCCTTCCTGGCGCATGGATTTCACCCGGGCTCCCAGAACCCACATAAACGGAAAGGCTTTGTGGCATGCACCACAACCTTAATGCCTGGGGAAGAGACAATCCTGGAGCTCACTGTCAGGCCAGCCTAACCCGATGAGCAGCTCAGGGTAAATGGGAGACCCTGACTCAAAAATAAGACGGTGGCATTGAGGAGAGACACCCAAGTTTGTCCTCTGGTCTACACACACACACACACACACACACACATACACACACACACGAACATGCACATAAGCTTGTGTTCCACATGTGCAGAGACACATACATACACAAATACCCAAAGATTTCGTTAGATCTAATTTTTTTATGAGAAACTAGGTTTTCTTTTACATTTATTTATTTATGCATGTACAAGGATGTTTAAAAAATATCCCAGTTGTTCAATTTTACCAATAAAGACTCAGGAGCCAGATGCTGGAGTGAAGCCTACTAGCTCAGAGAGGCAGAGAAAGACCCCAGCTGACCTTCCTACTCAGCTCACAGAGAGAGAGAGAGAGAGAGAGAGAGAGAGAGAGAGAGTCATAAAGCCATAACGAAGGCTAGAAATTTAGGACAGGAAAGTCTTGAAAGTGAGGGCTTATTTATCTGCCTCATTTATTTTTAGTTTTATAGCAAAGAAAAAGAGAGAAAGAAAAGGAAGGAAGGAAGGAAGGAAGGAAGGAAGGAAGGAAGGAAGGAAGGAAGGAAGGAAGAAAGGAAGGAAGGAAGGAAGGAAGGAAATGAGCCTCTCCTTTGCTGTTTCGTGACCGCTAAGAGTTGATGTGCTGCTAAGAAGAGCCGATGGTCAAGATGTCTTCATGGCTGGCTCTGTGTTGTTTATTGTTGTTATTATTATTGCTAATTTTCAGAAGCTGTTGTAACGGTGCTGTCTGGTTTCATGAGGAAGCAGAGACTTATTTCTCCGGCTCCTGGGTAGAGTTTGGGTTGCGAAATGTGGATGAAGACTATCAACCAGAGTTTCCCTCTTAGTTGTTGCACATGATTTTAGGATCTAAGACTGGTGCTTCGTTTTGGCCAGGCCACGCTTCTCCTGGGATTGTAAGTGAGGCCTGTGATCAGGCTCTGGCTCACCTGTTCTGTCTGTGTTGTGAAGTGGATATGATCACAGAAAACACACCCTATACGGTTTTCTCACACTGTGGTTGAGAATGTGAACTATTGTATAGTTTTACCTGCTCATACTGTCTGAAAATAAATTTTAAATACTCTTCTGCCCCCCTCAAAGAAAAGGGCAGTGTGCAAGTATACATAGATAAGACACATAGAGATGATGTGAACAACCTGGGGCTCCGTGTGCAGACAGGCACAGGCCAGGAGATAGATAGATCACAGATGTGAACAACCCGGGGCTCCGTGTGCAGACAGGCACAGGCCAGGAGATAGATCACAGATGTGAACAACCC
>NW_026590061.1:895948-903322 GCF_907164565.1 Psammomys obesus | reverse complement strand
TGCAGACAGGCACAGGCCAGGAGATAGATCACAGATGTGAACAACCCCCCAAAAAAAGAAAAAATGAACAAAAGAATTAAAACATGAAGTTCTCTGAAGACAACCCGAGCGGCCAACAGCATACCATGAGAACAATTAACACATGAACTTCTCTGAAGACAACCTGAGTGGCCAACAGCATACCATGAGAACATGGTACATCTCTTCAGAGTTCATAGAAAAACAACCAAATCCATGGTGATGTTCCACCGTGCCCCAACAGCCAGAATTTTGAAGTCTGACAGAATCAAGCATTGGCAAACTTATGTGATCAATAACTGGGTATAAAACTGAGTTGATGCATAAGAAAATACGCATGATTCAAAGAAATCCACTTTGTTTAGTATTGTTAATGGCGCCCTTGGCCTGTGACCCAGCAATGTCAGTCCTTGGACTAGTGACCAGTAAGCCTTGCACACTTCCCTCATTAGGCACAGGAGTTCACCGAAGGACCACCTGTAACAGACCCGTGGAAAACCAGCTGCCGCCCCATGGTTACAGCACAGCGTGTATTTAATGTGTGGTCTCAGAGTGAAAACAGCCATTGACAGGAGCCTATGGGCAAACCAAAGGCTGCAGACGAAACAAACAGAAAGGTGAGTGAAAGGGCACTCAGAAGTCTCAGCCCAATGGCTCTTTGATTGACTTACATTTCAAATCATTCAATGCATTCTTAGACACACAAACATACATGTTAAATCATAGATACAAAAGGAACACTAAATATAAAATTTATATAATGAACCTTCTAAGGAAGAAATAGAGGCCTGGGTGGAACGTACTGCAGAGGTATTTGCTGAATCTATTCCAAACCCTGTGAACTTAGCCAGGGTTTTCTTCACACCCAATACTTAAAGCACCTACAGTATACATGGGAACTGAACACAGGCGCACACACAAGGCCTGTTTATTGGAAACGATGCTGAAACTACCAGGTGGGGCTCTGCAAGTTCTCCCTTAAAGTACCAGGATCTCTACATGTGAAAGTTATTTTATAAAATACCAGGATCTCTACCTGTGAAAGTTTTTTAAAGGCTCCACGTGGGATGAATGCTACAAAAGCACGGCTTTGCCCCAGACTTTATTTGTACTCTTAAGTATTTGTACTCAGATGTGTAATGGTTTGTTTCGATGCCAGGACTCAAACTCAAGGCCTTGCGCGTATCAGGCAAGCACTCCACCACTGAGTCCAAGTTTTGTAATTTGTTTAAAAGATAGGCACTGGGCTGGACAGTGGGCGTGGGGTTAGAGAGCCTGTACTGCCCTTGCAGAGGACCTTAGTCTGGCCCTCAGCACCCACATCAGACAGCTCAGCGTCATCTGTAACCCCAGCTCTAGAGGACCTAACACCTTGGCTTCCATGAGCATTTGCATACACCCAATTAGAAATAAGATAAATCCATAAAGATATTAATTTTGGTTTATTTTACAACAACAAATTGAACAGCAGTATATTCTAATTTTTCTGAAGCACACCAAGACATATTTTAGAGGTAACAGGACCCAAGCTTTAAAATAAATACTCAAATTCAAACCGAATTCATGTATTTGAACATGCAAGTGTTATTTCAAAGAAAGAGATCTGGATGCCAGTACCAGGATGTCCACAGACAGACACAAGCCACACTCCACCCCTTACCACGTGCAAGGACCCCGACACCGTAGCCGGAGCTCAGAACCACACAGCCTGACCAAGCTGTCACATGCGGCCCGAGAGAAAAGGAAGCCTAGACACTGTCTTGGTTCACCTAACTCTACAACAGCAGAGCATGCTGTGTGGCGTCAGGAAACACCACTTGTACCCACCAGAACTGGCAATGCCTGTGTCCCGGGCCGCCAGGAGGGATGGGTGGAGCAGGAACTCGGGCTGAAAGGAGAGAGACAAACAGCCCATCTTGTGAAATAACCCCAAACTTCTCTTCTTCTCTCTGCATGGTCAGTGGGTGCTTGGGTTAATTCAGAAGCAATTAAGAGGAAAGTTCCGTCAGGGTCATATAGGACATTTGAGTATAGCAGTGACTGTGAGTTACAAAGACCCACCAGCTGACAACATCTGAAGACATGCTTCCTCCTTCCAGGCCTTTAGGCGAGTTAGCCAAGACAGACATATGGACAGCATCGACCAACTGTTTCCTACAAGGGTGTTTTGGATCATTATCCTTTCTCACACCTGTCGCCAGCTTTATAAAATGTTGGTACCCTGTACTCAAATCCTTAGCAAACCTGAAAGTTCCAGGTCAAGCACCCAACACACTAACCTTAACTTCTACCAGGACTGGCATCACCATCACAGAACGTCAACGTCCTATGATAAAAACCATCTTGAATTCAGGCCGGGGGCAGTCAGGAAGCCAGGGTGTCCAAAGGCCCTACATAGGAGCCCTGTTTCTACTTGGGAACAGCTTCATGGCTCACAACCAGCCCTGAGTCATGTTAAGCACTGATGTCGTTCATAAGCGTGCTGGGGGACATCAAGCAACCTTCCTGCAGTCTTCCGGGAAGCACTGCTGTGCCAGCACGGGTGACCACCGCAATGCTGAGCACTGTCAAGCACAATTACATGTCAAAATACAGCAAGAAGTCCTGTCCCATCACGCTGTGGGAGTGGGCAGCTGAAGGAATGTGCTGCATAACTTACTGTACCGGGCACGATCAAAGAAAAGAAACTCAGCAGCAAGAGGCCCAGCAGCGTCCACCCAGGCTGGCCCCTGCAGGCAACCTGAGGCTCTCAGGATGGGTGCAGACCCACAGGTTACAGGGACAGATGCTCAGTGGTTCAGGGAAGCATGAGTGGCGCTCTGGGAGGCTTAGTCATAAGAGGATTTATCACTCTGTTTACAGATCCTCACAGCTATTAACAGAACTTGAGAACTGACCAGCCACATGGCATGGGTTTGTTAGTCTAATCGTGGAAGCCTTTAAGAGAGAGCTTTGTTAAGATGCTTGAGGGGGTCTTCAAAACAGTATTGGGGTTGAGGTTCCAAGTGTAAAGCAAACAGCACCAAACAGCACCACACAGCACCGTGAGCGTCCGGCCCAGTGACCTGCTCAGTTGTGACAGGGCTAACAATCATGGGAACAGAGGAACAGTGCCAGATGCCAGAAATCCCTGAAACCCAGAAGGAAGCAGCTGAGGGCAGAGTGGCCCTGTCATTTACAGGTTCCAGGGTGGGACCTGAGCCCGGTATGGAGGAATGAGTAGGCGGAGCAGGGTAGCCCCCTCCGTGGAACTTGCTGGATAAGCAGGAAAGCTGCAGCAGGGACCGTGTCAAGATGAGGGTTCAAGGGTACATGTTTGCAGATTAGAATGGATCCGAAACACTGCCCACAGCTCATGACCAATGTCAGAGGAGCAAAGGCAGTCTAGGCACTCTGACTGTGGAGTCTGCTCATCTAAGCCTGGACCCCTCTTGTGTAGCCCTAATTTCCTCCACAGAGCAGTGCAGCCACAGATGGCTGAAAAGGAGACTCTGAGACTTTCTCAGGATATTTCTAAAAACTTTAGGGGACCTCCAAATTAGGTGCATATGTTACAGGGGAAAGCAAAGTTTCTCTTTTTATTTGGGGAGACGAACTAGTCTCATTTACAAAAGAATTTTAAAACATAGCTGTGGGCGCTTGCTTTTCAAATGTGTGTGGGTTCCTTAAAGCTTATACCTCCCTTCCCACCCCCAACCTCAGGTAGGGGAAAAGAAGGTTGCAGGGAAAGGGGATGCGGCCCTCTTTGCTTCTTCTTGCTGGATAGGGTTGTAGTATTCTTTGTGTGTGTGTGTGGGGGGGGGGAGCAATACCAGTATCCATCGTCAGGAATTCCTGAAGCCCAGGTGACCAGCAAACCAGAAAGCCAGCAAGCCAACAAGCCAGCAAGCCAGCAAGCCAGCAAACCAGCAAACCAGCAAACCAGCAAACCAGCAAACCAACTGTAACTCCAAGCCCCCTGTCCACAGCTTGGTCTCTAGGTTGGTGCTGGTGGCAGGTACAGCAGGTTGGAAGGTCCTGGCTCAGATGGGGCGGGCATGTTCTTGTAGGGATCCTGACAAGAAAGGAAGATCCTAACCTCTTCCTTTCTCTCCTTCAGCCTATAAGGAAGAGGGTCCCACTTTCCACAGACTTCCACTGTGACTGAGCTCCCCTCCCACAGGCCAATCATATATGGCAATCCTTCTGAAATAGTGAACTAAAATAATTCTTTTCTCTTTAAACTTAACTACCCCGGGTGTTTGTTACAGGACAGAGAAGTCAGCCAACATACATTCTCATATATGCATGCACGCACACACACACACACACACATAAAGGGCATGCACACTCAAACATGATGGTATACATCAAAATAATTAAGTTCTTAAAATAAAAAAAATGGAAACTAGGCAACTCTTTAAACCTACTTAACTGCATAGAATGCTTGATTCTTGTGTTCCAATTACTGGAAGAAAACACAATGAAACTCTCTAAACCTAATTCCAGTTTTATGGCTAAATTATTTTCATTTACTTAAATAAAGTCGGGTAATAAAGTAATATCGTGATTTATAGACCTTCCACTATTACAAAGGTATAAAAAGCGAAACAAAAATAACCATCAGTGTGCAGCGCACAGGTTTTTCTTTGCCTTGGCTGTGTGCACAAGGTCTTAAGCACGCGCACTGACAGCCTATGCTGTCCAAACAAACATGGTAGTTTTCAGCATGTCTCCAGAACATTCCACCCATTGCTTGTCTCTTACAGCTGTAAAGCCTGCGTTCATTCACCCTCTTTCCACTGAAGGCATCCAGAGCAGGGAGACCTATGTCTCTACCATCCCCAGGCTATGGCTTGTGCCACAGTTCCACAATAAGCATAAGATTATTTATACACGTGTTATTTCCAGTTCTCAGATGACCTTTCTTCACAAGAATTTCTTTTATGAAATTATTCAACTAATGATGTGCAGAATAAGAATTGCTGAGAGTTCAAAAACGAAACAGAAGGAGAACCCAGGGGCTTGGTAGTGGAGGAAACAAATGACCAAAGTGTGTTGGTACAGAAAACTGTACTGATGTGGACTGTTGCGTTAGTTACAGGGAGCCATGGGTCTAAGAAACAGCAGCAGATGCTTTGGGCTGAACCAAGTAATGGAGGAGGAAGGTTACAGACAGACGGAAACCACACTGGAAGCACAGGTGCCCTGGGCGAAGAGAGAGAGGAGGGGGAGCAGACTCCCTACACAGGCCCTCAGGAGCGGGAAGAGGCAGCCAGCAGGGGCTGTCCACAGCTGCCCAAGGAGGACAGGACCAGGGAGGAGGCTTCAAGGTGACGGGCACTGAGGCCAGCCTGTCCACCATTCTGCCACCTGCCAGGGCTGCGCTCCTCTGCTGGAGATGACAGCAACAGCTGCTCAGAGACCGGCTCCTCTCACTGCCATCAAACACAGGCCTTCTCGTCTCCAACCCCGAGGGTCCAGGGTCTGGCTGGAAGGTCTTGGTGGGTTGAAGAGATGGCTTGCTCTCTCTCATGAGGGATAACAGTTTCGCTCACAGTCTCCAGAACCCTCCGTGGGGCTGTGTCAGCCAGCAGATGGGTGGCCTGCACCCGTGAGTGAGAAAAAACAAATTATTTTGAGAGCTTTATAAACTAAGCAAGAAATCTCAAACCACAGACTAGCTTTCCCTCAGTGGGACAATCAACCTGAAGGCAGAAAAGCTGTCCTGCTTGCGGGTCAGAGGTGCCAGGCCACAGCACCCACCGCTGTGTTCTCTTGGTGGAGGTTGAGCATTGTGGGGTGTGAGGAGCAGGGAAATGTCTCTGCCTCCTCACAGCCAAGAAACACAGGGCAGAAGGAAGTGCAAGCTCAATGACCTCACTGCCTGCCACCAGGATCCACCTCCTAAAAGTAAGGCTCTGCTGCCTCCCAGGAGCCTTTGCACAACAGTTCAGACCCAAACGCTCACCAGCTGTATCCAGAAGGAACCGAATAACCTTTCCCACTGTGCCACCCTCCCCATGACATCGTGATGGACTGCCATTGTTGGTGTTTTTATGATTTAAATTTATTTTGCTTTGATTTCAGGAGTGGTTTGCATTTCTATTTTTTTACTGTGCTGTCTGCCACGGAAACTTATAATAGCTATTTCTAGCAATCAGCTCCTTCTGCCTGGAGGCGTCTCATGGTCGCAAGCCCTTTCAGCCACATTGATTACAGGGATTACCTGAGAGCTCCGGGCTCTCCTGTGTTAACGCTGTCAGAACATCATCTGGTGCATGTGTGCGTGCGTGCGTGTGTGTGTGTGTGTGTGTGTGTGTGTGTGTGTGTGTGCTTGGTTTCTCAAATATGCTGGGTTCACATCACAGTAATAGCTTATTTGGGGCTAGTTAAAATGAAAGCAGAATGCTGAGATACAGTCCAGGACAGCCTCAGATTTGTGATGCTCCTGCCTCAGCCTCCCCGTGCTGAGATGACCCCAGGCACCACCACACGCAGCTATAATAAGCAAAGTCCTTGTCCACTGAGTATTTGCAAAGGTTCTTACTCAGCTTCACTGGTCCTCAGGGAAACACAGGCCACAGCCTCATGCTGGACACTGGTCCTCATGCCCTGGCTGAAAGACACAAGTCTGCCAGTGCTGCCGTGAGCTAGGAATGCCCAAACCAGAGTTTGCTGCTGGTGGGAGTGTGAACCCGGTCCCTTAGCATGCCCAGGATCTACATCCAAGACACAAATACACACTTTAGCCCCAAGTAATGCTGTGACATGAACCAAGTGCTTTTGAGAAAGCAAACTCACACACAGAGACTCACTAAATTAAGTTCTGACTGCATTAGCACAGGACTAAGAACCTGGCGGTCTCGGGAGAAGCTGTTCTGGATGATCCAGCTCAGCCTCATTCCGGCTGTTGAGAAGACTTAGGGATAAGTCTGAGGTTTCATCAAAAGGAGACAGCTCTGCCTCAAGTGTACCCGCAGCACCCAGCCAAGAGTTCCCAGGCAGCTGCTTCTCCGCCAGACTGTGAGCCGTCATCTATTAAGGATGCACAATTATAAAACCCCCTCCAGGCTTTGACAAGAAGCGGGGCCGGTAAGCACTTGATAGACCACGGTCACACGGCTGAAACATGAGTCTTTTTGCTTTCACCCTTGAAGCGATGTTTTTCTTCATTACTATCTCAGGTATTCACAAATTCAGCTAGATTTAAAAATCTCTCTATCCTTACCATAACTTAGAGATGTTATTTTTATTTATTTATTTTTTTTACTTTCCTGAGGCAGGAGGATTATAGTAAACTCATGGCTACACAGTAAATCCTGTAGATAGATAGATAGATAGATAGATAGATAGATAGATAGATAGATAGATAGA
>NW_026590061.1:887568-895938 GCF_907164565.1 Psammomys obesus | reverse complement strand
AGATAGATAGATAGATAGATAGATAGATAGATAGATAGATAGATAGACAGACAGATAGACAGATAGGCAGACAGACACAATAAGACACAGTATAGCTGTGTCCATGTCTGGAAACATATCTAGGTTTGACAACTCGAGCTTTTCTCTGTCCTGCACAACAGTAACCTGAAAACAAAGTTTCCAGAACCATGGTGGACAGTAGATGAACTACCAAGCACGGAATCTGGGTATCAAGACAGTATGCAACCACACACGCAGTATGTGTGACTGGAAAGGAGGGAGGGGATGTGCGTGTGTCCTACTGCTTCCGTCCCCAGCGAGCACGCTGTTGGTTATTCCTCAAGATGCTAGGAGTTGTTTTTTTTGTTTTTTTTTTTCATTGAAATTCAGTATTGTCTCTAATTAGTGGGTGTTGAATAAATATTTGTGTTTCAACTGACAGAAATGTTCAAGTTTCACAAAACATCCTGGCATTAAACGTGATGTTGGTGAAGGGGAGCTAACTCACGGATAGCTTGGATGCATGCTTCTCAAAGTGGGCTGTCCCCGTGGCAGCATGATCTGAAGAGCACTATTTGTGCCTACTGATGCTAAGACAAAGAAACTCCCCCAGCTCAGAAAACTAAAGAGAAAGAAAAAACTATCCCAAAGGGACTTGGGACTTACACACAAAACAATCAGTACGGTTGACACACAAAGCTACATGTATGGACTGAAATTAAGTGCCCCTTGAAAAGATGGAAATTGTGAGATGAGGAGGATTGAGGGGTCTTCTGAGGAGCCTGAATCTCAGGGCCATCCTAAAGGAAATGCTTGTGACAAACACTGAGACTCGTTTTGAGGCTGTTAGGAAAAGGCGCTGGTGGTTTGGTGAAAACATATAAACACCTAAAAACTTCTTCACCATATCAACACAGGCTGACAATAAACCTGATGTTTAAAATGAGAACACAAGCCGGGCAGTGGTGACGCCTGTCTGGAGGCAGAGGCAAGCAGATCTCTGTGAGTTAGGGGCCAGCCTGGTCTACAGAGTGAGTCCAGGACAGCCAACGATGCACACAGAAAAACCCTGTCTCGAAAAAAACAGAAAGAAAGAAAGAAAGAAAGAAAGAAAGGAAGGAAGGAAGGAAGGAAGGAAGGAAGGAAGGAAGGAAGGAAGGAAGGAAACTGGAATTCTCTGAATAACTAACCCATTGAGATGCAGCAAGTAGCATTAAAGTTCATACATTTCCATTAATTTAAGATGACCTAAAACTTTATTATCTACAGTGAAGTGATGACGTCTCGCTCAGCCATGCAAAGAACTCTCTCAGACAGCAAATTTAAACAGATGTTGGGCACATTGCTAACCTCTCACACGGCTGTGACTAAGTGCCCGACAGGGCGATGTCAGAGGGTTTGTGGGCTGGAGAGATGGCTCAGAGCTTAAAAGCACTGTCTGCTCTTCCAGAGGTCCAGAGTTCAATTCCTTGCAACCACATGGTGGCTCACAGCCATCTGAGATCTGGTGCCCTCTTCTGGTGTACAGGTGTACATGCAAACACAACATTACATACATAATGTATATACATAATACATAATAAATAAATCTAAAAAAGAAATGACATTAAGGAGAGGGTTTGTTCTGCGGTGGTGAGTCTGTCACGGTAGGAAAGCCCACTTGGCGTCTGCAGGAAGCAGAGAGGAGCGATGCCAACGCTAACCCCTCTTTCTCCTTTTCCCTTTTCACACTGCACCCTGCATTCACGGTCAGTCTGTCCTGGAATCTCTGAAAACATCATAGACAGACCCAGAGGTGAGTCTCCCAGGTGGGATCAAACTAGATCAAGCCGACAATGAAGATGTCCCGTCCTGAGGTACAAACACGGTCCTCTCGGAGTAATAGAAGAAAGCGAGATGGGGATAAAACAACAGGCTTACAGGTGACATGGGAAAGACTGGGAAAGAGTGGCAAGGAAAAGCTCACACACAGGGGTGTGCACCTGGAATCCCTGCACCCAGAAGCTGAGGCAGGAGGATCCCTACAAGTTCAGGGGCAGCTTGGGCTACGTTTTGAGGCCCTGTTTGAAGATAACCACTAAGAAAGAGGACTAGGAAGAAGCCTGCAATGGCTTCCTGACAGGCGTGCCTTTTTGTAGTCCTGCCCCACGGTGAATCGGGACCAGCATGCCATGGTTGTGGCTTCCAAGGAAACCACCAGCTGCCCAGCCCTGCCTGCTCCTGTGGAGAGCCGGCTGCAGCGCTACAGTGCACAGACAGGAATCCACTGTTTTCCTGAAAGAGTCCGAAGTCACTCTTCAGAGCAGGAGGAATGCCCGTGCTCTTTATACCGCTTTCCCCTCCTTTTGATAGGTAACCTGGCTAATGGAAGAATGATTTTTCAGAACAGAGAATTCTAGGGTAAAGAATTGTAAAGAAACATAAACATAAAAATAGGATTTCATTTCAAACAGGAAGCACACCAGGCCACGTTTACCCTTTCCTGTTGGATTAGCTGCCTTGCTTCTTAAGAAGGCTTATGGCACACCAGTTCGCCACCGTTAACCTCTGCAGTAAAGCGTCACTTTATCCACACTGAACGCTTGCACAGACATGCATCTGCTTTTAAAATCCTGGCTAAAAGCCTGTGAAGTGATTACAGCCTTGACAACGATCCAGCCTTCACAAATGGTGCACATAATTTCTTTCCAGGGGAACAGAATGATCTAACAAAAAAAAAAAAAAATCCATAAGCTATCAGGACCCAGGTTTAATTCCATCAGTGAGCTAGTACTTTACAGTCGTGTGTGTGTGTTGTGTGTGCGCACACGTGTGTGCATGAAGGGAAGGTGGCATGAGAGGAAGTCCCCATTTTGCTCCTGGAGCTTCTGGAAATCACTAAAGCCCACGGCTCTGCACTGAGGAGTCTCACTTCTCCAGCACAACAATAATGTGGTGAGAGCATAGCAAATTATCACTGCCATGTTAAATAGAGGCCAAATCCACTCAGGGACCATGGGATGAGGAGAAAATAGACCAAAACAATGCTCTCCACAGAGCATTGTTTTAGGTAATTTTGCTGCTGCTCTAACGAAACACTTGATCTAGAAGCTTGAGGAAGGAGGCACCTCTTTTGTCTGTGGTCTGTGGGCGACCACTCAGCACTGTGAGGAAAGCAAGACCCTGGGAACAGGAGGCAGCTGTCCTCTCCTGCCACAAGGATTGCCAGCATTATCCTGTCCAGCACGCTAACCACCAGGACAATGCCGCCCACGCTGGAGTGCTCAGACTTTTCTGGAAAGCCCTCAGGCTCAGAGGTGTGCCTCTGAGGTGACGCTGGACCCTGTCAGGTGGGGGACTACTGAGCATCTCAGCTGTCAAGGGCCAGTCTCCCAAATGTAGGGCTGATGACACAGTCAAGTCCAGGTCCAAGTTCAAATACCTAAGGCTGCGGTTTCCTCAGTCTGCAAGGCTAAGCCCATTCCCCAGCCTCTCCCTGCTCTGCCCTTCCTACAGCAAGTGCGGCCAGCCACCAGCCTTCAGGGGGATGTGACGGATAGAAGGTACTCGTCTGCTTGCTGCAGACACTCCTTAGCACTCTTCTCAACAGTGATTGAGAGGTGAAGAATTAGCCCAAAACTCTTAGGAAGCTGAAACAATGTCAGACATTCACTAGACATGAAGCTTATCTGAGGCTTTATCTCCAGTACCAGACACTCGGAACTCCAAGATTACGGTGCAACAAGAGCAAAACCTATTTCTCCATTTCAGTCCATTTAAAACCTAAAGGGAGCTGCCTCGGAAGGCCTGTGCCCCGTGTTCTCATCTTTGGAGTGGTACATCTTCTTACTGATAAAGCTGATGCTTCTGTCTCATCAGCAAGCAATACCATTCCACCATGATGAAAGGCAACTGACAGCAAATTTCTCTTACACACCAGGATGACCCTCCAGTCATGCAATTTTTTTATCTGAAAATTGTCCTGCCTCTCCCCAGACGAGCCTTCGTTCTGACAGACATGATGCCGCAGACACTTGTCCCGATGGGCGGCACACACCGCCCGATGCCGCGCTGGGCCTGCCCTGTCACTCAAGACACAGACACTGAGCCTCTGAGCCTCCTCAGGAGGGAGCCAGAAAACCACACGTGTCTTGCATCGGCTCATTTTCTTGGCAGGAAGAGCAGGCTGTCACTGAACCACCTGCTCCAGCCCAGAGTTCGCCGGCCGCCTAGATGCGATGGGCAGAAGATAGATCTCATGCTATGCGATCAGCCGAGCACCGTAGATCAGCCAGGCAGACAGGAATGGTGGAGAGGGTGCAGGTGGGTGTGTGCCAATAAATGCTCCTTGCTCTGATCTTCACAGAAGAGCCACCAGGGAAATGCACGCCCTTGTGTGCTTGCCGCATTCAAAGGGAGCCAGACGCATCTTTAGCAACATAAAGAAGTTGCTATTTCACTCTTAAAATTATCAACATAAGGGTGTCTGGACTGTGGAAACCAGGATATTTGTGTTTAAGGCAGGTGTAAGAGCAGGAACATAGGGCACATCCCCATGCACTCACTTCATTTCTAATTACCCAGTTTAGGAGCAAATGTCTCGGACCTCACTTCAGTCCTCCCTTCAGCCAAACGCAGCCAGCTGAAGGCGTCCAGAAAGGCAGCCAGCTGAAGGTGTCCAGAAAGGCAGCCAGCTGAAGGCGTCCAGAAAGGCAGCCAGCTGAAGGTGTCCAGAAAGGCAGCCAGCTGAAGGTGTCCAGAAAGGCAGCCAGCTGAAGGTGTCCAGAAACGAGCATAAGAGAGTTGCCATTCATCTTCATGTTTGTCAGAAGAAAATTAGTGTTCAAACCTTAAATCAATGACGAGGTACGAGAGCACAGTTTTTCATCCCGTGGGCCAGGAGATCAATCCTACCAACCACAAAGGCTCTGATGCCATTTCTTAAATATCAAACTTCTTTCAAGATACAAACAGACATAAAGAAACTCTCTTGAGACTATCAATGCAAGATTCTACAAACATGCAGGATTCAAATACGATTTTTAAAAACCTAAGAACTCTTGCCCTGAAAAATATTAATATCAATATGAAAAGACTTAAATATTTTGTGTCTTTGCATTTAAATATCACATTCTTTCTGACACAACTTTTTTTAACTTGGGAATCTCAGTCAGAGGCAACCACAAGTGTTGCCAAAGACAAGAGTTCTCTTGACACTGTCTGCGGGCTCCTGTCCACCTCCCTGTGGCTCAGACTGTCACACTCTCTCCCCTGGAAATCACACACCCTCATCCTACGTGCACCTTCCGGTGGAGCTTCCCCACCTCCCTCAAGGCAGCCTGGTCTACAGAGTGAGTCTGGGACAGCCAGGGCTGCATGATAAATCCTGTCTCCAGGAAGAAAAGCAAACAACAAAACGTGTTAGGGTCTGCTCCCTTGGGCGAGATCAGGGAAATGCCTACACAAGGACACCGGCTTTCTGCACATCAGGAGCACAGTGGGAAGGACATGGTAAGAGTGGTCCTGAGGGCAGTCCATGCTCTCCGTTTCACCATGGTAACGCCTGTATCTTCTGCCTCAAGAATAACAGGGCTCCTTGGCCTCAGTGTTTCTGTGTTTGTTTTCTAATGTTACAAATTGGGTGACTTAGCAAAAAAAAAAAAAAAAAAAATGGTAGAGTGAGGCAAACTATATTGGAGACAAAATTCTGCATAAAAAATGAAAATCATGTTAACCAGAATGTATGTGGTCCTCGCATGCACAGCCCGGATCACAGCCCTTTCACACTTTGTAAAAAATCACTTAAAGCTAAAGGATAAGAAGAAAGTCTCTGAAAAAAATTAAGGTTGCACGATGGTCTATCAATCAACAGCTAAACATATTGATAATTCATTAGCCTTAGCTGGGTCTCCCGGCCGTAACAGCACACAGATGGCTGCTCGGTTTCCTTTCTTTTCCAATTATTATAAACTAATTGTGTCCTTTCCCTGGAAGTCTAGGTTCACGTTCTCCTTCAATATTTGACCAATCCCTTGGAAGTTAAATCTTTAAATCTCAGGGTGGAAACTGATGCATGGGGTGACTTCAAAATCCATGTGCATTTCCCAGCTCACACATACACAGCAAAGGCTTCGGCGTGCGTCATGCAAAACCTTCAAAAAGCTTCCTCGTGAAAATAAAGTTTCTCGATCTAGAAATCAGCAAGTGTGAAGGCTGCGAAAGTGGATAAAGGCATCTGTCAGACAGGTCTGGCAACCCAAGTTTAATCCCTACAACCCATGTAGAGGAGAAAACTGCCACCACAGAGTTGGCCTCTGACCTCCACACACATGCTCTGGCATGCGCACCATGCCCACCCACTCACAAACATTTAAAATACACAATAATAACAATAATAGTAAATAATTGTAAAAATTAGTAAAATATGTCTTTATTTTTTTGCTTTTCAAAAAGTAAGGTGATTTGTTTATTTAGTTAATGATGGTTCATTTCTCAGTGCTGTAATGTGGACCCTGACTGTCCCCCAAGGCCCACACACTGAAGGCTTGGTCTCTGCTTAGTGTTTCTGAAATGTGGTAAGACCGTAAGAGGCGGGACCCAGCAGAAGGCTCCTTACAGCACTGGGTGTGTGCGCTTGAGGGGACAGAGGGGTTCTGCTCTCTTCCTCTCACACTTGTTCGTTCTCTGCCACGAGGAAACTAGTTTGTTCCACAAAACATCTCCAGAATGTGTCACCAAGGCCCAGAGCGATGGAGCTCTGGTGAGACTGTCACAGTGAAGCCTGTGACTTCATCTCCAGGACTCTGAATCACAATAAACCTTTCTACATTAGAAGCTGCATATTCCAGGTATGCGTTATAGTAATAGAAACCCAATTACATGAGCAGAGACGCAAGGAGGGGAATGAAGGGGGAGGAGCAGTGTTTTAAAGGTGTTGGTCACAGAAAAAGAAGAAGCACAGCAAATCTCCTCAATCAATCCTTATTATTTAGATAAACACACATCAGTAAGGAGTTGGTGCTGGCCAAGCACCCATCCTAAACAATGGTGGGCTTCACAGCATCCTGGCAAAAATAAAAATAATTCTTTTATTTTCTATTTCTTTGTATTGGTTTTGTCTCCTCTCAAATGCTCATAGAGAGAAAGCAAATAATTTATATCACAAATATGTCAAGCAAGAAAAGGCCTCTCAGCAATACTTCCTCAAAGTCGTAGGACGAAGATGAAAAGCCAAACTTGAACCCTTAGAGCCATGTCTGTTTGAAGTGATCTCCGTGGTTTTCCTCTATTGCTTCATTTTCCTCACGGTGGCCCTAAGGCGCAGCCAGCAGTGTATCGGCCTTTCCCTGTTTGAGTGAACCGAGTCACAGAGCTTCAGGATGATCCACCTGGTAAGTTGACTGCAGGGCAAGAACTCAGCCCGCTTGGCATCAGTGTGCCCATGTGCTTAGCTACTCCGAATACTGCTTACTACCTAGGCAGCATTTTTATTTTATAAGAAAAAAATTATATGCAAAATGGTTACCATAGTTCTTGACCACAAGAAGTCAGCCTGAGGCAGCTACAAAGGTTCCCATGTTGATCATTGGGTTGATGTTCATAAATCATAATGTTCATTGGTGGATTATAAAGTAATGTTTATATTTTTAGTTTATGCTCATGTCTACAAGCCCATGTTCTTTCTGCTGGAACAAAATTGGTTTCTAAATTCTTTCAGACTGCAAAGATTTTCTCCCTGGATTAAAATTATGTTCTCATAGAGAAGAACTATCTATGCGTCTCCTCTGTTTTCCCAATATAAAAATAAACAGATTCAACAGAAAACACACATACACCCTAAAGCAAAACCAAAGCACCTACACCCTATGGGATAGCTTCCAATACATGGTCCTGGGGGGCATAATGGAAGCAGATGCCTAAATTTGATTAGTTTTAACTGAGAAGGGAAGAGTTTATCTTCCATTGATGGAAGCTCGCATGGGTGATGAAAAATTGCCAAGCCTTGTCCAATCTACATGAAGCAAAATGAGCCAAGAACATAGTAGCTGCAGCCTCCACAAGATGCTCCTCATGAGTTAAAGGAATGTTGTCTCCTGTAAGTGTGATTTATTTGGAAGAGCTTTTAGTGATAATTTCCAAATGAAGCCAAGAAGCATTTTATTGAAATGAGGTGTTTCAACACTGAGGTCAGTCTAAGCGGCAGGCCAGTTTCAAACAAGCATTCAGCTGAACATATCAAAAGAATCTGTGCTTCACCTCACACTCTGGGGACTCAACTACAGGAATAACTACATTATTTCATATACACACAGATGAGAGCTGATAGATAGAGAGATAGAGATATGATAGATAGATAGATAGATAGATAGATAGATAGATAGATAGATAGAT
>NW_026590061.1:869056-887558 GCF_907164565.1 Psammomys obesus | reverse complement strand
GATAGATAGATAGATAGATAGATAGATAGATAGATAGATAGATAGATAGATAGATAGCTGACAGACATAGAGGTAATTTAGTCACTCTAAAGGAATTTGGAAGATCTGCTTAGGCACCCAAAGAGCAATAGAGCAGAATTCTCTGAGACAAGCCCCACTTCCCTAAAGACAATCTCAAAAAGAAGGTGGTCACCCTTAAGAAAATGAGCAATGCCGCTCCTTTATAGATTCCTTAATGAATCCTATTATTCCTGCTCCTCCTACAATCAAGCAGGTCAGCTAGATAAGCCACTTGTTAATATTTCTTCCCAGAAATTCAGAGGCCCTCTCCACAGCCTCCTCTAAACCCAGAGGCCTTCACCATAGCCTCAGCGCAGCGAACTCCTGCTAGAGAGGAGTAAGATCAGGAACACACCTTTCAGAAGACCTGGTGCTAACAGGGCTCTGCAGGAACCCAGGCCGCATGCTAGGTACCAAGCAGCAGCCCTCAGGACTGACTGAACTGAAGTGGCACTCACTAAGCCCAGCCTAGCCGCACATAACCTCCAACGGCCCACCGCCAAGCCCTGAGCACATTCCAGCTGTGTGTCACTGCGGAGACGCCCGCATCAACTGCTTTCACAGTAAATCGCATTGTTTAGCTCATGGTCTCTGAGACTTAAGTCTGTCCTTCCCTGCCTCACCCCAGGGCTCACAGACAATGGCAGGCGGCAAAAAGCAGAACCCTGAAATAGGAGCAACCCAAAGATTATAGCTCCCTCCAAGACAGAGATTCCAGACTGGAGCCCTATCCAGAGACTTGTCTTCCAAGGGCACAACCCCTCCCCGGGCCCTGCTCCACACATCCCTCACCTCCCAGCAATGCCACCCAGCGGACCACACCTTCCATCCCAGTGGACCCCAGAGGACTCACAGGAGTCAGACTAGCCTGAACATCGGGCCCCTCATCCCAGGGAGAAATCCTGTCTCAAAGAGCAAAGTCAAGGGACCAGAGAGAGGGCTCATTGTCTAAGAACACTGACTGCCTTTCCCTGAGACCAGGAGCCAACGCCCAGCACCCACGTCGCAACTAAAAATGGCCTGTAACTCCAGGTACACGACCAACACCCTCTTCTAGTCTCCTCACATATGTCACAGACATGGTACACAGATGTGCATGCAGGTAAAACACCCACACAGATAAATGAATAAACAAAACCAAACATACAGGCAAGGTGGATAGCTCTTAAGAAGCCATATTTGAAGTTTGTCTCTAGGCCCCAGCCTCATAAACTGCACACACACACACACACACACACACACACACACACACACACACATACACACGTGCACCAAATCAAAACCCAATAGAAATACGCCTTTCAAAATTAGAGATAGCTGCATCAAACCAGCTAGGCAGCCTGCCCTGGACCTCCTCCACTCTCTTGGCACCCCATTCCAACACTACCCCAATTCCCCTACCCTCTAGCAAAACTTTCAGCTACCATAGATGGAGGTAAGATATTTTGTGATAAAATCAACAAATCCGGAATCAACAGTCATTGATATCTCTCAATATTAATGAACTCAGTTCCCCAATAAAAAGACACAGACTAACAGTGGATGCAAAACAGGATTCCTCTCTCTGCTGCATACATGAAACATGTATCAAAGATCAAAGACATTACCTCAGAGTAAAGGGTTAGAAAAGATTTTCCAAGCCAGTGGACCTAAGAAGCAAGCTGGAGTATCTAACAAAATAGACTTCAAACCAAAATTCATCAAGAGACAGATTCATCCTCATCAAAGGAAAAATTCACCAGGATGATATTTCAATTCTTGACATCTTTGCCCTGAATACAAGGGCACCCATAATTCTAAGAGAAACATTACTAAAGTTTAAATCACACATCGATAGTGAGAGACTTCAGTACTCCACTCTTACCATCCAGAAAAAAAATTAGACAGAGAAATACAGGAGCTAACAGACATTATAAACCGTATGGGGCTAACAGACAACTGACATACATTTTACCCAAACACAAAAGAATTTACCTTCTTCTCAGCACCACACAGAACTTTCTCCAAAACTGACCACATTCTCAGTCACAAAGCAAGTCTCGATAGATACAAGAAAACTGAGATTATGAGACCGATGCACCTGCTAAGGAAAAAAAAAAAAAAACCTGAAATAACCCCTTGCATCCTATAAGACCAAAGCTATATGATTAAAGCTGGGTTTCAGCAACAGAAACAATAAAAACCTTACAAACTCATGGAAACTGAACAAGTCTGTACTGAATGACGTCAGGGTTAAGACAGAAATAAAGAAATTAAAGACTTCCAGGAATTCAATGACAGCATGGTACTGGCATAGAAACAGACTGGTAGATCAATGGAATCTAATCCAAGACCCAGAAATAAACCACACACCTATGCACACCTGATTCTTGACAAAGAAGACAAAATCATAAACCTATTTTTTTTAGCATTTTCAGATGTACAGCAAAGCAGAGCAGCATTGAGTTTCCACTGCCCCCTGTCCTGTTCCCCAAGCCTGGGCAGCTTCTGATGACCACTAGGAGGGGGTCTTTACTGGACAGAACAAGGCAGAAAAGATAACGGCTGATATCAGCTCTGATAAGATATCATCTCTGATAAGGCTGACCTGCTAGTTTCTAAAGCACTACATTTATTTATTTCTCGATTGATTGATTGATTGATTCCATTGGCTAAAAGGAGAAAAGAAGGAAAATGCACACGTGGCCCCGGGAGCTGAACCTGATGGCAGGCAGGTCCTGGATAATGTGACCGTGAAATCCACTCGGAGCTTGGGACACGGCAACACTGAAGCCCTGGCCACTCAGGAGGCTCCTGGCAGAAGATTCCTGGAGACTGACAGAGCAGCACTGCTAAAGCAACCCAATTATCAGCTTCACAGGCAGAAGGATGATTAAAATTTAACAACACACCCCAGCTTGCTGCCATCCTCCTATCAAGTGAGATAAAGAAGGGGTGACGTTAAAAGGGGGGACACTCTTAAGGTAAAAGTCTCCCTTGACAGGGTAGGAAAATCAATCAGTCACACAAAGAAACAGATCAGAAGTAATTTCCCCGATAATGACTGACTTGGATTCTGCGTGTCAAACGGTTACTATTTATGGAGGTGATGAGGAAGACACTCTCGGTTTTAACTTCCCGTGGGCATAGTCACGGCATTCTTGGCAACGTGCCACACGCTAAAATACCTACAGTTTACCTGTTTTAGGTAAATGGGCTACTAGGTTTGTGCTTTTAATTGTATGTATTACAATAATGCAACAACTTGCATTTGGGGCTCAAGCGGGACACCTGTGGAACTGCAGTGACCGAGTCCCCCGAAAGGGCAGTGTTCTGCAATACCCCTGCGGCACTGCGAAGGTCCCAAGGCAAGGAGTGCCCTTTGGGTCACCGTGCTTGGAGGCTTTAACTGAAATTCAGGTAGCTGTGCGGACGGGGCTCCACATGGGAATGGCGTAGAGGCCTGTAAGAAAGCCTGGGCACGGTGTGCGCTGGCCCCTGTGGGGCAGCATGGTCCGCCAGAGCCGAGGCTGTGTGCTCCGCCACTGAGACGTAGCTACCAGTCATCTCTGTTGGATCATGACACACAGCCAACGCAATCGTCTCCCCATCTCACTGATCGCCCCTGTGCCGGGCAGCCTCAAACTGGATCTTTTAAGGTCTTCATCCAGTTGTCATGGAAACTGGTCTGGGACAGCGTGCTCGGTGGGGAGCTCGTGGTGTGGACAGCTTGCCTTACTCCACACGGCCTCAGTCTCTGTTTCAGTAGGTGGAGCGGCTCTGTCCTTCTCTTCCCACCCTCTATCTGTCTTAGCTTTGCTTCTGTTGCTCTAAGCTCATTGTCCATCACTGAAGGAACTCAGGACAGGAAGAGGCAGGAACTGAGGCAGGGCCGTG
Organism: Psammomys obesus; assembly: GCF_907164565.1. Classification (NCBI taxonomy): domain Eukaryota; kingdom Metazoa; phylum Chordata; class Mammalia; order Rodentia; family Muridae; genus Psammomys; species Psammomys obesus. Next base: position 883,622 of record NW_026590061.1, on the reverse strand, counting down.
GAGGGCGCTGCTTCCTGGCTGGCTCTCTGTGGCTCTCTGTGACCTGCTCAGCCTGCCTTCCTGTACACGCCCAGGAGTGGGGCCACGGACCCTGGGCTGGAACCACCCATCAGTCAAGCCTTGCCTGCAGGCCACCTGATGGAGGCAATTGCTTCAGTGAGACAACTCTAGCTTACACGGCTGTTGGTGACACAGACACACAATTCCTGACTCGCTTACCACGCATAGGAGCTGCAGTTTAGGAAGAGGTCCACAGGGGTGTTCGCAGCCGTCACTGCGGTCGCCACTGAGGCATTCCGGACTGCTGACAGCCGCTTGACAGACTGCGTCAAGGACCATAGCGTGGAGGCTGTCCCTTCCCAGGGCAGCCAGCAGCCAATAGCTGACCAGCGGGGTGCAAGGGGCCTTCATCTCGGGGGGAATCTCAAAAGCACTGGACAGGAAAACTCCACTCTAGATCCGACCCACAGAGCTTGGCAAAACCAGCCGTCCAAGAAACTGTCTTGAGCGCCCTAGGCAGGGAGACACACCGGGTAGACGCCCCATAATTGGGCCCTTACATCAGGCCCCCGGAACACTGTGAACATGACAGAAGCGGCCTAGTCCTCATCTGGAAGTGGTCCTCCCTGTCCTTGCTGGGAGAAGTGCGGAGGGTCTCCCCACCTGGCAACCAAAGCCTCTCCTTGGCTGCGCGGCTGAGATCCCGGTGCGTCTGTGTCTGTGTCTCTGTGTGTCTGTGTCTCTCTCTGTGTGTGTGTGTGTGTGTGTGTGTGTGTGTGTGTGTGTCTGTGTATGTCTGTGTCTGTCTATGTCTGTGTCTGTCTATGTCTGTGTGAGTATCAAGGGCCCTTGCAGAATTTCCAGATATGAGCAGAACCCACCAACAGAGGAAGAGGGCAACTGTGGAGGAGGGACTCCCCAAGCCTGGGAAGGGCTGGCTCTTGCTCGTGCTGTAGGCTTCCCTGGGCTCACGGTGCTGTTTTGGGAGGCTGTTTGATCTGGGGGTGAGGTTAGCTGTGGAAAGGGGTGAGTCTGAAGACGTGCGTTCCTGGCCACCACGGTGTCCTACCCCAGCTCTTAGGACCAAGAAACCAGAGACTACAGCTCTCTGAAGCCACAAGCCAAGTCAGGCTTTTCCTCTTAAATCACGTGTTGGTGTTTGGGCACGGTGAAGCACAGTACCTCACCCGAACTCCAGGGTGGACGGAGGGCGCGCCCACACTGAGCAGTGGCCAGTGCCTTTGAAACTGAAACTGGAGGAAGAGCTAAGCGTTTTCACAACCACTGGGCCTGGAGCTGGTACCCGAGCGGCCTGTTCAGATTGGTACATACGGAAGCCTGGTGGCAAGTGCAACACCGTAACCATTCAAGGCGGCTCTTCCGAATCTCCAGCCCCGCCCTCTGGCCACTTCCAGTCTCTGGAGATACAACAGGAATGAACACGCTTGGTGGGTGGCCTAGGCGCTCCCCCACTGTGATGAGGTATTGGACAGCACCTGCGTCAGGCAGCGAGGATGTCGTTCTGTCTGACAGTTCAAAGGCTAGTCATCCAACATGGTAGGGAGGGGTGGGACAGCAGGAGGCCACACCCACAATCACACAGACAGGAAGTAGGGCTAGACGGGAAAACCGTCACCGTCACCATGCACACAGGCCCTCCCTCCAGGGAGGGCCCCTCCTAAAGGCCCTAAACAGCGCCACCAAGTGCCCAGACACATGAGTGTGTGGGGACAGCACACACGGCAGCCGGGTCCCAGCTTCCTCTCCCTCATTACCCTCATTACTCTAGGGCGATCTCGCTCTTGACACTGTTACGATTTGAAATCTGCTGTGGGGTGCTAGCTCCAGACTGTGTTTATTTTACTGAAAAGGCAGGGAGTGTTTGGGGCCTGAATATAACGTGTTATTATCAAAACTGAAAAGCTGGCTGGCACCAGCCCTCTCCTCCTCCTCCCTACTACCGTCCTGTGCCATACTGCTACACATTTCTATAGAAACACAAAAATCTGTATTTACTATCAAATGTTCTAAAGACAAACAGAAGAAGGCCGCTGAGGCGGTCAGCAGGTGAAGGTGCCTGCCCAGGCTGACGCCCTGAGCTCGGTCTCCCAGACCTTCACGGTGAAAGGAAAAAACTGACTCCGTCAAGGTGTTCTCTGACCTCCATGCACATACCATGGCATGTGTCCATACATACATACACACACACACACACACACACACACACGCACATACACACAGTCACACACACATACATATATACATACACACACATACACACACACACACACACATACATATATACATACAGTCACAGACACACATACGCACATACACACACACACACATACACACACATATGTACATACAATCACACACACATACATATGTACATACAGTCACATACACACATACGCACATACATACATACACACACATACACACACACACATACACACAGTCACGCACACATACATACACACACATACATATGCACTGTAATTTTAAAACTCTTATTAAAAGTAAACCAAGCAGAGCATTAACCCAGACGAGCCCACCAGCCACGATCAGGTTGGTTTTGTGGTGTGCTAGCCACCGAAGCAAGAACAGCCACTGGCCCCTCCCTCTCAGTGCCGTCCTGTGTCTGAAGAAAGCCCCGGCTTTACTCCCTGAATTAGCTATTGTCGGAGACTAGGTGTCAAAGTGCACCCGAGGATTCGCCAGTGGCCGATTGCCCAAGCCTGTTGCGGTTGCTGTGAAGATGACAGGAATAGTCTGGCTGACCGAGGCCTCGTCACCTGGGAGGACAGTATTGCTCAACCATCTGACTCCGTGTTATTTGCTAGTGCCAGACCCGAGGCCACAGTCTGAACGGTGTACAGCTGCATGCTCAGTTACCCATCTGCTGGGCCACCAACACTTTCCCGCCCGGCATCGAGAGGGCGGGGCATCTGCTGGGCCGCCGCCTCTCTCAGGAGCGCTTGCAAAGGTGGCATCCTGCAGCAGAGGGCTTCCAGTTGGGAGGTCGCAGAGTTGTCCCCGTCTCCGCAGCCCAGCATGGCCTGCCGGTAGATCCCCAACTCCAAATGAGAGGACGGCTGATTGTATAAACTCCGAAAGCAAGCTGAAGTTCTTGACTGCTTCTTACCTGTCTACCCTTACAAGATGAAAACCTGGACACGAGTGCAATACATGTCCGCAAGCAAACACCTGGGAGGCAACAGCAGGAAGACAGGAAGCTTGAGGTTAGCCTGGGCTACATAGTTAATCTAAGGCCAAACCAGATATAAATAACTTTTCTTTAAGTAACATTTAGGTCAAAGGTCTTGTCACTCTTTTAAAACGTTTGTGCTTCATTCTTTTTTTCCCCTTGCCTCCTTGGGTTTTTTTTCATACTTCAAATTTGCAGCTCTCCAGCCTCTGTCTCCCAGTGCTGGGATTACAGACATGTGTCATCTACCTGGCTCCAAATATTTTTAAGAATGTATTTTTCATCAAGCATCTGGCATAAGCCTACAATCCCAGACTCAAGTGGCTGAGGCAGGAGGATAACGGATCTGAGACCAGTACGGACTACATATAAAAATGGCAATAAGAAAAGTACTAAAGCACTTTCAACCTTCCCACACTGCGACCCTTTAGCGCAGTTCTTCAGGTGGTGACCCCCAACCATAAACCTATTTCTGTTGCTACTTCATAACTTACTTTGCTACTGTTACAAACTATAATGTCAATATCTGTATTTTCCCATGGTTCCCTGTGAAAGGGTTTCCAACCACCCCCCAAGGGGGCCACGGCCCATAGGCTGAGAATCATCATAGAACTAAAGGGATGTATATGCTACTGAACCAGAAAAGTCCCTATGTTTTCTCAGATAGTCTAAAGTTGTATAATTCGCTGTGGAACAGCTTCCCCTGAGCAGCCACACTCCATCCTGAAGGGAAGCGCCTTAAACAGGAAGGTAAGCAACTTCAGCAAGGCCCTGAAGTGATGACACGAGGCCCCTCCCTGCCAGAGAAGGCAGCAAGAGCTGCCAGGCCCTCCCACACATGCCAAGCTGCCAAAGATTCTCATCAAGCAAAGCCGCAGAAAGGCCGGAGACCAGCCTAGGTGCCTGGAAAGGACTCCCCCCCACACCTCCTCCCTCCCCTGCCGCCAAGCGGCCTGAGGCGATGCAGCGTGCTCCCGGTGGCCATCTCCATGAGCAGTCATCCAGGCTGGGGAGGGCCCTGGGGACGCAGCTGTGTTTGGGCCATTTCTGCTCCTGTAAGTCACCCCTCACCCATATTCCTGCAAGAACTCCAGTGAAATTCATGGGTTTCCACGCTGGGCTTCAGTGGTGTCCTGTTTTGGTCTGCCATGGTTTCCCCATCAGGGGTCACTGGATGGGCCACATCACCCCAGGAAAAGCTTCGTCACACAACTTAACTAAGCCATAAGGGCCAGCCTATAGCTGGAAGGCTTTTTCCCCCCCGCACAAGGGCACCTTGGCAGTCAGGAGACAAGGACTACCACAGTCACACCATGCAACAAACCTCACACAAGAGATTTATTGGGTAGAAACCGAATGCCGCTGCCTCTGACCAGGAAGAGAGGCACAGTGGAAAAAGGTGAAGGGTCCCGTACTGCCGCCTCACACGGGGCAGCGGCTCTGCCGGGCTCTGCCGGGCTCTGCCGGAAAGCTCCTCTGCCCCGTCCTGCCCCCGTGCATCTCTGGGCTGCTGCTCGGCTCTGCTGACCTGGGCTGGCCTCTCCCACAATCTGAAAACTCATGGAGAGCCATCCGTCTTTGCTCCACACGGCCTCTCATCTTCTCAACCCCCAGCAGGAGAGCTGAGCTTGTTCATGTGGAGGTGTCAGGGATCAAGAAGAAGAGGTGCAGGAAGACTACGCCCTAGCCCTGCCTGGCCTCACTCCCCCACGCCCCCTCCCACCACCTTGAAGCTGAGAAGTGAGCACAGCACACACAAAGCCAGCACATGGAGCGGCGCCTCCCGCCCCATCTTTACCTCTTCTGCATTTTACTGGACAGAGCAGGGCTCAGGCTGGCAGAAACTTAAAGTCCCGGAAAATAAAAACATCATCTTTGCGGTAAGGGAAGCATGTGTGGTTATTTTACAATTATCTACTTGTTTTTATTGTCTGTAAATATTGAGAAAAAAAAAAAACCTCACTAATTGTGGTATTAAAGGAACCAATTATAAAAATCGTAGGGTTTATTGGTATCTTTCAAGCCAAGGAGACAGAGCCCAGAGCAATGAATGTCCTTGTGGGCTTGTCAATGCCACCTGATTAGCTTAAGGTTTAAACTACTCAGAGCTTACTTTGATTATCTAATAAATCTGTAGATAAATACATTACAGTTGACTGAATTATCCCAGCCCTCAGGAGACTAATGCAGGAAGATTATTGTTAGTTCTATACCAATCTTGCTATAGTACAGGATCCTGTCTCAAAATCCAAAAATAACAGTGAGACTTCATTCTTCTGTTGCTTTGTCACCTGTAACATGCTCCTTTGATGTGCTATTTCACGGCCGCCTTCTCAGAACCTGATCTGCGGTCTACTAAAGCTAGTCTCCTGCTTTTCACCTCATGTGTCATCTCGTTTCTCAGACCCATTTGGTCACCTCTTCTCCCCTCTCCCTCCCTCCTACAGAAGTCTCCAGCACACTCAGCTGAACCAGGCTCCACTTCACACTGCTTTGTCCTTTGATCATGTTTCCTGGTGTCTAGTCAGGGTTTCTCTAACTCTTAGAAAGGAAAACATTTAACTGGCGATGGCTCACAGTTCAGAGCTTTAGTCCGTCATCCTCATGCAAGTGACTATGATGGCGTGCAGGAAGACATGCTGGAGAGGAGCTGAGAGCTCTACATCGGAGTCCTCAGGCATCAGGAAGTAACTGTGAACCACTAGTCGGGTTTGAGCTTCTGAGACCTTAAAGCCCACGCCCTAGTGACTCACTTCCTCCAACAAGGCCGAACCTCCTGATAGTGCCCCTCCCTGTGGACCTGTGGGCACCATTTTTATTCAAACCACCACACAGGGAACCTCTCAAAAGGCCCTTTTAGTAAAAACAGCCTCCTTTGCATAGCCCAGTCTCAATCCCATCAGTTTGTGATCACATCAATGAGCTTCCTTTTGTTAATGTATCCCTTCTCCACAAGCTTTGGCCTAGGAAGAGAATCAGACGAGCTCTTTCTCCCTGAAGTTGCCTTCAATAAATGTTAGCACAAATTTTCCATCCAGGGGTGGATGACACAGAATGGCAGGTCTGTGCTGTGACTGCCATTTTCCACACTATGAATCCCCTACTTTTGCTTAGATGTCAAGCATTTTATGTTTTCCACATGGTAAGTTTCACTAACAGTTTGTTTGGAAACCTTAATATCAAAGTTCTAGGGTGAACTGCTTATCTTCCAAATGCACATTAAAGGTCTAGCCCTAAGTACCTCAAACTATGGCCTTGTTTGAGATTGGGTTCACTAAAGGCGAGTTAAAATGCAGCGCCCATGCTGGTGGAGTGGACTGTGGCTCAGTGACAGGGTCTTTTCAAAATGTAGGTACAGATATTCACAGAGACACAAGTGTCATACCTGAAACCAGGGAGGACTTGCCTGCCTGTGGCAGCTGAAGGGGAGACATGGCACGTTCACCCCTCTGCCACGTTCGGGGGAATATAGTTCCACAAGCAGTGGAATTTTTTACACTCAATACACGTCTGTAATTTTTTGTATGTGAAGCTTATTACAGCAATCCTAAGTGCACTAAAATCTATATCGAAGGAATTTCTTTTCTTTGGCATGTATGAATTGCACAGATTTTCTATGGGGAGAAAAAAAGAAGATATTGCATACACAAATTTCTGCTGGACACTTTCTCAAACTTAAAACCACCCCTTTGGACTTTCCTCCTCATGTGTTTCCTGAAATGTTTCAACTGTGTGCTAGCCTTTATTGTTTAAAGTTGACATTTTAATGTTTTCATGGTAAGTTTAATTCATTGAAAGGAGGCCACTCAGAAACTGTCAGTGCTGGCCCAACAACATGAAACCCTGACATCACTCTTTCTGGTGAGGCAGGCAACCGCAGTGTGGCTTGGCAACCTGGCACTCCACTGCCTTGAGTTCACAAGTCCCTCTCCCAACAATGTCTCCCAACATGGAGCCCTTACCTGCCTTCAGAAACACACCCCAACCTCCCTGGGGCCCACCCCTGCCCACAGCTGCACACTCTCCACCCCTCAAGCAATGGAGTAATACACTCCTCCTTAGCAGCCCATCTCTTGTGATTACTTTCCCTTCAGAAACAACCACTGACATATCTGAGAACCAGAAGCAGGGGCCGCCCCAGCCTGAAGCAGCGTGGGCTGCATGAGAGTTGGGCAAACGGAGTCTGTTGAGCAGCTTTAGAACTCCATTGCCCGCCTTCTGCCTATGGATGATCAGGCACGCAACCTGCTAAAACTGGGACCATTGACACTGTGCAGGAAAGGTTTACATGACCGAGGTCACCATTCCAACCAGACAGCCACACACGCTTAGCAACCAACTCTTCCTTCTTTGAGACCCAACAGGAGAAAGCCAGTTACCAGTATTCTTGAGTGCTCTAGGCCAGGAATCCAGAACACGGCTGCTCTGGCAAGAGAGCACACCCAAAGACCTTCTAGGTCTGTGGGATCCAGCTGGAATACAGACATGTCTTTAATCCAGGAGACAGAGGCAAGCAGATTTCTGAGTTCAAGGCCAGCCTGGTGCAGAGCAGGTTTCAGGTCAAGAAAAGCTTAGGTCCAGGTGTGGTGGTGCACGCCTTGAATCTCTTCACTGAGGAAACAGGCTTGCAGATGTCTGAGTTCTAGTCAGTTCTGTTCAGACAGTTGGGTTGAGTCAGTGAGTTGAGACACAGTATAGAGGAGTTGAGCTCATGGAGTTCAGAGGCAGTTTTACCAGGAGAGTTTCACAGAGACAGGTTGAAGAGAGAACAAGCCAGAGAATGAGAAAGATCCAGAAGATTACAACAGATTGCCAAAGTTAGTATGAGGCCAAGCAATTCAGTGAGAAACTGAGAGAATGCCAGATTGAATGAGTCAGCTTGTAGAGGAGTTTGAGCCAGAACAGCTGAGTTGAACCAGCCAGCCAGAGTTCAGAAAGAACTAGAAAGGGTGAGTTTACTCAGCAGTAAGTCTCAGAGGCTGAAAACATTCTAGGCCTAGGTTAGAGTGTACAGAGACTAGAATCTTCTAGGACTGGGCCTAGGTTCACAGACAGAGGCAGTAAGCCTTGGAGATGACAATTACCTCAGGCAAATAGTTCCTTTTACACTTGTACTTCCTCTTTATATAAACCCTCGCAGCTTTTTAATTCTTCGAGTAGAGGTTACTCAAGACTGCCGCTAGCATGCACACCAGTGGTTTCCAAACAAGTCCTTGCTCTTCTGTTTATATAAACGTCCTTCATCTTATACCCTCTCTTCCCCTGGAACCCGCATGTGCTGGGTTACATCAACCCCACACAAGCTGAGACGAGGGATCTCAACTTAAAAACGCCTCCATAAGACCTCGCTGCAGGCCAGCCTGAAGGGCATCTTCTTAATCAGTGGTGATGGGGAGGGCCCGCCCATTGTGGTGGTGCCCCTCCTGGGCTGGTGTCCTGGTTCTGTAAGAGAGCAGCTGAGCAAGCCACCAGGAGCAAGCCAGGCCCTCTGCGGCCTCTGCTCAGCTCCGCCTCCAGGTTTCCGCCCTGACTCCCTTTAATGATGAACAGTTATATATGACCCTAGCTAAGGCACGGAATAACCAACGTCCCCACATACTTTATCTTAGAATAACAATCTCCACGTTTGAAATTCTTTTGTTTATTAACTCAGTTCTTTACATCAAAGTATGAATACAAGCTTATTTTTCTATAGGAAAAGCCATAAAGTATTAAAAATTAATGTATATTAAGTTGTCATTATAATTATAATGGATACATAAAGTATGCATTACGATTTTGCTAAATATACAATATACAGCTCTTAATATGATGGTTGTTGCTTGAACTCATTTGCATTGCTATGACAAAGTGCCATAGACTAGGCAAATTACACATAACAGAGATTTATTTTTTACAGTTCTGGAGGCTTAGAAGTCAAAGTCAAAGTCCCATCAGATTCAGTATGTGTATGTGGCGGGGGGGATTCTCCTTTCCATGGATGACATCTTCTCATTGTGTCTTCTCATTGTGTCCCTTCAAGGCCATCAATACACACTTGAGTGTTTTGCCTGCATATGTGCATTTGTACCATGTGTGTGCCTGGTATCCAAGGAGCTTCAAAGTGGGCATCAGATTCCCTGGAACTGGACTTAACAGACAGCTGTGAGCTGCTGTGTGTGCAGGGAAATAAACCCAGGTCCTCTGCAAAAACAAGTGCTCTTAACCTCCACACCGTCTCAGCCCTGGAAGTCTCCTTATTAAAGTCTCCTTATCAACCCTGCCAATCATCTCTACCCACAACACTGAACACTCTCCCCATGGCCTCACCTCCTAGCCAACTTCATACGTTCAGACCAACACACGCATTTTCCAATATTCAACATTCAGACCATAGCAGATGGTTTGGAGCATTTGAAAGGTTTTCAGAGGAAGGAGTATGAGGTACTGATTTCCTGCATCTCAAGAGATTTTTTTCTTGTTGCTACAGAGAGAATTCATGAAGCACAGCTCCAGCTTGCCTTTATCTGTTGTTCTGTGAACAAGTGAGAATAAAAGAGCTGAATCAAGTCTATAAACTCTCTCCACCTCATCTACCCCGCGAAACTAAACAATGAGCTCTGTTCAAGCATGCACCATACACACAGGCCAACAACTCAAGTCTGTCCATCTTGTTGAACATGCACAGCTGGAATCCACCACACCTGCTACCCCATTCCTGGAGCTAGTCTTCTCGCCCCTGAGCAGCCCCCTGGGGGCTTGCAAGGTCTAACCAGATAGTGGTTTATTTCTCTCAGCCTTTTGCTGCTTACCTGTGGACAATTCAGAAGCGAGGGCCTCTTAACGTCTACTGAGGGATGCATGGCCTTTGGTCTCTGTGCAAACTTGCCCTTCGTTCAAATAGACTGAGTTTTACATGGCCGTGAGATGGACAGAAACTGTCTCCCTGCTTTGACTGTGTTTTCACCAAAGTGTTGGAGCTGTGAATTAACTCACTAGATTTATGGGAAATAGGTGCATTAGCTTAACTAATAAAAGTCCCTAGACTTTCTAGGGTCATAGCTAAATAAGACTGCTTTCTCTTCTCTTTGGGAAGGAAGGAAGGAAGGAAGGAAGGAAGGAAGGAAGGAAGGAAGGAAGGAAGGAAGGAAGGAAGGAAGGAGAGAGAGAGAAAGAAAGAAAGAAAGAAAGAAAGAAAGAAAGAAAGAAAGAAAGAAAGAAAGAAAGAAAGAAAGAAAGAAAGAAAGAAAAGGGAAGGGAGGGAAGGAAGGAAAGAAGGAAGGAGGGAGGGAAGGACTCTGCTGTCTGGTGCAAAGAAGTGTCCTGGTCCCAGATTTCAGAACTGGTGCTGTGGCACCCCTCAGTTCTCACACTTGTAACACAATACTTTTAGGAAAAGGTATGTCTTTTATGAACTGAGAGAAAGTTGACCATGGGAGAAAGGAAAGGGGGAGCCAGGATGACCTCACAATCAAGGTGCATGTCCAAGAAGTTGGAGGAAAATGGAGACTTAGATTTGAAAACATGCTCTTTACAAATGCCAAGCCCACATGTCCTCATAGAGTATGTCTGTACCCAGCTGGCACAGCGTTAGTGTCTGCAGGCATTCCAAGAGGGGCATGTGCTTCCTACCCCTACCTTGGCACATGACCCAGGGCGGTAACACACCAGAACATCCACACTTGCTTCTAGACTGATAACTCTGCCCACAGCTTAACTGTGCTTCAATTTCAGTGGCTCTAAGTGTAATGTATAGGACATGTCACTGCCTTGCTGGCTTGAAGAATATCATGCTAACTTTCTTTGTTACCCATCAAAAATTCTACATTCCGAACACTAGCAATATAAAGGAAGAGTGTGGAAAATTCAAAATTAGAACGTGGTTGGTGAGAGAAAGGATGCTTGCTGCATAAACCATCTAGAGTCTTGTAATTTCAGAATAAAAGCTACAGTCTTATAAAGATGAAAGCAGTTAACTGGAAAAGCATGGGTCCTAGACATACAATAAAGGCAATCTTGAATAATAATAAAGAGAAGCGGCTACACAGACCCAACTAATCATTTACAAGGATTAAAAAAGTACCTTGATGGGCGGGGGGAAGAGTCTTCTGATCATTTAATACAATTTCAACTAAAGTAGAACATTGAATTTTGAAAAAAACAACAACAAAAAAGCCTTTGCTTTCTGTCTGATCCATTATTCCATGTTCTGATCAGACTCATTGCTATAATGTGTGAATAGAGTCTGGACACAGACATCTCTGAGCCGGCAGTAGGTCTTCAAACTAGTATCATTGCAGGCAGATACCTGCTCAAGGGTTTCTAGGCCACTGTTATGTGGCTTCTCCCCTTGAACCCAGATAAGGTACCAACAACTAACCAAAGAGACATTCCACACAAGTCCAGCTTAAGGAGCCTGAGAGTTTATGGGGTTACTTACAAGAGTATGCATGATCAAAAGCAGCTACATCCTTAAAACACTCACCCATCGTAGATGACTGTTCACTAGCTACTGTTCACTAGCTACTGTTCACTGCTCTTATAACATTGGCCGGGGCCTTGTGACCTGTGGACTCTGCACTATCCTTAAGTCTTGTAAGTTTCATGAGCTTCCTGATTCTTGGGTGCCTCCTCCTCCCTCCAGCAGGGAATGCTTGAGTTAGGAGAGAATAGCTACACAACAGCAATGCAGGCAGTTTTTAGCACACAAAACACATTGCTCAATGAAGTCAATGGGTCCCCAAAGATATCGTGTGCAGAGCAAAGGAGACCTTTGTTTATAAAGACAAACTATGCAATTAATGTCAGCCATCACCCCAGCATCTGCTGCTCTGTGTTCTGTGTGAACAGCCCTTTATCCTGAAGCACCCATGAGCACTCACAGCAAAGGCAGTACAGTGCCTGCTGTTTTGAGGAATGGTTGGCTGTCAGCAGCCCTAGGCAGATGCTGGGCCAGACTTTCGAGGTGAGAGGGACACAGCTCATGTTGAGCGGGAAGCCAGGAAGGTTCTGCATTTCTACCTCCTGTCATTTTGCCTGTTTTAAGGATTCTTTGTTCGCTTGCAGATACTCTGTAGCTCAGGCTGACCTGGATCTCACCATGAGGATTCACTGGCCTAAGTTCAGGAACTCTCCATTGAAAAATGGAGTCAGCTCATTGGGACAGATTAGGGGATGAGACAGTTGCTCTTTTGCAAGGAGACAGGTGGAGCAGGTGTAACCTCAGTGGCTCACAGGACTTCCCGCTGCCTATCCTTGCCCAGTGTAACCACGAGCAGACAGGTGCAGAAAGACCTGGCCTGAGAAGAATGTGGTGGCAAAAAAACTGATGTGTTCTGTGGGATAAATACCATTTGCACGGCTGTTATGTAGCTATTCTCTAACTGAAGCATTCCTTCCTGCAGGGAGGAGGAGCTCCAAGACTCAGTGACTTCTAGGCAAGCCACCCACACCTGTAGAGGTGGCCATTAAGAAGGAATAATAGAAGAACGTAAGACCTCAAGTATAGGTCACAGCACTGAGAAGAGCTGCAAAAACAGCATCCTCTCAGGAAGCTTTGGAAACTGTGCCATTTGCCTCTGCATAAAGTAATGCAAAGTGGAACTATGGAAGCCATAGTGTGACCTTATATCTCCGGTCTCCCTAGATGGCCATGAGGGATCTGAGCAACATGCATGCTGGTGATATCACGGTTGGAGTCAGCTCCAGAGGGTCCCTGCTGGGCTCTGTACCCCGGCACTCTTCGCTAAGCCAGCCACATGCTCCGCTTTGGCAAGTCTGAGCCCCTTACATGGCCACAGGGCCTCCTCCCTCTCTTTCCACAGTGAATCTTGTACTCCTGATTCCATCTTAGCATTTATTTCATAGACATACCGAAATGACTTTTACAGTCACTGGGTCCATAACATAAGTGTAGCACAGGAGGGAAAAGGCCACATTTACAATAAACGATCAGTGAAACACAGACCTCAGACCCCAGTCCACACACAGAAGTGAATTCTGCATGGGTCTTAGATCTAAGAATGGTAAGCAAAGTTTTTTTAAATAGGGCCAATAAGAAATGAAAAGTCTGACACACCAGATTTTACTATACAAAGAGCAGCTGCTCATGAAAAGACACCATCAGGTGACAGGAAAACACTCTTCAAGTTTCTTTTCTGTTGTGATAACACACCATGACAAGAAGCAACTTAGGGGAGAAAGGGCTTATTTTCTCTCACCGTTCCAGGGTCTAGCCCATCACTGTAGGGAAGCCACAGCATCAGGAGCATGACACACCCGCCGTATATCCACAGCCAAGAGCAGAGAGAACTGATGCCTGGCTTCTCTGCTCTTACACAGTCCAGGAGCCCCTAGGACCTGCCTAGGGAATGGGGCCACCCACAGTGGGCAAGGTCTTCCCACGCTAGTTAACTAGTCAACTTATCAAGACCGTCCCTCATAGACACGTCACAGACAGCACCATGTGAACCATAGAGATGGCACCAGCAGCCCCGTGTACACAGTCCTCACAGACACGCCCATAGGCAGCCCCGTGTACACAGTCCTCACAGACACGCTCACAGGCAGCCCCGTGTACACAGTCCTCACAGACACGCCCATAGGCAGCCCCGTGTACACAGTCCTCACTGAGAGTCTTCCCAAGAGATTCTATGTGTGTCAGGTTGACAATCAGCTAATCCTCACAGATCCTAAACAAAATAAGGTAGAGATAATTTATCTCTCCTCCAGAGACCCTATGTACAGAAAATATAAAACTACATTAAATTAATTCGAGGAGGGCAACTTGATTTTAGAGTTCTCAGTTCCTGGAGCTACTGTGGCAAACTTCTGGCAACAAGCCAAAGACTGGGCTTAGGCACGGCACCAAACTGATCCTTCCAGGCTGCGGCAGCTCTCACCTCTTGGGCTCCTGTGACGAGTGGCCATCTTGCCCAGCCTCCACCTCTGTGAAGTGCCTCCTTTTCCCTCCACGAGAGGCCCCCTTCCCTATCTTAAACAAGCACTGATGGGGCGGCGGAGATGGCTCAGTCAGTAAAGTGCTTGTCTTGTAAGCATGAGGACCTGAGTTCAATCCCCATGAGCCCATGAAGACTGCCTGAAACACGTACCCATTAGACAGACTATGTTTATACAGGTTGTACTTTGGAATATGTTGTATGCATACATGCATATAACAACAACTGATAAAAAGAGGCCATGGATTTTAAAGAAAGCAAAGAGAGGCATATGGGGGAGCTTAGAGGGGAGAGAGAGAAGGGAAAATTATGTGCTTATATCATAATATCAAAAATAAATAATTTTAAAAGGCATTGTAACAGATCCCCCCGAAAGAAAGAAAGAAAGAAAGAAAGAAAGAAAGAAAGAAAGAAAGAA
>NW_026590061.1:848316-869046 GCF_907164565.1 Psammomys obesus | reverse complement strand
GAAAGAAAGAAAGAAAGAAAGAAAGAAAGAAAGAAAGAAAGAAAGAAAGAAAGAAAGAAAAACTGCCTAACAACCCCGGTGCTAACGAGGTGAGACAGACAGGCGCCGGGGCTCACTGGCCAGCCAGCACAGCTTATTTTGTGAGCCCCGGTCATGAGCATGAACGGGACAGCAAGAAGGCTCAGCAGGTTAAGGCACCTGCCACTGCGTCTGATGACCCAAGCTCCACCCAACATAGCATCTATCTAGGAGGGAAAAAACCGACTCCTCAGACTTTTCTTCTGACTTCCACGTGCAAATCATGGTGCATGTGCCCACAGACACACTTGAATGCACAGAGAGAGAGATAGTAAATAAGTAAATAAATAATATAAAGATAATTAAAGGTGAACAGAGCCTAAGGAATGACATCAAGGTTTTCCCTGACCTCTATGTGTGTATATGTGTGCAGCCACACACACATCCGTAAACACACAAATACGCACACACATACACATAGAACAGGTGATTATACTCAGAGCTCAGTCAGATAACCCAGAGCCATCTTCCTATCAGCACGTCCTTAAATCATCACCTCTCAGCACCTCCTTTAAGGAAGTGAGACAGTTCCAAGGAGCCTCCAGGGCTGTGCTTCAGCCCACGCAACAGGGAAGGCTTCGAGTCCCCCTTCAGGCTCAGGGCTTTCAGATGGCCAGGCTCTCTGAAGCCCCTCCAGCCCTAGACTCTGTCATTCTATAAATCACAGGGGTTAAACTGCAAGGTAACCACAATAAGACCATCCTGATCACTGTATTGTGTGGAGGATAATTCAGCAAGTATTAACAGCAAAGTTTACTGTTAAAAATGAGGTGAGAAAAGGTGAAAGAAGAATGAACTTAGGGGAGACACGAAATGAGAACTCAAGTCAGGGGAGTTAGAAAAAGCAAGCATAGGCAATACCTTAAAATTTTTATGACGCTTTCCAAGATGGTACCTGTGAAGAGGTCACTTCCCCATCAGAGGTCTGAGTATCACTTAGTGTAATGGAGCTCTGAACACGACCAAAATCAAAACCAAAACCACTGCCAAGTGGTGCCAACATGGACATCCTCCTGTCCCAAGTCAGCCTATTGGGAGGTGCCCTCTGTTTATCTGAAACGAAGGATGTATTGTGTAAGATAAATTTAATACAGAGCCCCAGAGACATCGCTCATCCTTCCCCTCTGCCTCCCTCCGTTCCTCTCCCTCATCCTGCGTCCCTTTATTTTCTCCTTCCAGGTTCCCCATATCTTCCTCCCCTCCTTCCAACTTCTTCCCCTCTCTCTTCCTCTTTCTTCTCCTGCCCTTCCTCCTCCCTCTTTTTCATCTTCTCATTAAGATGACACCACTGAGTGAGAGTCTGTAGGTGGTTAAGACAGGCCCTCCACTGCCCAGACACTCACATCATCTCAGCGCTCAGGAGGCTGTGGTCGGAAAACTGACACACGGTCAGGATAGCCTGGGCTACATAATGAGTTGGACAGTGTGAGACACTGTCTCCAGAAAAAGAAAGAGGAAGGAAGGAAGGAGGGAAGGAGGGAGGAAAGAAGAGGAAGAAGAGAAAAAGAGATGGGTGTCTCCCTGCAAGTAGGAAGCTGTGTCCAATAGGGCCTGTGAGGATTATTGGGGAGAAAATCTCTTTGTGGGTTCTCTTTCTGGGCTCAGTGTATGGAAAGAGGGAACATCCCAGTGGACGCCTGAGTCTGCTCACAAGCACCTAACAGTCTTCCGGCAACCCCAGGCGTCTCCCTACCTCCACAGCCCTGGGTCAGCCCAGAGGTAACATGTGGTTAGAAAATGTTCCTGGCAAGATGGGTATTAAATAAAATGCGGCTCGTTTAAGTTTCTTTGCTCTCTCCCATTAGATCGCGAGTAGGAACTGAAAAGCCTTTAGCACATGAATCCCTGACTCTAATCTGTGCTAAGAGGCACCTCGGTGGTGCGGCTGAGCAATGGGTTCTTCATGGAGGCTGCATCCTCAGGTTCACACATGATGAGGAAAGGTCTGTGGTTCAGATAAAGCAGCAGACCTTGGAGCTGGGGGATCTGGGCCCCAGACTAACATTTCAACCTCTGGAAGAGACCAGATGACAGAGCTATGAGAAGCTCCGCCCCCTCTGGGGCCTGCCGATTCTGTTCTCTTATTTACTTTTTACACCCAGGCTGCAGTTGTCCCTCCTGCCTCGCCTCGGATCCCTAGCTCCTGCCTGCTTCCCTCTCTTATCCACTCCTCCTCCTTTCTTCCAGAAAAGGGGAGGCCTCCCAAGGATTTCAACCAAACATGGCATATCAAATTGCAGTAAGACCAGGAACCTCCCTTGTAGTAAGGCTGGATGAGGCAAACCCCCCCCCCCCATGAGTAAAAGGGTCCCAAAAGTAGGCAAAAGAGTCAGAGACAGCCCCTGCTCTCACTATTAGGAGACCCACAAGAAGACCAGGCTACAGTATGGTGCTCTCAGAAAACTGGGGATCGTTCTGCCTCAAGATCCAGCTATACAACTCCTGGGCATATTCCCAAAGGACACTCGCTCAACTATGTTCAGAGCAGCTTTATTCGTAACAGCCAGAAACTGGAAACAACATGGATGCCCTCAAAGGAAGAAGAGGTAAAGAAAATGTGCTCCGTTTACACAACAGAGTATTACTCGGGTGTGGAAAACAATGACATTGTGAAATTTGCAGGCTAATGGATGGAACTGTTCGAGTTTTATTAAACAAGGTCTTGGTACGCTGCCCAAGCTAGTCTCCAAGTTGTGATGCTTGCAGCTCAGCTTCTCACACGCTGGGCTTACAGGAGTGCACACCACACCCAGACTGACGACTCCAAGTGTGACCAAGAAAAATGCAGTAGGAACATACAGCTTGAGTTGAGGCCTTACCATGTACCAGATGTTGAGCAAATATTTACCAGCACTGAAGCATGTGAGAGCATTGTGGAAGGATGGGAATAAAAGAAGAAAAAAAAAAAAGAAATAGAGAGTGAAACCAGAAAGGTCTTCCAGGGTTACCCCTCCAGAGTCTCAATTGTCTGGGATTTCAAAGGAGTTAAAGAGACAGCAACACAGCTCTGCTTTCCCTGAGCTCTCTGCATCTAAGACCCTACGTGTTTCCAAGTCCCAAATGTCACTGCAGCTTCTTCCTAGCAACAGGAAGAATGTTTCTGTCAGACTGGGCTTTCAGGAGACAACCCAGTGCTCTGTTATTCTGATAAATCACGTCACACCTAGTTTTTGGGTTTTTTGTTCGGTTGGTTTGTTTTTGCTATTATATTTCACATATTCATTAAGTCAAAGACCGAATTCTTAATCTTTTTTTATAGCATAATACTGTGCCTACACACCAAGTAACTGATAGTTTTCTCTTAATTTTTAAAATAGTTTCAACACATAAAATTATTTTCTCCATTCTGAATCCAGTTCTCCTAAGAAGAGAGTTCTGTCCTTCCCCGTTGCTGTCTAGTCTAGATCATACTGGAAGTCAGGACAGACACTACAGGTTCTCACAACCGGCTGGGCAGACTTCGTGTCTTACAGTATGTGTTATTTTGGTTCACCGAGTTTCATTTTAATTCTTTTTTGGCTGTGTCTAGTTTCACAATGTGATTAATGACCGAGCTCATGTTGGTCTCCCTGCAACTGTCTTGGGAATTTGCAATAGCAGATTTACTCACTTACTAAAATGCAAAACAGAGATGTGATTCTCGATGCAAATGTTGCCCTTAAAACACACGGATATTTATCACCAACTGCTTTTGTAATCAACTTCCAGGATTTTGTACACAGTATGGCAACTATTAACTTTTGAAAATACAGTACTGTCTCTGATAATTACCCAACTCATAACATTCAATGCAACTCTTCCTCGCTAAAGACAGCACTGCAGCAAAGGGCCCTCTCATTGTACACACCTTGGAATCCTGCCTAATCCGGGTTAGGTTCTTAGCTGACAACTAGTTTTCCCTGGGAGACAATGTTAACTAGAATTCCAAAAATAAATAAACTTATAAAGTGGCTGTTACAGATAAATTGATCACATGTTCGGCCTAACTTGATTGTGTGGGTGGCAGACCTAATAAAACACTAGACGTCATCCCTCAGGGTTCTCGTGGTGAGCCACTGGAATGCTGTTCTCTAAACCAACAGAGACTGGCCTTCCTCAGTGAGCAGTATTGAAAACCCGTCTCACCGTCAGCCATGGGCCTCCACAGAGGTTCTGGGCACTTAGAGTGTGTGAGCACACTCTCTGCCTCCAACTCTGGACTCCAAGCACACAGAAACACTTGCCACTTGACCTGTTAGTTGGCATTTATCATAGAAATAAAATACCTGAGAAAAGCATCTGAAAAGAGGAAAGGTTACATTGGCTCAGGGTTTCTGAGCCTTTGGTACAGTCAGCCATCTTTCCTTGCTTTGGGCCAGAGGCAAGGCCAAAGATGGAGAGAACACATTGTGGGGAGTTATGCCCCTTTGGTAGCCAGAGAAACAGAGAGAGGGAGAGAGGGAGGGAAGGAGGGAGAGAGAAGGAGGGAGGGAGAGAGAGAGAGAGAGAGGGAGGGAGAGAGAGAGAGAGAGGGAGACAGGGAGGAAGGGAGGAAGAGAGGAAGAGAGAAGAGAGAGGGGGAGGGGGAGAGAGAGGGAGACAGGGAAGAAGAGGGAGAGAGAGATGAGAGGGAGGGAGGTGGGAGGGAGAGAGAGGGAGGGAGCTCCAGAGAGAGAGGGAGAGAGGAAAAGAGAGAAGAGATAGAGGGAGGGAGAGAGGGAGGAAGGGAGAGAGGGAAGAAGGGAGGGAGAGAAGAAAGAGAGAGAAGGGAGGGAAAGAAGGAAGGAGGGAGAAAAGAGAGAGGGAGGGAAAGAGAGGAAGAAGGAAGGAGGGAGAGAAGAGAGAGAGAGAGAGAGAAGGGAGGGGGAGAAGGAAAGAGGAAGAGAGAGAAAGGGGGAGAACAAGGGATAAGATACACTTTCCTACAGTCTCCCAAAGTGCCATCAGATTACGAACCATCCGTAAATTCACGTTTCTGGCTCTTCTGCAAGTGAATGTCTGAGAAAATGGCACTTTTCCAGGACCTGCACTCACACTGCAGCAGCCCAGGCCCTGGAGGCCCTGCCAGCTCAGATACCAGCTTCCACAGAGAGGAGCTCCCGGACTGGGCCCACTTGACACAGCAGACACCAACAGCAAGGTCCCAGCAAGCATCAGTCCTCGGGCCTGGAAGTGGTAGCCTTCCCGTTCACCCCTGCTCCAGCAAAAGGTGACAAGAACGCCATTGTAAGAGAACTTTCTAGAATGTGTGTGTGTGCTCGAGTGCATGAATGTGTGCACACGTGTGTGTGTGTACATACTTGAATTCATGTGCTTGAAGGGGAGGATCAAGCCATAGCGTTGGAAGGAGCAAATGAAGCTTTTTTGATGAGCTGTTTTCTCCGTGGAGATTGAAGGCTCTAAACCCAGGATCACAACAGCCTTCGCCTCAATGACAAGCTGTCACTGTGTACCCATGGCAGAGAGCACACGCGGTCCCTGGGTGTGATCTCAGCGCCACCACACAATAAAGCAACACACAAATAAACCAACCATCTTGTCCCCACTCACTGGTTCTCACCTAACATCTGAATTGCCCACTCTGACAACCTAACTGAAAATAAACAGGGCGATTGGCAGAGCCTTGGCCAGGCTGGACCCTTTCAAACTCAGTGGGTGAATATTTTTACAAATGCTCAGCAGACACAGGTGTTTGAGTGCGATTTCCCACACGGAGCAGAGAGAATATTTTACACAGCAGCTATAAAACACCCACTCGTAAAATCAGAAGATAAGAGCTAAACTGTTCGGGGCTGGGGAGAAGGCTTGGCCAGCGAAGTGCTCCCCATGCAAACCTGAGGATCCGGGTCTGGAGTCCCAGCACCACACAAAAAGCTGCCGGAGCTGGGGCCGTCCCTGTGCCTGCTGACACCCCATGCCACCCCACTGAGCTCCAGGCTCAGTGAGAGAGAAATCAGTGGGAGGAGATGCTGGATACTGACCGCTGTGCTCACGAACAGACAAGTGTGCAAGTGCACCGAGAGAGAGAGAGAGAGAGAGAGAGAGAGAGAGAGAGAGAGATTAAACTGTTCTTTGAAGAGTGACCCAACACTTTAGATTTCATCAAAGAACATAGCAGAAAAATATTAAAACCGAAAACCTAGACTAACTACATTAAATTTGGTCTTTCGAGTTGCTGAAGCCACTTTTTCTGCTTTCTTGCCAAAAGACGTAAACTTTCCTCTATTCTGTAACGTATGCCTACATATATTTTATTCCTGGAAGGCATTGGCGCAGACACAAAACACCAGAAACAAGAATTCCCTGCCTGCGTGTGAAGTCACTCCAGCCGTTAACTAAGCCTGGTTTAAACTGATTTGGTATGTAAGTAACGGATTACTTGAAACATTGTGTTTGAAAGGCAACTTGAGGGCTGGAGGGACCAGCTGTACTTCCTTCTTCTCAGAGGACCCAAGTTTGCTTCCCAGCATCCACATGGCCACACACACACACACACACACACTCAGCCGTGCTGAGTTTGACCCTAGGGCCTAGGTATGCTAAGGCAAGGGCCTTACCACTGAGTTATATTCCCAGCTAAAAATATTCCAAGAGTAATTGATGAGAATCTATCCACATTTTCATTTCCCCAGCCAACAAACTATTCGAGGGAGAATCTGAACAGAAGCACCTTCATTTAAAAGTGATTGTAAATGCTGAAATGAATACACAAATCTGTTACTCAAGAACGGTAATAGCTCTTCATATTGCTACTAGACAAAATGCATTTGTACCTCTGCAGACCAGAATTACATACACAACCAGCAGGTTTTTGTACATTGTGGAACTGTAGCACAGCTCAAAAGTGTGAAAGACACGAACCACAAAGAATCAGACGATCCACACCACTCCAGCCTTACTCGTTGCCCTTTTCAAGTCTTTTACTTTTTTTCCTGAGTTTTATAATTTCCAAATTAAAAGATTTAGCAAATACACACCTCTGGGATATTCTCTGCAAAAACAAAAACAAAAAAACAAAAACAAAAAAAAACAAACAAAAAAAAACAATAATAATGAAAATAACCACTGCCATTT
Source organism: Psammomys obesus (assembly GCF_907164565.1). Classification (NCBI taxonomy): domain Eukaryota; kingdom Metazoa; phylum Chordata; class Mammalia; order Rodentia; family Muridae; genus Psammomys; species Psammomys obesus. Next base: position 861,915 of record NW_026590061.1, on the reverse strand, counting down.
TGTACTTAAGTATGAAAGTTCTGCTCATTTGCTCATTAAAATGTCAAATCTGCATAACCTCAGAATCACCCGTCAGAAAGAAACTCTTACCTGCATGTGTCATCCCCAGACCCGCTTCTTAACCCTCCCGTAGAGAGCTGGGAGCAGAAGCAACTCTGTACCTCCTTGCCCTGAGCTTTGAAAGGCAGCCCAGAAGGAAACCGAGTCCTCGCCCCAATTTGTCTGTTCATCTTTACGCTTTCCTCAGGTCAAAGGGCAGCTCTCAAGGCCGAGCACAGAAGACGTAGCTACAGCCGTCCTAGCAATGTTGGTGTGATTTTCCTTCCTAAGAAAGCATTTATGAGGCGTCTCAGAATCTTGTCTAATTTCAACCTAAAACAAAGCAGGGCTGTCAAAAGTCAGCTCAGACCTCACTAGGGAAGGGGGAGCCTCGGGGTTAAAGATCACTTAATTTGACAGGGCAGCGGCTGTCGGGTAAGGGACAGTGTGCCGCCAGCGTGTCGATTCCTATCTGTAAGGGACTGTGAGGTGTGCACTGTGTGTGGCCTTTTCCAGAACATCAAAGTTTTTGACTACAATTGTTCTGAACCTGCAGTGATCTCTCCAAAGTTTACGAATAAACAGGGATCATGCCCACCCAAGTCACAGACTGGCTGAAGGTTGGAAACCAGTTGTTCTTACTCATTAATTGAATAATTGTGACCGATGGATTTTTCATGGCTTCCTTTGTGGTATTCTACTGATATTTAGAATCTTTACATATCTAGTGCAGACCCAATCATATTGACAGATTTTTTTTTTTAAGGGAACCTAAATGTTTTGGGGTTTGTTGTTGTTGTTGTTTTGGGGGATTTTTTGTTTTGTTTTGTTTTTTGTTTTTGAGAAGGATGACCCGCCTGATTCCTCGAAGCCGACATGAGCCTCTGCATCAGTCTCACCTGTGAGCTCACGCACAGAGTGATAATGCTGTCCTCGGGACCGTGGGCTTGCTTCTTCAGTCTCTTTCTTGGTTTTGAGGTGGTGATACAGGGCCTTGTATGGTCTAGGCTGGCCTGGAACTCCTGCCCCTCTGTCAGGAGCACTGGGATTACAGGACCAGTAACATGGAGTTACAGACCGAGGCTGGCTTGAAGACGAGGCTGTTCTGTGCTGTTGTGGTTGTGGTTGTTGTGGTGGTTGTTGCTGTGCATCCTGCTCCCTCCAGGAACCCGGAACAAGCACAAACTAATCCATTTTCCTCTCTTTTCTTGAGTCCAAACAACAGCTGGTGAGCGGGAACCTTAAAAGCCACTGAGATATTTATCTTCTACAAACAATAACCTATGTGTTCGCTGGAGTGTCCTTTGTGGAGCGGAAACAGTGACTGCGCATTTGGGTGAAGAGGCTTTGAGGCTTTTGCACACTCGCCATCTGAGCTGTAGGGTTTCACTGCAGAGGGCAGTTGCCCTGAGGCCCCAAGCAGCAGGCACACAAGAGCATGGGCACATTGTCCTGCTCCGGATTTCCCATGGGAAGGCAGAATGTTCCGGCTCCCGGGGAAGGGTGTGAATCCGAAATAATCCCGAATAGGGAGGTAGGAGAAGGACGAGGGCTTCACGGTCATCCTGAATTACACTTGAGTGTGAGACCAGCCTGGGCTATGAGAAAACAAGCCTGAAAGGACAGGGCACACAGGAGAAGGGCACCAGTGTCAGGCCCGGGGAGGTGGTGACAGGGTCGCACAGGTGTGAGCTCAGATCCCAGGAACCCACGAGCACTGGCGAGCATGGCATGCGACCCTGGAGCCCACACAAGCGCCGGCATACGCGGCACATGGCGCGCAGCCCCGACCTCAGAAAGCACAGAACTCCCCGAGCACCGAGCAGCCACCGGACGAGCTCTAGCTTTGACCTAGACCCTGCCTCAGCCACCAAGGATGCTTCTCACCACCAGTCTCGGATATCAGTCATGCACAGTCACACGTGTGCACTCGCGAGCACGCGCACGCACACACACACACACACACACGAGGAGAAGGAACAGGGTACCCTGCACTTTGCCATGTGTGCATGAATAAGACATTTAGAGGAACGTGTGTCACAGCCTTACCGTGAATTAAAACATAAAATCGAGTTAGGAAAGTTTAACTTATTTCACTTAAAAACAAGCTGCTTTGGGTCAAACAGGCCAGACGGCCGCCCCGTTCATAGAGTGAGTGAGCTACCCGACCGTCAGGCATGGAAACACTGGAGCAGATGCTGCTCTTCTGCCCAAATGCAGAGCGCAGCGCTCCAGTGGCTTCGTGGCTCCGTGTCAGTGTCTCCGTCCTCAAGGATGTCTGTCCCACAGATGGTGTTTCCGTCATCACCGGGTCCAGTTTCTTGAGTGAGCAAGAAAACATCAGCTGTGAGGCACAGCTGTGTGTGTCTCCCGGAGCCCGGGATGTGAGCACGCCACACCACACAGGGGTCCTGGCACCGTGGTGAACACGCTGGGAAAACCAAGCAAAAGGAGGGAGATTTACTTTGGCCATGGTATGTTTGTGGGCTGATTTTAAAATATTTTAAATGATGTGTGTGTGTGTGTGTGTGTGTGTGTGTGTGTGTGTGTGTGTGCGCGCGCACACACATGCTGGAGCCAAACTTGGGTCTGTTTCAGGAGCTCCCTTAATTGCTGAGCCATCGCTCTAGTGCACAGCTGTATCTTAGGTGTCTCCCAAACGAGGTGTGTGCCACCACCGTGTCCGGCGGCCTTGTCAACAAATTGCACGCAGGTTCACAAGCCCCAAGACACACACACACACAACACACACTCACACAACACACACAAAACACACACTCACACACACACACACACACACACACACCCCACACACAAAACACACACTCACACATGCATATGCACAAGCATGCACGCACACATGCTTTAAAACAAAAAATCTTAAAAACAAGGTAGGAAGGAGGGAGTGAAGGAAGGAGGGAGGGAGGAAAGAAGGGAAGGAAAGAAGGAGGGAAGGAAGGAAAAAGGGAGGGAAGGAAAGAGAGAGGGAGGGAGGGAAAGAAGAAGGAAGGAGGAAGGGAGGAGAAAGGGAAAGAAGGAAGAAAGGAAGGAGGGAGGGAAGGGAGGAAGGAGGGAAGGAGGGAGGGAGGGAAGGAGAGGGAAGGAAGAAGGGAGAGAAAGAAGGAAGGAGGGAGAGGAAGGAAGGAGGGAAGGAGGGAGGGAAGGAAGAAAGGAAAGAAGAAGGGAAGGAGGGAGGTAGGGAAGGAAAGGAGGAGGGAAGGAGGGAGAGAGGGAAAGAAGGAAGGAGGGAAGAAAGGAGGGACAGAAGGAAGGAAAAGGGAGGGAGGGAGGGAAAGAAGGAGGGAGGAAAAGAAGGAGGGAAGGGAGGGAGGGAAGGAAAGGATGCACTCCTTAAATCAGGGTGGTGGATCCCTTCGTGTGTGTGAATGCTAGGTAGGTGCTGGAGACAGGGCAGCCCACGGACGAAGCTCTCCTCTCAGCGAGGTTGCTGGTGATCTCAAGCATTTGGTTAAATTCTACCTTAAATGGATGAAGCATGGACTCTCTTAAAAGTCTTTCTTATAATTTCCTTTACATAAGCAAGTAAATCAAGACATTGAGAGGTTAGAGAGCAGAGAACAGCTTCATGCTGGTACTAAATTAAAACTGGGCATTGAAAATTCAGGAGACCGAAGCAGGCAGGCAAATACTGTGACCTTCGCTGGCAGAATGCTTAGCCAGTCTTTTGAATGATCATTTTAATGTCTCATTTTCACAGACCTTACCTTGAAAAAAAAAAAAAAATCCCTGCAAGATCTGCCAAGTCATGCATAAACTTCCAAGATGAACTTCTGAGTGTTCAAGGCAAACACGGTGCCCGAGATTAGCAAAATCACCAATGCCAGCCGTGGTCAGTGCTGAGAGAACTTGAATGACGTTGGCATGCCTGCATGGCTGACCCTGGGCCATGTCAGCCCTGAGTGGCGGTGGCCTCTGATGAACTGTGTAAACCAAATGTGAGGAAGATGCCAGATGCGTCAGATCCGGGAAGTTTGCAAGCATGCCTTTGCCTAACTGATAACCCCCACCCCAAGCTACCTCCCGTTACTCCTTTATACACACTCAACCATCTCAGAACTCTGTGGGGTGAGCTGACACCATGTACTGTGCCCATGGTTTCTGGGGTAGCACGGAGGTGAGAATTCAGATGAGGCCCCTGAGGAAGCATCCTCCTGGCCCTGCCTGACTGAACACCATCCTCTACGACCGTGTTGTGAGGGCTGGGCTGGCTGCTTGTGCATGGGTCACTCCTACACCCAGCACTGGAACCAGGACTAAACTAGATGTGAAGCAGAATAGCTGTGCGTGCTGTCTCTAACACAGTGCCTAGGATGCCGGACTCCTTGTACAGTCTCGTAAGTGCAGGTTCCCAGAGGGCGGGCGCAGTGGGCCCGTCTGCAGTGGTCATCACGGTGTTGGCACAGCAGAGCTGCACTGGCTGAAGCTGCACGAGTTTACCATGACTCAGGCAGACACCACTGCCCACAAGGCGCATCAAAGATTCACAGCTGTGCTCATTTACCTCGGAACTGGATCTCAGCTTTTCACTGCTCTCCTTACAGCACGCTATTTTTTTTTTTTTTTGAAGGTTATTTCCAGCTTTGCAAAGCTCCTCTTCTTTTACCCTCAACTGCTTTAATCCTTTCTCAAATGAGTGTTCTTTGTTTAAGGATATGTAGAATTTTTTTTCTTACCTTATAGGAATGACTTGGGCCTTTCACAGAAACCTCAGTGGCTACAGCGATCGCAGCCTGGTTCTTTGCTGATAGGAAAATGGTGACGCTGAGACATGAAGAAAAGCCACTTCCAAGCAACAGGTAGCATCAAACCAACTGTAACTATTGCCACAAAACACGTCTGTGTCACTTTACACGTGATCCCCCGTCTGAACACACTTCCTACTTCCTCACTCTTTTCAGATCTTCAGGTCCGAATGCACCCACTGCTTCTGATGCTTCTGATTACAAAAACACATCTGTTCAACAGTGTGGAGTGCAGATGCCTGCTGCCAATGCTTGATGTGCTGGATAGACACACTCCGTGTGTCCAGCGACACTGAGGAAGAGGGGTATGATGGCAATATCTTACTGTCTGTTTTTTTATAGAGCAGGCAGAAATAGTAGGGACTATTTGCAAACTGTTAAAGAAGGTTTGTGTAGTGCAGCCTTTGTTTGTAAGAAGCAATAGAAAACAGCCTGGCTCCAACAAAGTTCCCCTGACCTTAAGGTCCTGCATGTCAACTGATTTACCCAAGTCTGAACCTCAATTCGCTTTGAAATAGATCCACAAATGTGCAGGACTTTCCCACAGAATTATTCCTTGTCACGACCACAGAGCTCAGAAGTTTTAGGGAGGTTGAAATCATCATTGCTATTTCTAAACATTAGCAGAGGCTGGACCCTTCTGATGTGGCCCCTGAGCACATGGCTAAGGAGAAGACATATCCATGTTTTCTGATAGCTTACTGAAAATGGCTCTGATGGCTGAACTGAGCTAAATATTAAAATAGACCACCATAATAAAATGCTTCCTGGCTCCTTTCAGAGCTCAGCACTAAAAGCCTCTCCCACAGAAGTCACATGCTAAGGAGCAGATTCCTTCTGATTGCGGCCCGTGGCCGGTGGAGCCCTGCTGCGCTGTCCTGGCTCGCTCTGCTTGGTGTCCTTGGGAACTGCTGCTGAGCCTCTCCAGCCCCCACAAATCTCAGTTAGTGGACAACACCTCTTCCCCTTCTAAAACATTGGGAGGTTCTCGAGATGGCTCCTCAGAGCGTGGGGCAGGGGGGCCCCAAGAGCTTTCAAGGCAGAGCAGCTGCTTTTCTTATTGCCATGATCATCGGTCTGACCTGAGGGAGGAGAGGCTGGCTTCAGTTCATGGCTTAGGGTGCCTACCCCATCCGGGATGGCAGGGAGGCAGGACCAGCCCCTGCCTGTGACAGCAGAAGGCTGCTGGCTCACATCGCAATGGACCAGGAAGCGTTAAAACAGGATGGTGCTCCGGCTTTGTCTTTTCCCTTCTTACTCAGTCCAGGGTCCCAGCCCACGTTCACAGTGTTCATCCCCGGCCCACCTCAGTAGTCTCCTCTAATCAAGCCGACAAGCAAAACCACCCTCACGCATGGCTTCTCAGAGCAAGAACTCCAAGTGCTGCCCACCTCTGTCACTGGCCTTGCAGTGGCTGAGCAAAAGCAATAGCAGGGAAACTGCCCAAACCAAGGCGTTATAGGTCTTCACCGCTGGGAACTTGCAGCCGGGAAGGTGTTGGCTTATTGGATCTCCACCTCTAGAGTAGTTTCTTTTTAACCTTTGGTGGGTGAAAATAGACGTGAGCACAGAGCGCATTCTCCTAGACGGCATCTTTGAGGAAAGCATTCCTGGGATAGCTCTGGCAAACTGCACACACTTGGAAGAGCTGTCAGACCATGTGCCATGTTTTGGTTTAGTCTTGGACTATTAGTTGGGTCTGGTTGGTTTGTTGTTTTTTGTTTGTTTTGAGTCATGGTCTTACTACATAGCCCTTGCTGGCTTGGAAATCACAATGTAGGCCAGGCTATCTACAGTTCACTGTGTTTTCCAAGAAAATGACTGAAGGCAGTTTTCACTTCCAGGAAAACACTGACAGCATTTGCTGCCAAAGGCAAAAGTTGTTCTTTCAACCGAAAATTAGAATCTCAGAAAATCTGCACCTATACCAAGAACTTCCTAATCCTCAGAATCTTTTTTTTTTTTTTGTCAACACAGATTGTTAATGACCATAATTTTTTTTAATATTATGTAATAAAATGATTTATCAGTCAGGGAATTTGTATAACTAAGTGAATCAATAATTTACAAATGAAACTGATGCAACAAAACTGAGGATTAATAAAAGAGCTAATATTTCAATATTACAAGATGTCAGAGGCTCACTTAGTAAGGTTTCAGAGTCCAAACTGCCTCAAATCTTCAATGACCATTGACCAATCAGTGCAGTGTCACAGAAAACGTTTGTCTGTCTGTCTGTATCCGATAGGCACAGACGATGACAACCTAGCACGCAGCCGAGGTTAAGCTCAGCTCTTCCCTCGGCCTTGGAAATTCTGGGTCATGGATGTAACAGACCATGTCTGGCTTGGAAGTAAAATCCTTTTTTAAAATCTCCAAAGTTAGTTTCTTAGTAGAAATTTCTGCTTAGGGTGATTTTTTTTTAACTGATATTCATTTTCCTACTGGTGCAGATATAAAAGTATTAAAGATTTGTATGGCCTACTCACAAAAACAAACACATCTTTCACAAACACAGCTATAAGCAAGGCCTCATTAGAAAAGCATTTAGCTCACCCCTATTCTTCCTGAACAACCTGATTTTAACTATAATTTTTTTTAACCTATAAAAATTTTAAGCCATCCAGAATATGTGTGTGGGGAACAATTCTTGAGGAAAGGCTCAAAACTGGGCTCTGTGCAGTTATTTGACCTGACGGAAAAGCTCCAGAGCCACCTTCTGTTTGGCCTTTAGGTTTCCTCAGCAAAGACCCGGGCTGCCATGAAACAAGTGGACCTCTTGTCCCCACCACACTGTTTCATGAGGTTTGGGAATGCCCTCTCAGGTCAGTTAGATGGCTCAGCAGGGCATCTGCTGCCGGTTCTGAGGACCCAGACAACAGGACAGAACCAGCTTCTGAAGCAGACCTCTGATCGCCACATACACCCTGTGGCACATGAACAGTTGCATGAGCACACACGTGCACACACACGTCTTGATTTCCCACCATCACTATTTTCTTGTTCCCCGCCTGGTCACACCAAACTCCTTTCTTTCCCCAACAAGCCCCTCATGGCCCTTTGCACCCCATTAGGGATGCTCCATGAGGCAGGCTGAAGGGCAGCTACAAAGTGGCTGCACCACCAGGACTGTGATCCTGCTCCACCCATAGCCACCGCCTGCCTGAGGCCCCCGGAGGAGGGGAAGCTCTGTTTTTCTTTCCTTCCTTCCTTTTTTAATTTCTTTCCTTCTTTGACCTATTCCTATAGATCACGGTCTATACGCCTCAGGCTGACCTTGACCTTTCTATGTAGCTAGGCTTGAACTCATATTCCTGCTGCCTCCACCTCCAACCACCGGGATTGTAGGCGTGTACCCCCAGGGGCAGTTCGTCTGGTAATGAGGACTGTAACTAGGCCTTGTGCATCCTCGGCAAGCAGCCTCTCCACCAGCCTCCTCGAACCCTGCACCATGTGGGTTTGGGAGCATTTTCAGATGACCCGGAACAGTGTCTGCTTTTCTCTTCCTCATGAGCTGATACTCGGCCCCTCAGCCAGACGTGGACTCCTAAGTCTAAGCTTTCAGGTCATTTCTTCCAGAAACCCCTGGCATGTGCAAGGACAGAAATGCCCCCGGGAGACATCACTCTTCAGAAGAGATAGAACATTTTCAGCTTAAATGGTGAGTTTTCAAAAGCAGGCTTATTCATGGTGTGCCCTCATCACCCTCGCCATGTCCTGCCACGCTGCAAGGGCAGTCCGTGTCCCCGTGATGACTTTGAAATGTTCTTCGGAGAAGATGGATTCCACCACACATGATGAACTGTTGTGAAGAGGAGGCCAAGGGAACATCTCTAGAGAAGTGGTAGACATCCTCATACTCAGGCCCCTCGCAACCAGAGGCGGCCAGTAAAGCACGATCCGGGAATGAGCAACATAGTCACAGCTCCTCGGACTTGCCCCATGGATCACGTCATTAGCGGTTATTCATGTCTTTCAGTGCTGCCTTTAGACAGCACGATCTTATCATTCTAAATGAGGGCGTTTCACATTAAAAGAAAAGGCAGGTTTAAATTGAGTTTCATAAAGCTGTTCAAGTTGTCACTGATAACTTTTAAAATTATACATACATCATTTTAGTTTGTAACCTTTGGTCGACCTGCCTATATTATTTTTCCACCCTTTATGTGAAACACTAAGTGGACAAGGCAGAACTTCTGCACAGCACGTATAAAGCTTAAAGAGTGGAAACATCGGGGGCCTGGGGCAGGAAGATCACCAGCCGAGCTTCCTGTCAAGACCTATCAAAACAGAGGAGAAAAAAAACAGGAGAAGAGGAGTAGGCCAGCGAGGACAGAGGAGGGGAGAGGACAAGAAACAGAAACATCTCTGCATTCCTCTCTAGTTCCATGATTTCAAATTCTGCTCATTGTTCTACTTTTCTTGCTGCTACCGTGTTTGTGCATGTAGACAGCACACAGTTCTCGATCTTGGTTGACAGATGATGGACAGATGACGGGTAGGAAGGGGAAGGTAGGTGGGCCGCCATACTCTGCAGGCATTCTTCGGAGGCAGCTTTGCTCCGTGTGGTCCCCGGGGCCACCTGTGCCATTTGCGTAGCTTCCTCACAGTCCACTTCTTATGGCTGTTCCCAACACATACTTGACTTACCATCTGTCTATAGTCCACAAAGTCCAGACGTGTTAGCAACATGTCTCTAATAATCAAGACTTTTAACAGATATACTCGTGGAAGAGGTTTTAATGGCACAGATAAACCATGACCAGGAAAGTGGGCTGAATCCCGTAGGACTGGAATTACAGGTGGTTGGCAGGTGGGTGTTGGGTTTCAGGTCCTATGAAAGAGCTGCCAGGGCTCTTGCCCCTGAGCAATCTCTCCAGCCAGAGACTCTCTTTTTATGTTCACCCATCTGCATAAAGATTCTGTTCTCGGTGTTCCACTGGGGTAGCCGCGCTGCTGGAGCAGGCTTGCGGTGTCTCCCTTATACCTCAGAAACTACTAACACAAAGGATGAGAACTGAGGCAGCATCAGGGGGCCGCGGGTGCTCATTCCTCCTTCAAAGCTCATCCTGTGCCCCAATCCCAAATTGCAGGGCCTAGCCACAGCTCACCTTTCCCAGGCAGAACTGTAGCTCACTTAAGATCCAGCCAACACTAACACATCCATAAGCTCTCCGGCCCTAACCACTCTTCCTTTGTTCTGCGGACGCAGGAGACAGCAATGGGCTGCACACACTGAACTCAAATTCAACCTCATGTGTATTAGTCCCAGATTAATTCTCAGCAGGTTTTTATTTCAAGCTCATAGCTAATTCTGGCACTGGGGCCAGTTCTGAGCTGGCTGTAACTGGCTGACCCTTTTCTGATTTGAGGTTGGGTTTTCTTCCTTGGCCTGCCCCATTGCCTGACTTTGCCAAAATTACCTTGTGGGATATGGAAATGTTTGGATTATTTCAAACCGTCCTGGGCTTTGTCTACTATGTAGCTCAGTACTGGGGTGAGCCTGCTGTTTCCAGGTCTTCTGCGATCTGTTGGGCATTCAGAAATGGTGCTCGGGCCAACCAATTACTTTTTTACTATTCACATATCTCCGGGGCACTTTTCCCAGTCCCTGGGATTTTTGAGTCTTTTTCCAGTTGGTTGCTAGAAGCAGGCTTTATTCCCAGTCCTGACTGGCAGCTTCTCCTCTCTGTATGCCTTTCCTGGGCAGTTTCCTTAAAGGATTTCCTCTCCTGTAAAGTGTGTGCCATATACTTCCAAATCTGCAAACATTCTCCCAGGAATTCAAGCACTTCATGCCAAGGAGATTGGAGGTCCCGGTTGTTGACAAACATGAGGTGTGAGAGTCAATGTTATTGTCAACCAGGAAAGTGGTTCCCCTGACTGCAGAGACTTGGCTGTCCTGGAACTCTTTGTAGACCAGGCTCGTCTCAAACACACAAGAGCTCTGCCTGCCTCTGCCTCCCAAGGGCTGGGATCAAAGGCATGACCATCACCTGGCTGATGGTGAAGTATTTCATATTGCAAATATATTTTATACTTTATGGATGTCACCTCATTAGAAAACCACAGGGATCTTATATGCAAAAGCATTCAAGAATTAAAGTTATTTAAGAAAGTTTTTTGTTTTTTTTTAATCCAAAATGCTTTAAATTTTAAACCCTTCTGGTAATTGGGTAAGTGGCTACAAAAGCGTCACCTGCTTGTGGCCCAGCATCTGAATTCCTTAAAAGAGAAGAGAAGGGGCTCAGGCTGCTGTTTTGTTTGTTGTCTGTTTTTCTTGCCCCTCCCCAGGCTTTCCTGTCTGCTTTCCTTTGGAAATCTGCAACATTTCCCCTTGAAACTTCACCATTGCTATGGACGGATAAGACATGTTTGTGTACCGAGATGGATCCCGGTGGTTAATTGGTTGGCAGGCTGACTGAATGAAAAAATGCCTAGGTCGGATTCAGAACTGGAGTAGAGAGGGAAATGAGTGTCAGGGGCCTGTGAGCCTCCCTCTGCCTGGCCGGCCCGGATGTGAGCAAGCTCCTGCTCCCTCCACCATGCCCGCCACACCGACCCACATCCTCAGGGGGCCAAACTGAGTCTTCCTTTCTCTTTAACTTTGTATTGATTGAGATTTTCAGATCATGCTCCCCAATCCCACCCACCCCCGCCCCTCCACCACCACCCTCTGCCCTTACAACCCCCCCGAAAAGAAAATTATAACAAAACATCTTGTTTTGGAAGCTGCGGTGTGTCACCGCGTGCCCACAGCTCCCTTCTGTCCACACATCCTTGCTTGCCGGCGTTCATGGCGGTGAGTCATTGGTCTGGCTCCAGGCCTCTCGCTCCTGCTGCACCATCAGTCCTGGGTCCTCACATCCGGGGATCCCCTCCAAGCCTTGTTGCAGCTTCGGTTCTGCAGGCCCCATCCCTTTGTGCACTCCAGCAGTTCATAGACGGGGTGGATGATGGGGTGCCGAGCAGTGGCATGGGTGAGGGAGTGGTCCCACACCACCCCGCCCTGCAGCAGGCAGGAGAGCTGCCCTCCATGCCAGCTGTGGCATCGGGCAGGCTAGCCAGGGCAGCGCTGGAGAGGTGGCCCCAGTGGTGTGGGCACAGGAGCGCTGGCAGGCTGTCCAGCTCAGCTACCACCCAGATCAAGGTCTCCGAGCTGACCCGCCCCAAAATCAACCCATCTAAGTCTTCCTTTCTTTTTTTAATAATTTATTTAATTTTATGTTACGTATGAAGGTGTCAGATCCCTTGGAATTGGCGGTACAGACAGTTGTGAGCTGCCATGTGGATGCTGGGATTGAACCTGGGTCCTTTGGAAGAGCAGACACTGCTCTTAACCACTGAGCCATCTCTTAAGTAGCTTCTTTCATAGACTGGCCATAGTAACAATTTAAAAAGTAGTTACTATGCCAATGGGCTCTGTTTTATATGGAAAAACGTTGCCCACTCTTTTCCTGCCTCTGGTATTTTTTCCTTTCCCCCTCATCTTGCCTGATGTTCTCCTGTACGTGGCAGGCAGAGCGCTGAGCACACTGAATGGACCCTGACGCCTGCTCCACGGGTAACAAAGTGAGGCTCTGGGAACTAAGGAGACGTGGAAACAGACACAAGTCAGGCGGGTACTTGGAGAGCATATTCCAAGTAAGAAGGACAGCAAACACCAAAGCCCTGAGCTCTGCAGAACGTTCCAGAACAGCAAAGAGGCTGCCATGGTGATAGTGTAGGCCATGAATGGTTGTAACACCAGGGAATGTGTGTGTGTCTGTGTGTGTCTGTATCTGTGTGTCTGTATCTGTATGTGTGTGTGTCTGTATCTGTATGTGTGTGTGTCTGTGTGTGGGTCTATATCTGTATGTGTGTGTATCTGTATGTGTGTGTGTGTGTGTATCTGTATGTGTGTGCGCCTGTCTGTATATCTGTGTGTATGTCTGTGTGTGTGTGTGTGTCTGTGCATGTATCTGTCTGAGTGTGTGTGTCAGTGTGTATAACTGTGTGCGCACATGTGTGTGCCTATCTATGTGTGTGTGTCTGTCTTCCTGTGTGTTTCTGTGTATGTGTCTGCAGTATATGTGTCTATGTGTGTGTCTGTTTGTCTATGTGATGTGTCTGCCTGCCTGCATCTGTGTGTATGTGTCTGTGTGTATCTGTGTGTACCTGTGTGTGTGTACCTGTGTGTGTGTACCCGTGTGTGTGTACCTGTGTGTGTGTACCTGTGTGTGTGTGTACCTGTGTGTGTGTACCTGTGTGTATCTGTGTATATCTGTATGTGTGTGCGCCTGTCTGTATATCTGTGTATATGTCTGTGTGTGTGTCTGTGCATGTATGTGAGTGTGTATCTGTGTATCTCTGTGTGTGTGTGTCAGTGTGTATAACTGTCTGTGTGCGCACATGTGTATGCCAATCTGTGTTTCTGTGTATGTGTCTGCAGTATATGTGTCTATGTGTGTGTCTATGTGATGTGTCTGTCTGCCTGCATCTGTGTGTATGTGTCTGTGTGTGTCTGGGTGTGTATCATAAAAGTATAAAGGAGGCCATGACAGGGGAGGAAGAGGTTGAAAGGGAGAGGGAAAGAAGGTACAGGTGGACTTAGCAGGGGAAGAAAGAGAACAAGGAGGAAAGCAATGGGAAGACTCAAGTGAGAACAGAGTGTAAATATATATGAAAAGTCATAAGGAGAGCTATTCCATTATATGATAACTTTAAAATTACTTAAAAACCTTTTTAAAGACGTGGAGGCTTCGGCAGACCTGTGCAGCCTCAAGTCTTCTCCCTCCCCACCCCTGCACCCCTCCAC